>NC_056742.1:300695319-300740319 GCF_019279795.1 Protopterus annectens | reverse complement strand
TAAACCATAAGAAATGGTATTTGCTGACCAATGAAGTTGCCTGGATAGACTCCTTAAAATTAGAAAAAAAGAACCACAAACTGTAGCCAGTCTTAGTCGAGACTTCAGAGTAATTAAGCACTTAACTTGTTTAGAAATCTGTACTTCTTTATAGACACTTTCCACTTAACAGTAGGTCTCTAGTCATCAAGCAGCATTAACTTAAAATTAAACTGTGTGTTCTTTAAGCAGATGGTATCTTGCCATGATCACAACATGTTTAAGTTTGCAGTGCTTGAAAAAGATACGCCAAATCCAGAAGGGGGTGGGGGTCCCTGAAAAACTATGTTGGAGACGAGAGAACTACATTGGCAGCTCCGTTTAATTCCTAGGACCCCCCCCCCAAGGGTTGAATGAAAGTATTTCTATTATTAGCATTTTGAAAAGCTGGGCTATGGATTTAAAGAATTAATACACACAACCCCAGCAATCATCTTTCAATAGGTGTAGAATTTGGAATTTACTGTTTACGTTTCAGAAAAGAATCTACAGTAACATTTTTGGAAATAAGAGCTGATATGTCTTTAAGTGCATTATTTGGCTGATGCCGACTTTGCATTTAAACCAAAGGCAACTGTTACTTTGCATCAAGTCTTGATGGTGAAGGTGTTCTTAGGAAGTCCACGTAATACCACATCTTGGAGGGAAACATCATTAAAAGCATTTAACACATTTTTTTAACTGTTTAGTTTAAAGTCACTATCTTCGAGTGATTGGAGAGGTTTTGAATAAAACTTTTTATTCAGTTTTATACATACACTGGATTTACTTTATTGCATTATTGAAATCCGAGGGACAAAAGCACTTAATGGCAGAACGATTGTTTATTGGTCTCTCTGTGCTGCCGTACAACATCTCGATGTCCTTCCAGGATGCATCTGCAGTCATAACATATGGGTTGTCCCGCCTCAGGCAGCCCTTCGGTCGGCCGGATTCCAAAGTCTGAGTCTGGCCTCGGCTGATGTCGCATCTTCCCCGACGTCACAGCTGCTGTGGTATAAAGGCATCAGCCGACGCCATTTTCCTCAGTCTTTCTTGTCCCGCGGTGCCCGAAGCAGAAGCTGTTCGCAAGTGCCGGTCGGTCAGATCCAGAGATTCAGCTACCGAAGACTTCTAAAAAGCTATGTACCCCGTTGGGGACTCTTTCTTGCCTCAGCCGATGTCAGACAAAGTAAATAATTGTTTAACTTGTGGGAAACAAATACCTCATAAGGATTTCCATTCCTACTGCCTTCCTTGCTTAGGCCCAAACCACGACGTATCAACCTGTTTAGCCTGTGCCTCCTTCAACCGATGGACTCTTAGACATCGGTCGGAGTTTGCAGAAGAGTTTTTTGTATCCGCTTTTGCATATAAAATGCCGTCGGAGACTCCTACTACGCATTTAGCCAAAAAACGCAAGGAAAAGGACCGACACTCGCGGCCCGCAGTTTCGGCTGAAACCACGGTTAGGCCTACCGCGAGTGTCTCGGTTTCGGCTGAAACCGAGGCCTCGGTTCTTCCTTCTGCCGAACTCATTCCTCCGACAACCGAGGCCAGCCAGGCCCCAGCCGAGTCGGCTACAGAAATCCCTACCGAAGAAGCAAGTGCACGAGAATTGTCCGACACCATTCCTTTGGACATTTCCACTCCTGCACGTGGGGCAGCTAGGCCCCCTGCTTCTATGTCTATTAAGGCTTTCTCCAGGGTTAAAGCAGCTAAAATTACTAAAGCTTTACCTGCAAAATCAACCTCACAGAGACCTTCCTCAAGTACCCAGATTCTCAGTCTTGCTGAGGACCTTATTTCTCTGATTAGGGGTTCCCAACCTCACCCAGACGGCCTCCCAACTTCCTCCTGACAAAAGGCCCAGGACTGAACCCCCTGAACCTCTCTCCTCTGACTACTCCTCGGATGGATCTGATTTGTCAGACCATCACGAAGGGCCATACTCACCTTATGAGGACTCTGATGCAGAAGACTCTATCCCTTCTGCTTCCCCTCTAGAGGAATTCTCCTTTGGGGAAACTTTACACTCTATGAGGGAACACTTTCAATGGCAGGGTCAGGATTTTTCTGATTCTAGAAAAAGACTAAGGACTTTCTTACACTTGCCACAGCATAGGCCTTTAGCCATACCACCTGTGCTAACTGCAGTTGATGATGCATATAATGATGTCAGCTCTGCCCCTGATTCACTTCCTCCGGCCCCTGCCAAACCTGACAGATACTACAGGGTTCCGGATTCCCACTTCCACTTGTATAAGGCCCATGTTGCAGACCCAGAAACTATTTCTCAGGGCCCAAAAGGTGTTGCAGCTGCCACTGCCAAAAACCCACTACCCTCTGAAAGGGAGTCAAGAGCATTAGAGAGATGGGGAAAAAAGGTTTATACATCTGCTACTCTTTCTGCCAGGGCTTTAAACTGTCAATTCCATATGATACAGTACCAGGAATATTTGTTAGACCAGCTGAATAAAAGCTTTCTTCTCCTGAACCTTTAGACCGTAAGGCCCTTCAGGATTTGGTACACAATTCTCAGCAGGTCAGTAATCATTTTTTAAAATGTGGCTATGATGCACTGGAAGCTTCATTTAGATCAGCTATGACTGGGGCAGTAATTGTAGACATGCCTGGCTAAAAGAACAATCCTTGCCGGACCATGTTAAGGCTAAACTCCTAGATGCTCCAATGGAGAAACAAAGTTTATTTGGCTCCCCTGCACAGGAGATTCTGAAGAAAGTGGAAGAAAAAGCAAAATCTGTGCAAACAGTTAAGGATTTTCTGCAGGTCCAACCTCCGAGGTTCAGCAGAAACTGGCCTTCAAAGAATTGGTCCTTTCCAGACAACTCCAAAGCACAGAGGGGCAGGAATAGACGCCCAGGAGGCAGAGGTCAATCAAAAGGTGCCTACAGGGGTCGCCATTGGCAACCTGCCAACCAGAGGAGTACTGCCACAGCTGCAACTACATCCACTTCCACAGGACAAACACAATGACTTGACTCTGACTCCGCCTACAAGGGAACAACTGGAAGCACCCTTGGGCGGAAAATTGGCTTTATTCTCAAACAACTGGCATTGCATTACAAAAGACAAATGGACATTGCAAACAATAGACAGAGGATACAGGTTTCATTTCCACACTTTACCAAGAAGGAGCGGAATGCCAAACCTTCCACCAAACCAGAAGCCAGAGGCTTTAAGACAAATCAACAATTTACTTCAGATGAAAGCAATAGAAAGTGTACCATCTACGGAACAAGGCCAAGGGTTTTACTCCAGACTATTCCTTGTACCAAGAAAAGAAACCCAATGGAGGCCTATTCTCGACTTGTCCGCACTAAACACATATCTCATTGTGCCAAAATTCAAAATGCTGACCCTACAGCAACTTCTTCCCATGTTGGGCAAGGAGTCTTGGCTGGTGACTCTAGATCTCAAGGAGGCATACCTGCACGTCCCTATACGACCAGATTGCAGAAGACACCTCAGATTTCTTGCAGGATCAGAGCATTATCAATTCTCAGCATTGTCATTTGGCTTCTCTACTGTGCCCAGAGTATTCACGAAATGCCTGGCATCAGTAATTGCACATTGCAGGCTTCAGGGAATTCAAATCTACCCATACCTGGACGACTGCCTAATACAAGCGGAGAACAGGACAAGACTTACAAAGGATTTGGCCTATGTCATACACCTGTTACAGGCCTTGGGATACACGGTCAACATCCAGAAGTCAAGACTAGTGCCATCCCAAAGGATAACCTTTTTGGGTGCGGATCTGGACACAATAACTCAGATGGCTTTTCTCACAGAAGAAAAACAAAAGCAAATACCAGTCTACTTCATGGCTTTGACAAGACAAACTCAGCTCACTGCAAGGAAGGTCCTGCAGGCCCTGGGTTACATGGCATCTTGCATAATCTTGATCCCACATGCCAGGCTGCATATGAGGAAATTACAATGGTACCTAAGGAATGTATGGTCTCAACACAGGCACAGTCTAGAAACCATGATTCCAATCATTCCATGCCTGAAAAAGGAATTCCTGTGGTGGGCTCAGGCCTGCCAGTCCAACAGAGGGTTGCCTTTCACCAAACCACATCCAAGGCAAACCATCACCACGGATGCCTCAGACCAAGGATGGGGAGCACACATGGAAGACAAGTGCATCCAAGTTCTATGGACTCAAGACCAGCTGAATTTGCACATAAACCTAAAGGAGATGCTGGCAGTGAAACATGCAATCGAGGCATTCAAATCATTCCTCCAGCAAGGTCATTTGCTGATAAGGACAGACAATACCACAGTCATGTGGTACATAAACAAACAGGGAGGCACGCATTCCTACCCTCTATGCCTGATGGCAATGGATCTGTGGAACCTAGCCCTGGATCTCAACATCCAACTGCAGGCCAAATTCGTACCAGGAAAAGAGAATTCACTAGCAGACAGCTTAAGCAGAACTACCACGGATGCTCACGAATGGATGCTGCATCCAGACATCTTCAAAATCATAACAAACAAATGGGGAATGCCAGAGATAGACCTGTTCGCCTCCCCACTCAACAACTAACTAAAGAAATTCTGCTCAAGAGTATACCACCCACAAGCCTGGAAGGTGGACTCCCTCTCTTTTAACTGGAATGCCCTAACAGTGTATGCTTTTCCACCACTTCCATTGATGTACAGGGTACTACTGAAGATCAGAGAGGAACAGCCAAATGTGATACTGATAGCTCCAGACTGGCCAAGGCAGCACTGGTATCCGCTGCTGAGAAGCATGTCTCGGACGAACTCATGGCCTCTACCCCTATGGCCTCTACTTCTAACGCAGAACAACTTCAAGACACTGCATCCAAACTTGAAAACACTGCAACTGACTGCCTGGAAAATTGCCTAAAACAAAGCCAAACTGTCTTATCTCAAAGGGTCAGGGACATAATCCTGGAGGCTCGTAGACCCTCCACAAGAAAGACATACTCAGCTAAATGGAAGAGATTCCTCATTTGGAGCGCTTCAAAGGGTACAAATGTCACACTGGCAAACCTAGCACACATCAGACAATCTCTAAATGGATAGGAAATTGCATTCGTTTCTGCTACTCTTTTCATGGAAAGACAGCTCCTGAAAATATCAGGCCTCACTCCACAAGAGCCACAGCCACCACTACAGCTTTCCTCGAGGTGGCTACCAAAGACATTTTAGAAGCTGCTACTTGGAGCTCCATGCATACATTTGCCAAGCATTACAATCTACCTTTATACTCCAGATCCCGAGCAGGTTTTGCAACTGCAGTTTTACAGGGGATCATAACTACACCATCCTTATCTTAGTACCTCCTCCCCCAGTTTGGCTATGGTATTCTACCCATATGTTATGACTGCAGATGCATCCTTAAAGGACATAGTACAGTTTTGTACCTACCATAAATGTAGATGTCCGATAGGTATGCATCTGCAGTCAGGATTACCCACCCGCCTTCCCCTCTGTGGTATTCCTAGGGTGCTTACCCCTCTTTCAGCTAGCTGGGGGAATCTATTATGGTGTATTTGTTTGTATGTATATATATATATATATATATATATATATATATATATATATATATATTGTTTTATTCTGTTTGGAATTTTCAATTTTATCCAAATTTAGCCTTCCTAGAGGGCACCTGGCATCTGGGGCAAGAAACACTGAGGAAAATGGCGTCGGCTGATGCCTTTATACCCCAGCAGCTGTGACGTCGGGGAAGATGCGACATCAGCCGAGGCCAGACCCAGACTTTGGAATCCAGCCGACCGAAGGGCTGCCTGAGGCGGGACAACCCATATGTTATGACTGCAGATGCATACCTATCGGACATCTACATTTATGGTAGGTACAAAACTGTACTTTTTTTCAGTTATTAAAAGTATGCCTGATGTGTTTATAAAAGTAAAGGAACTAAAACATTTTCATTGTTTGTGTCCATAAATAAGCGCTTCCAGTTTCTCAGTTGATGTCCTTCAAGAATGCAACTGCAGTCATAACATATGGGTTGTCCTGCCTCAGGCAGCCCTCAGTCGGCCGGATTCCAAAGTCTGGGTCCAACGTCGGCTGATGTCGCATTCTTCCCGACGCCAGAGCGCCGGAGTACATAAGCATCAGCCGACGCCATTTTCTTCAGTCTTTCTTGCCGCGGGTGCCAGCAGAAGCAGTTCAAGTGCGGTCGGTCAGCTCCTGTATTCTTCGATTCAGTCATCAAAAGCTAAGTACCCGTTGGGGACCTTTTCTTGCCTCAGCCGATGTCAGAAATTACTGAAAAAGTTAACAATTGTCTTTCTTGTGGTAAACAAATACCTCATAAGGATTTCCACTCCTACTGTCTTCCTTGCCTTGGCCCAGACCACGACGTCTCAGCCTGTGTAGCCTGTGCTCGCTTCAACAAGCGCACTCTCAGGCGCCGGGCGGAGTTCGCTGAAGATTTGGCTATGGTATTCTACCCATATGTTATGACTGCAGATGCATCCTTAAAGGACATAGTACAGTTTTGTACCTACCATAAATGTAGATGTCCGATAGGTATGCATCTGCAGTCAGGATTACCCACCCGCCTTCCCCTCTGTGGTATTCCTAGGGTGCTTACCCCTCTTTCAGCTAGCTGGGGGAATCTATTATGGTGTATTTGTTTGTATGTATAGATATATATATATATATATATATTGTTTTACTCTGTTTGGAATTTTCAATTTTTATCCAAATTTAGCCTTCCTAGAGGGCACCTGGCATCTGGGGCAAGAAACACTGAGGAAAATGGCGTCGGCTTATGCCTTTATACCCCAGCAGCTGTGACGTCGGGGAAGATGCGACATCAGCCGAGGCCAGACCCAGACTTTGGAATCCGGCCGACCGAAGGGCTGCCTGAGGCGGGACAACCCATATGTTATGACTGCAGATGCATACCTATCGGACATCTACATTTATGGTAGGTACAAAACTGTACTTTTTTTCAGTTATTAAAAGTATGCCTGATGTGTTTATAAAAGTAAAGGAACTAAAACATTTTCATTGTTTGTGTCCATAAATAAGCGCTTCCAGTTTCTCAGTTGTTTTGTGATCTTTTGTTTAGTCTCTTCCCACCTATCCTTAGCTGCTGTAACAGAAACCTTTTTAATCCATACTCCTAAATACTTCATCTTATAGTTTCTCCGTAAATGTAGGAATTGCTGAACCAATTCATGTGTGTGTACGTAATTTACAGCTGTAGCCTTTGTTTTATCGCCATTAATTTTATACCCTGAAAAAGACTTGATACTGTTTCAAAATTTTCTGCAACACTGATGTCCTTTTCTGAATTTATCAGGTTCAAAATAATATAATTTTCAGATAAAGCCAACATTTTTTTTGATTCATACCGATTACATCCTTGAAATTCTATGCCCCTTATTTTCTTTGTCAGTTGCTCTAAATGTAAAGCAAACAGCAAAGGGGAAAGATGACAACACTGCCTGGTTCCTCTGTTCAAACTCATTTTATCAGAGAGGAACCATCCCACTTCAGTTCTTGTCTCTGATCATTCACATGTCCTCCCAATTAATTTTAATGTATCAGGGAATGCAGATGATTCCATTGGTTTACTTTCAAAATCCCAGTATAGTGTGTTGAATACTTTCTCTGCATCAAGACCCAGGAACAGCATAGATATTTTCTTTTATTTTGTTTTCCTCTGGATCCGTTCACCAGTATACTTTGACTGTGTTAAGAGATAAAGAATTAGGAAAAATCTGTTTCTTAGACAAAGAACAAATATATTTTGCCTAGGCTATATTATCTACTCATTTCTCTTCTAAACAGTGAACTCGGCTTGTTTAATTTTGTATGTATAAATTGCAACTTTTATTGTTTAAAATTGAAATGGATTTGTTTGAAGTTGGGTCTGATGTGGGTTTAGATATTACAACTATCACAGCTTTCTTCCAAGTTATTGGGGCTTTATCCCTTTTGATGTTCTTCGTGTTTCACTGTTGCAGTCATTACATTTGGGTTATCTGCTTGCAGGTAGCCCTCAGTCGGCCTGATTAACAAAGTCTTGGGTCCTGCATCAGTTGCTGTCCCTTCTTCCAAGACATCAGGTCGTCAGGGCTATAAAACATGCAGCCAACGCCATTACATCAGTCTTTCTTGCAGTGTGGTGTCCGAAGCAAAAGCAGTTCGCAAGTGCCAGTCAGCTGACTCCTGACATTTTCGTTTTCGAGTTTCAGAGCCAAAGTCTTCAACTAAAGCTAAGCACCCCATTAGGGAAACTTTTTCTTGCTCCTTACCGATGTCAGTAAAAGTTAATAATTGCATTACTTGTGGAAAGCAAATACCTTATAAAGATTTTCATTCGTACTGTATTCCTTGCCTAGGCCCTGACCACGATGTACCTTGCTGTCGGTTTTGTGCTTTATTTAATTAGCGCACTATCTGTCTTCGGTATATTTTCGCCGCTAAATATTTCGGTTCTCTGTTTAATTATCCAGAAATGTCATCGGTTAGCCATCCGACTACCGGGATTCTGAAAAAACACAAAGATAAAGACAGAGACAGGCCGCCGAGGTCCAAAACTGATGATGACGCTTCTCCTAAGCCAGTCGCCATTTCGCCGATACTCAGTGAGGTGCTTTCGCAGCCCCTGATACCCACTACTTCTGATTCGCAGGCCTCTACTGAGACCCATTCGGAGTCCGGAATGCCACGAGATGATTCAACTAAGGAACTCATGGATGTATCTACCTTGGCCAGGCACCAGCTTTTGAGGGTGTATTCAGGCCTATGGACTTGCATATTAAATCAACGCCTCCTTCATTACTTAGGGCTAAATCCCGATCCATGTCTAAAAAAACCAATGCCCAGGCCACATGCTCAGGCCTCTATGCCTAAAAAACAAATGATAAGAATGGCTGAAGATCTAATAACTCTAATCAGGGGTAGCCACCCCCCCCCCCCCCCCCACACACACACACACTTCTAAGAGGCCTAGGACTGAGGTTGATTATGAATCTTCTGATCAGGATTCTGTTTTTTCTGACTCTTCTGATGATCTGGATTTGTCCTTACCTACTTATGAGGATTCTGATGCAGAGGACTCTATTCCCTCTGCTTCCCCTCCTGAGGATTTTTATTTTGGGGAAACCTTACATACTCTAAGGGAGCATTTCCACTGGGAAAGCCAGGATTTTTCTGATTCAAAAAAGAGGCTTAGGGATTTCTTTCTCCTACCTCACCACATAGGCCTGTAGTTATTCCTCCTGTACTAGATATTGTTGATGATGCTTTCTTGGAATCTAGTCTGGCCCCTGATTCCCTGCCTCCTGCTCCCAGAAAACCTGACAGGTACTACAGGGTCCCTGAGTCCCACAAGTTCCTTTTCAAAAATCCTATTGCAGATCCAGAGACTATTTCACAGGGGCCCAAGGGCATTAAGGCTTCTACTGCTAAAAATCCTACCCCTTCTGATGACTCCAGGGTGCTGGATAGATGGGGTAAGAAGGTTTACACTTCTGCAACTTTGGCCATTAGGGCTTTAAACTGCCAATTTTATATGTTAAAATATCAGCAACATGTTATTGGACTGCTTAAACAGAAAATGATGTTGATTCCTGACTGTGTGGAAAATAAAGAATTACAGGATTTAATGCATTCTGCCGAACAAGTTGGAAAACATACTTTGCAATGTGGTTTTGATTCATTAGAGGCCTCTTGCAGGGCTGCTGTTACTGGGTCTGTGCTCAGAAGGCATGCCTGGCTTAAGGAGCAATCTTTGCCTGATCATGTTAAAGCTAAATTGTTGGATGCTCCTTTAAATCAGGACCGCCTGTTTGGCAACAAGTCCGAGGAATTTCTTAAAATGATGGAAGATAAAGCTAAATCTATGCAAACTGTTAAAAGATATTTTACAAGTTCAGCCTCCTATATTTAGTAGGTACTGGCCCTCCTAAGAATTGGTTCTTTCCAGCCCCTTCCAGGTCTTCTCAAGCCTAACCCAGACACAGCAAAAACCCAAGTTTCAGTCCCAGGGGACTCGCAGAACTAAGCAGTGGGGGTCCTCCACTTCCAAGTCTGGGAATAATAAGACTTCCCCCTTTGGTAAACTGTCTCAATGACTTCTTTTTAAAATTTCCAAGCACTTATCAACTGACTGCCCCTTTGAGGGGAAAGATTGCTCTTCATGCAAAGAATTGGGAACTCATTACCCAGGACAAATGGTTTTTAAATAGTATCCCAGGGATACAGATTTCACTTCCACACGTTGCCAGCATCAAGTGGGTGGCTGGACCTACCCCCAAATCAGTGGGCAGAGGCCCAAAAACAAGTACTTTCTCTCTTAAGCATGGGGGCTATTCAACTGGTACCAGAAGAGGAAAAGGAACAAGGTTTCTACTCGAGACTTTTCCTGGTACCCAGAAAAGACAATTCATGGCATCCTATCCTGGACCTGTCTACTCTAAACACCTTTTTGGAGATTCCAAAATTCAAGATGCTGACTCTTCACTTACTTCCTATGCTAGGCAAAGATGCCTGGTTGGCAACACTAGATTTAAAAGAAACATACCTGCACATCCCAATCAGGGACTCTTGCAGAAGATACCTATGCTTCAAAGCAGGCTACAGGCACTATCGCTTCTCTGCACTGCCCTTTGGCTTATCTACTGTGCCTGGGGTATTCACAAAGTGCCTAGCTCCAGTTATTGCATTTTGCAGGCAAAGAAATATTCAAATATACCCATACCTGGACGATTGTCTAATTCAGGCAGAAAGCCAGGACATACTTTTGAATCATCTGACCTTTGTAAAAAGGGTTCTAACTTGTCTGGGGTACACCATAAATGAAAAGAAATCACACCTGGTACCCTGTCAACAAATTGTATTCCTGGGAGCAAGCTTGAATACAACTTCCCAGATGGCTTACCTCACGCCAGAAAAGCAAATTTATTTGACAACCTACTTCAAACAAGTGGCCACAAAAACCCTGCTATCTGCAAGACAAATACTGCAAGCCTTGGGGTTCATGGTCTCCTGCATTCTTCTAATTCCGTATGCAAGACTGCGTATGTGGAAAGTACAGTGGTATCTAAAAAGCCTATGGTGTCAACTTTCTCAAGACCTAGAAACAATGATTCCTATCATACCTTGCCTATGCCTAGAGTTCCTTTGGTGGGCAGAGGCCTGCCACCAAAACAAGGGACTACCTTTCACACCACCCCCTGCCGCCCAAACCCCAACAGCAGATGCATCAGACTATGCATGGGGGGCTCACCTGGCAGGGAAGTGCATTCAGGGCAAATGGAACCCAAGTCAAAGGCACCTGCATATCAATCAAAAAGAAATGTTAGCTGTACAAAATGCTCTGACAGCCTTCAAGGACCACATTCTTCCAGGACAACTAATGGTAAAGACGGACAACACCACTCTGATGTTGTACATAAACAAGCAGGGGGGGGTACACATTCTTACCCCCTCTGCAGACTAGCCATGGCATTGTGGACCACAGCCTTGAGCTACCAAGTGCACCTACAAGCTCAATCCCTGCCAGGAAAATTAAATACACTGGCAGACAGACTAAGTAGAAACCTCGTGGACCCACACGAGTGGAAACTGGAACCAAGGATTTTCAACATGTTGACAAGCAAATGGGGGAGCCCAGATATAGACCTGTTTGCCTCTCCCTAGAACTACCAGTTGGACAAATTTTGCACAAGGACTCCCTACAAACAAGCATGGAAAGTGGATGCTCTCAGCTAGAAAAACCTATCAGTCTTATGCCTTCCCCCCTCTGCCTCTGCTCTCCAAAGTACTACTAAAAATCAAACAGGACAAACCAAGGATGATTTTGATTGCTCCAGACTGGCCGTGCCAACACTGGTACCCCCTACTGCGCAGTGTGGCACGGTTATCTCCATGGCACCTGCCTCAGACTCCTTCCCTGCTGTCTCAGCAGGAGAACCAGATTCTGCACCCTCAGCTTCCAACACTGAACCTTGCAGCCTGGCTAATTACTTAATTTCTCCTTTACCATCCCTCAGCAAACCTGTGATGGATGTAATTTTAGAGGCAAGGAGGCCTAGGGAAAATCTTATGCTGAAAAATGGAAAAGAATTATGTGCCTGGAACCAATCTCAATGGATGAGCACAGCACCGCCCAATTTACCTCAGATTTTACAATACTTAACTGAGATGCTTCACGAGGGCCTATCTTTTTCCTCCATTAAAATCCCCGCCTCAGCCATTTCAGCTCATTATAAAACAGAACCTCCACTCTTTCATCCACTGCTCAAGCAGTTCCTCAGAGGGGCCAAAAATTTGAGACCACCCGGGAGAGCTCCAGCCCCAGCCTGGGACCTTAACTTTGTGTTGGAGAAACTCACTCTACCTCCTTTCGAGCCAGCTGCTACTGCAGACCTAAAATGTCTTTCATGGAATACAGCTTTCCTTTTAGCAATCACTTCAGCTAGGAGGGTATCTGAATTACAGGCCCTTATGGCAGTGGAGCCTTTCATCATCTTTCATGCGGACAGGGTGTCCCACAGAACCAATCCATCCTTCATGTCCAAGGTGTGGTATCCAGTGTGGCTCTTAATCAGTCCATTCATTTGCCAACCTTCTTTCCCAAGCCACAGAATAAAGGGAAACGGATACTGCATTCCTTAGATGTGCACAGACAACTTAGATTCTACTTGGACAGGACTAAACCTCCAAGGAAATCTGAAAAACTGCTGGTGGCATTTGCTGCAGGGGCAGAGGGGAGGGCTATTTCAAAGTAAACCATTTCTGAATGGATAGGCCATTGCATTCATTTCTGCTATAGGCACCATGGAAAACCTATCCCCCAGGGGATCAGACCTCACTCCAGCAGGGCTGCATCTACCTGTACAGCCTTGCTCAGAGGTGTCCCTACCAGAGACATCCTAGAAGCTGCTACCTGGAGTTCTGTACATACTTTTGCCAAGCATTATCATTTGCCAATTTTCTCTAAATCCAGAGCTGGCTTTGCCACTGCAGTCTTGCAGGGCCTTATAGCTGGCCCTAATGCTATCTAAATCCCTCCTCCCAACCATTGCTTTGGGAATCTACCCAAATGTAATGACTGCAACAGTGAAACATGAAGAACATAGTACAGTTGTGTACACTTACCATAAATGTAGATGTTCGAGTGCATTCACTGTTGCAGTCCTGGTTACCCTCCTTCCAGCCCCCTAACTTCTTTTGGCTATACCTCTACTTTCCTTTACTATACTTAAAAGCCTTTTTAGTGTATTTACTTTTTTGTTGGAGGTGTATCTTTGTGCTTTTATATTTACTTGCTTCCCATTAGGGGGGCACCTGACATCTGGGGCAAGAAAAACTGATGTAATGACGTCGGCTGCATGTTTTATACCCCTGACGACCTGACGTAATGTAAGAAGGGACAGCAATCGACGCAGGACCCAAGACTTTGGTAATCAGGCCAACTGAGGGCTACCTGCAAGCAGATAACCCAAATGTAATGACTGCAACAGTGAATACACTCGAACATCTACATTTATGTTAAGTGTACACAACTGTACTTTCTGTGTTGTGCTACTCCCTTCCCAGGTGCTGTAATCAAACTGTATCTACCTACTCCACAAGGTGAAACTTGCTCATGTTCCCTTGCTTTTCCAACAGCTCATGTTTTTGCATGGGATTTTCGAGTTGCTTGTCAGCTGTGAAGATCCACAGTCAAAGACTGTAGTTGAGGAAACTTTTAAATTGATCAGAAAGGAAAAACTCTGTCCCCAGATACCTGAGTTAAAGATTCTGTCCTCCGTTATTTTGACTTGGAGGCTTTCAGCATTTATCCTGCTGCCTCTGTTGTTGCCTGAATGACATCCATCATTTGGTAGGCACCTGATCAACCATTGACTTCACCTTTTAAGTAGCGGACATCTGACTCCACATTGGAACAGAATTGGTTGTCTCTGAGTCGGGCATTGGTTTTATGTATACCCAAGGCTCCTTTGTTTGTCTTTTAAAAAAATCATAGCATAGAAATATTTTGACTTGGTGTCGAAGGCTTCATTATGTTTTAGACCCTTCAACCTCCACTAAGGCTGCAGAGAAAAGTGAGCCCACCCTAACTCACACTTCATTGTCTCATGCTGTTAGTGAGGAAGACTATGAATTGGCTTATTCAGATCAGGTGTTTTTCTCAATGGACCTCAACAGTGACAAAGATGATGAGGATTCACTTTGGTTGTATCATAAATATAATGAAGGAAATATTTTGAGTGTTCCTTAAAAAAGGCCTTTAGCCCTAAAATAATATATGTTAATCTTGTAAAAATTGATCAAGCCTCTAGCTGTACTATAATTTACTGATTCTTTTTATGATGGTTTTGATGGCATTTGAGAAGAGCCAGATGCCACACCACCAGCATTTAAAATGCCTGCTAGGTTTGGGTACTAAAGGACATGAGTACCTTTGCATAGAAATACAGTGTCTGACCCTGCTACTATGAGGTTTGAATCACACAGTGGGACAAGCATCATCACAAACTAAAACTTACAGTCTGGAAAAAAAACAGGTTGCTAGGTAGCGTTGGAAATTATGCACTTCTACTGTGAGAACTATTAGTTAACAAACCCATGTGACACTGTGTGTCTGATATCCTGAGAAAAGATTAATAACTTTTCCAAAGTGATATCTCGTGTCTCCATGTGAGAGAGAAGCTTATTTAAACAACTGATAAGGTGGGATCACAGGAAGGCACTGAAGAACTTCAGTCAGTCATAACAGCTGTATTTGCTCTTTTCAGGTACACTCACTTTTAGCATAACTTTACAATCCTCCACAGCTGACCTGTATCAGTCTACTGATGCTCTAGCTTTTTTTGGGAACAAGCCCAGGTCTGTCCATCAGTATTACCAGCAGGAGTTGTGACCTGTAGTAATAAAACAAGGAAAATAAAAATAGAACTAATTCTTTCTCCTTCTCCTAAAGGAAGGCTAATTGCATCCGTCACCATATTAAAATTTCATGTTTTCTCCCTGAATTCGTACCTTCTTTCTTTGAAATATGCGAAGCAGCCTAGACTTGGCTTGCTGTTAGCAGTGAACAGTCATTCAGTTATCTAATCCATAACGTCAGCTTTTCAGAATGCATATTCAGATGTTGAAAGTTATCCATATACAAGAAAGTCGACCACCAAACTATCTGAACTAAATAAGCTTGGAGAGTGAATAATGGATGCGTAGTTGTTTTTGCCTGGAGTACTCCAGCTTAGAACTCGAGTGCAGTGGTAATCTATCTGAGTAAATATTCAGAACTCTGTTGTAGGATAAACTTTCATGTTGCTATTGATATATTTTCATAACTTAAGTATATAATGCCAACCACGTGCATTTGACCTACCCTATCAAACAGGTGTCAGACTATAAATTTCATCATAAATCTCTTTAATGTATAGGAACTGTATTCAGACATAATTTTGTTATCTTTTAGCCTGTAATACATCCCTATCTTGTCAACTTTTAACAAACCTTTGTGCTATTCATACCTCATGCTGTTATCTGAAACACATCTATTAATCTTCCTAATAACCCCTTCCTAAATATTATATTACAACATAAGGAATAAACAGTATGTGTAAAATCAATTATAGTAAATATAAGAGCACCCATTTTGAAACATCTCAGTCTATCTTCATCAGCATTATCCACATGCATACTGGCATATTTTATCTGAGGCACTAATTTCAAGTAAAGTGGTCTGCCTTAATCAGCATCTGAATGGTATAAAATGCTGGGAGAAGTTTTTACAAACTATTTTCGTGCAATTTCCTGACTTAATTGCAGGGTTAGTCATATTATTTTCGAGCAATATAGACATTTTATTAATAGCATTTGTTTCAATGTTCCATAGTGTGCACTCCCCATGCATGGTGAACTTATTCAGCACTCATTTGCTGAGACAGGCATTGTACAATTAAATATATATACAATACTAGTAAAGCAGCCTAATGCTAGACAGTAAGTGTTTACATTTTTATCAGTAACTTAGCATCTTTAAGAAGGCACATCCAAGTATTACAATCTGTTAATGGCATGTTTGATTTAACATTGCTCATTAAACAAAAATAGGTAAACATTCATTATTTTAATCTAACAGAGACTATATTAATTTATTTGCACTCTACTACAAGAATTATTAAACTGGACCAGTGACTTCTCACCTTGTATTGGAGTCCACTTTATGAAATAGATATAGATCTTGGGTACTTTGTTCTAGCATCCCATTTAACCTATTTTCTTAATATGATTTATTTTTCCTTTGTCTAATAGTTCTCAGGTCCATATTTTTAGTCTCTCTAATCACTTTTGAACTCTCTTATTGATTGTATTTGTTTTTCTCTTTTCTATTTATAGGTTTCTTAGCTACTGTGGATAAATACTAGAGAGAGTAGTGCTGTCCTTTCTTTAGTGAATGTTAAGTTATATTCCAGATATAAGATCTATTAAAGTCATTTTGTACTGGCTGACAGATAAATAGAGTGAAGGACAAAAAAATCATAATAGTGAATAGAAGTCTGTCTGTATAGCAATATTGTAATTTAATATTGAAAAATCAAAAATCATTAATGTGTATAGACTGTAAAATCCATGCTTTAGATATGACATTAAAAATCTTTGCTTTGGAACATGTATGAAGCGTCCCCAAATAATAATGCAGTCAGATGAAATAACTCTAAGCCATGTTTGCACTTTGGACTGACTGTATTGAGCCAAGGCAGTTGACATTAAGTAGCCAAAAGTCATAACATCAACATGCAAGAGTTATACATGTCCTCCTACTTGCATGTTTGCTCTACTTTGACAAATTGTCAGAGATGTCCAGAAGTGTATATTTTTATCAGATTAGGTAACTCTTTCTCTGTAGTCTTTGTACATTGGGCTATCTAAATTACGTGATCCCCACCCAGCCCCCACACACCTTCTTGTCATGTGACTCTTGCCTTCTTTGCTGCTTGAAGATTACAGTGGGTGTACTATCGTTTTTCCGATCACACTTCACACGATTCACATTAGTGCGAAACTACCGATTTGGAAGAATTGGAAAAACGAATGCCAAAATGTAAAAACTTACAACAGCGAATGCAATACAGCATTTGCTGTTCTGAATTTCTACATTTTGATGCATATCGCACTATAGTGGGGATCGTTAAATGTACCCTTTCCCTCACTATAGTGCGAACCCGGAGTTTGTATATCAAAATAGCAGGGGGTTTGGGGGGGCGCAGGGGGGCTTACCCCCCTGCAAACACATTCTTTACTGTGCAACGCACAGTAATGCTGTTTGCAGAAGTGTGATGAATGTTCGAATTATGTCGAATTCGAACATTCACCACTTCCGAGTTCGAGATTTTTGTCATTCGCTGTTGTGAATTTTCATTTTTACGTTTCGTAGAAACTATAATTCGCCTACAGTGAAATCGACAAAGTGATAGTAAACCGTTACAATGTTTCCATGGTTAGCAAATAACTATGGTTAGATCACACAAATATTTGTAGTAGTGTGCAAAAGCCTTTAGAGAAATGCAATAATTTAGCATTGTAACATAAAAAGTCATAACATCAGCATGCATAACCAACAAAAGCCTTGCTAGTGAACCCTAGTCCATTATTTGGTAAATAAAACCACTGTGGCCATCACACAGAGCACATAAACATTCTTCACTTCTTATGTTGTTTAGGTTTCTACTCATATCTTCATGTTTGTGTACTGGAATTATATTCACTCTTAATTGGCATTTTAGATTCTCTCTCTTATATTTCACTTTACAACACTTATGACATTTTTTTTAAGTTTTCCATAGATAATTTTGCAAAATGTGTATATGTGTGTGTTTAAAACTACAGGGAAAGTCAGTTCATATTTAATTTTCCACCATTTACATTACTTGATCACTTCTGTAAGTTGTATCCTCTGGAAAATCATGTTCTGTCCAAACAGATCATCCTTGTACCACACTGCACTTTGGCTGCTCTGATTGCCACATTGCTTTTCATTTTCTTACCAATAAATGAATTGCGGTAAGAATGTCCTGGGTTTACTCTTTCTGATCCCATGCCAATAATGATGGTGTGTTTACCTTTGCTTGCTTCCAGCAGCTTCTTGAAGCCTTTGTAAAGGTGTATCTTTATTGTAACACGTTCTCAGAGCTTGCTCTCTCTAGTAGTCATGTATGTTACTTACCCTGTGTCTGAATTTTGATGCATATTTCTTGTTAATTTTAATTAACAAAGTTTTAATGTGTTAAAGTTACACTGTATTCCATAAGGAAGTGATTTCTGTAAGGACAGATCCCTCCTTTATACATATGATTGGTGGTTATTAAATTTACCCTTGATTTGTCTACTCAATTTTTTTTTGTCCCAGGCAGTAAAATAAAGGGAGGGAACTTTTTGCTACTAGAGGAGAAAGTCAAGTAGGCATTCTGCTTCTGTTGTGAAAGATATGTAGAGTCATCCCAATAACAAAACTCTTTGAAGTGGTTAACTGATTACATTATTATTATTTTTGTATTGATAAATGTCACTGGAGAAGTTGAGAATCTCAATGCCAGGTCAGCAACTATCTGTACAGCCTTTTTCAGTATTGCATTTGTTCAGACTATCTCTTGAAGCTACTGCAGGGTCATTCATCCACACTTTCTTGAAAGTTTTCAGATTAGATGTCCACTTTAGTGGTAGATGATTTACTTTTAGAATTTCTGTAGGAAATGAAGTATTCCGCCCTCTCTTAAGGAGCTTTGCAGTACATATGTACAAGTCTAGCAGTAGCAGTCCTTATTATGAACAATGTGCATATGTGTGGTGATTCATCATATCAGTAACTGTAGGATTGTTGCTGTAGTACAGAGTCCATCTCTCCGGCACTGGTAACCATGACCATAAATAGTATGGTGTTTTTCATATTGCATAAAATTTGGCAGATATATTTTTCTTTCTGCAGTTGCTAATTGGCCAGTAATGTAATCTCTTAACAGCAGTATAAACTACTAGAGAAAGTAGGAGGAGACTGCTTGGAAGAACATTGGAAGGAAATGGAATATTATAGACAGGTGCTTAGAAAATTAAACCTCCCTATAAAAATGAGTGACCACTGTATTCAGTAACAATGCTGCAGTTATTTGCAGTTTGCAGATTTCAGGCAAATCTTTTACGTCGTACCTTTCAGCAACCCTATATGTCCCTACAGTCCAGCTATATTCAAAACTAGGTAGTTTTGCTGGGAATCATTCCACTGGTTCCTTAATTTTTGTGGTGTTTGTATGTCCACTGTGCTCAATGGATAAGACAAGTTAACAGTTTAAATGGGTTCTGCACCCTTGAGCAGCAGTTGTACACTTCTGTCTACGCACTGTTATAACAGGTTTGCAGATGCACACCTGGCAGTGAATCTGTTGCCCAGCATTAAGCTGCAGCCCATTACTTTTCAATAACAGCTCTCTAATTGAACTATTCCTTTTTGATTTATAGCAAGTTTTCAGTAGATTTAAACTTACCCACCTGTAGTCCATTACATTATTCTGGTTTCATTTTCTTGGTCATTTGATCATGTAGTATGCATGCATGTGCACATTAATTGCTTACTGCTGGTCACCAGTTGGTAGCCCCTTTTGATCTTACCTTGTAGTGCCTGTCTGAACCTGTTCTGCCCTCTCTTGTCCCTCTGTGACTGTTGTTTACATATTAATCAAATGCAGATATAAACACTACTGCCCATACTTTAAATCTATCTTTCACTCTTTTGTCTTACACCTGTCTTCCCTTTCCGTCCTAGTAGTCTTGGCTTGCCTCATCCATTTTTGGTATTTGTGTCTGATTGAAATTATTAGGTACATGCTTTGGATTCTGTAACTCACCTAATGCAGGCATCCACATTTATGACTGTTGCCAACTTGCATTCACACTGCATTGTATGTATTCTTACTTAATGAATTCCTTTCAAGATAAGACCCTTTTCCACCTATTTTGTAGTGTACCTTTGCTTAGTCTGCTTAGAGTGAGTTATTTATTTATTTGCATTTGTTAACTGGGTTGGTCCAGCTGGGTAAGAATTACCCTTTTTCAGTGGAGACCCGAGGGGAAAAGCCCCAAACAGACATACAAATACATACGAATAGAGACAAATTAACTATATTACAGAGGAAAACAATATTATGGGTACAATGGATAAGAAAAACAAACAATGAAAGTTTGAGAATATGAGTAAGGTAGGCCAGAGGCATGCATGCAAAAGATTTATGAAAAGGTGTTCTGAGCAAGATCTCTGAATTAAGTTAAAGTAGGCAAAGAAATGAATTAGTACAAGACTGCAGGCCAGCTGGTAGCATTGCTTATGTTTTCCAATTTGTTGTTATATAGCCTTTGTTCCCTCTCTGCACTGTTACAGTTGCAACTGTTTTAATGATAAAAGCAGCTTTTATTGACATGTGTAGATTGGTCCCTATAGTGCTGTATCATCATACTGTTTTAATTACACTGTATGATTGTTTGTCAACTGCTTAGCCATGGTTTGTTCCACTTCACTGGTGTTGTAGGTTACTGAGCTGTGATTGCACTTGCTGTAGTGCTCATTTGTCTTAACATACCTCTCAGTAGTAGATATTAATTTTGTTGTCAAATGTATTGAGTCACCCATATGTCTCATTTCTTCATTTCAAATTATTTGTAGCCCGTTTCCTCTCCTTATTCCCTTCCCTATCTCTTCTACCTCTCTGTAATTGATCTCTCTGTCAGCTGTTCTTTTTCAGCATAGCTTCTCTCGCTCTCTGTCCTTTTTCATAATCTTTGCTATTTGTACCTTACAGGTGCTGAAAAAGTTAATTTCTGCCACTCAAGCCTCTATATTGAAATGAACAACCACTCTGCCAAGCAGTACTACTGCAATTATATTGTTTTGTAGGCTTCAGGCAGAGCATTTATTTTGCACCTCTCGAGATCCAAATGTTGCTACCGTCTATCGGCATTTAAAGCAAGGAAGTTTTGCTGGGAGTCATCCAATTGTTTGCTAAATTTTGTAATTTGTATATGTCTAGTATGCTCAATGGATAAGGCAAGCTAATGAGATAAATGATTTGGAAACCCTTGAGTTACAGTTGAACACTCCTGTCAAGGCACACCTTTACTTTTCAGTAGGTGTTCCCCAAGTATTTTACCCCCTTTCCCCAATCTTGCCCAATTATACTTTATGTCCCCGACTTTCCACTCCATTTCCTCTTCCCCCTACCATATTCTATCATTTACCTTCCAACTCTCCTTCCCAAGTTCCACACACACACACTCTCTCTCTCTATTCTAATATCGGTGCCTTAATTCAGTAGAATTTTGACTAGTGTTATACTTGGTGTACATTTGTAAATGTTATATATGTAACTATGATTCAAATGATTTTTGCTCTGTCCACTTAGGCTAATGTACTTTAATTGTAAGCTGTTGAAATGCTGTATATTCCATTATTGTATTCCTTTGGTTTGATTTCCTGGTAGCTGTCTTACTGCTGTGGCTGAAATGGGCCCCTTGTGGATCAGCCCACTACCCTGTTCAACATGCATAAATAAATAAAAGTAATTCATATCTTATTCATGTAGTTGTTGAATGGTATTAGTATCAGTATCATCAATATTTCATCATAAGTTGTTGAAAGTTGACTATTTTATTAGCCACGGTTACGGTTCATAGTTAGATATAGATAGGTGTTCTTGCATTCACACAATTATCTAGGTGTGTTTGTGTGTACACTTTGGTATGTGCATGAGAATGCATATGCACTTATAAAAGTTTATATGTTGCTTCCCCAGGGAGTAATTAACATTTGACCACTTGGTCATCCCTCGATGTTTCTTGATTACAACTAAGTTGAGAACACAAATAAACTACAGACCACCACAACCACCACCACAGAGAAAGAAAGAAACATGTTTTCAGAAAAGGCAAGCTCCCCCCCCCCAAAACACATGCAGAATTTATAAAACTGCATAGTTGTAGAGAGGTGGTGAAGGGAAAAGCTCCCCAAAATGGGTAAAAGTAGTCTCTCAGAAACCGTGAACCTTCTTCACATACAGGTGTACAAAGTGATAAAAGATGAGTAGTAAATCTGACAAGTTGCGAATGGGCAATTTGAATTTGATCAACTGTTCTTTTGCAGGTGTATGGTAAGCATGTGTACTTGTATGTATTGCATACTGTGCAACCTTGAGAAAGTCAGTAAACCAAAGAGTACACTGGGGCAATTGAGAATTTGGGCTAGGCTCTCTAATGGTGTCTTGGACTGTATACTTAGTAAACTACCTATGAACCTACACATACATACTTAAATATAGTATGCATTTTTGTGTAGGTGATACACAGCCACGGTTAACTCCAGAAAAGAGATAGCAGAGTTTGCTGCTCAAGTAAGTGATCGTAAGCATTCAGTAAGCGCTCTTTGTTGAGTGCCAGCGGTATTGAAAGGAGGAAGACAGAATGGTTAAAGTTACAATATGTTGCATTTTTTATTGCTGAAGCTTTACCAACAGATGTTAAGTTGTCTATCTCGCCTTCATTCTTGCTGGATGGGTTCGGAGCCGACCACTCGGCGGGCCCACTCTAAAAGCTCGAGAGTTGGTTCCACCGGCTCGAGGCTCCCCTTATATCCCACAATGCTAGGCGAGAGTTACCTCAGATCTCGTTTGCCGCTACAGCTTCGAGGTTGGTTGCTTCTACCGGTTCCTGGTGAGTGTTAGCTTTTTATACAAAAAGTTACTCTTTTTACCCCTTTTTAAGTTAAATTCTTCTTAGATTAGTGTAGTTCATAGAACTTTATCCCCGACCCTATTTTTTTCCGTTTCTTGTCTGAAAGAACCTTTGGTTCTTCCCTTGGGCCTTAGGCCTTCTCTTCCCTTAGGGAGTGTTTGTGTAGTTTACTATAATTTACTACATTTTATTGCACTTTATTACTAGTATCATTACTAAAATTGTTATATTTTCTGACAGGGTATAACTGGTGTGTTTGTGTGTGTGTTTGTGTACACCTGTCAGTTAGGCAATGTCTAAAGAAGCAAAGGTCTCCGGATTCAAGAAGTGTGATGCGTGCTGTCAGAAAATGTCTCTGACAGACGCTCACACTTCTTGTGTCTATTGTCTGGGGCCTTTGCACCTGCAGGACTCCTGTGCTGTTTGCCATGGCTTCAGCCCCAGGGTCCTGCAGGAAAGAAAAACAAGCTAATTCTGAGAGGCTTGTTGAAGCCTGAGGATTCCCTGTCTGTCTCAACAGGGAAGCCCTCTAAGGCATCGAGGTCTCGGCTCCGCTTCTGAGCCGAGACCTCAGGTTGTTCAACCTTTGCCTTTATCGGCTCCGGCTGGAGCCGATAAGTCTCAATCCACAGTTTCTGTGGCTCTCGGCTCGGCTGGAGCCGAGGTTATTGAAGTACCGTGTCGGCTCCGACCAGATCTTCGGAGCCGACAACTAGAAAGAGATCAAGGTCACCATCTATTGGCTCCGTTCATTCGGCTCCAGGTTCTCCCCTGCTGTCTGAACGGAGCCAAAGGTCTCATTCCTCCAGGTCATCGAGGCTGTCGATCATGACCTTCAGAGGGTAGTGAGTCGACTACTTAAGTCCGAGGCACTAGCCCAGATGCTTCAGAGCCCGACTCATCAGTCGGTGCCTGCCCCGTCCATCAACTCTTCCTCCTTGACTCTTTGAGTTCGGAGCCGGGTCGTGTCGGAACCGAGACTGTGGTTACCGGAGCCGAGACAATTGTCTTCGGCTCCGTCGCCCGTTTTCCTCTGTGGAGGAATCTCGGCGCCGGACTTCCCTCGTCGGCTCGAGGGGTGAGTGGCATCGGACCCTTGTCCGACCCCTCTCCCTCTCGGTGCTTCGGCGCTGGTGAGTTCGGCTCCGACATCGGCCTCGAGCCATCACTGTCGGTGCCGAGGGGTTCTTAGCTCCTCAGAGCGGGACCTCTGGCTCTGCCTGACAGGGGTGCATTCGAGGTCATGCGGAGTGTGTTAGAGCCTGGCTCTACTCCACAGTCGGCTCCAGCCCCTCCCTCGATGCTGCCTCAGGGTAAGTCGACTCACTCTCTCATCCCGGACCGCAGAGAGCCAGCTCCTCAGGAGCCCCTGTGGGATTTCATCCTCTTCCGAGGCCTCTCCTGATTTGGCAGAAGAGCCCCTCGGAAGAGGAAGTGCAAGAGGAAGCACATTGACTCACCTGAGTCTATCACGTCAGACACAGATCTGGATGATTCTGAGGGTTCCCCGTTCCCCTTCTGAAGATGTCTCATTTGCAGACATTCTGGAGATCCTGAAACAGAGGGAAATTGGCCAGCCCTCAACCCTTCGGAGGACGAATCTGTGTATCTTGAGGCGCTTGGCTCTCGTCCTTCCACCTCCTGGGTGTCCCCCTTGACCCCCTCATGCAGGTGGTTGCTAAGAAGGCATGGACGGCTCCTGATTCAGTGGACCCCACTCCCAGGAGACCCTCAAAATTCATCACAGCTCCATCAGACAAGCAATTTTTATCAAAAGGAGTTTCTGTGGATGCTATGGTGGTAGCTGCCGCCACAAAGAAGGAACTGGCTGATCCTTCAGTGCCTGTCCATCCACCTAACAAGGAGTCTAGGTCCATGGATAGGTACGGAAGCGGATGTTCTCCTCAGCGACATTTACCATGCGTCGCTGAATTACCTGTGCCATTTCACTCGTCTTCAAAGGGACTTGATCAAGAAGCGAGTGAAATGTTAAGGACCCTACAGCTGCGGGTTTCAAGAGAAAATGAACACGCAGCTGGCTACCCTTAATTCCATATCCAACTCCTCCATGCGCCTCCTCTCTTATGCGGCCGATGGAGCGAGCAGAGCCGCAGGGACAGGGGTAGCCTTACGTAGGCACGCCTGGATGCGGCTATGCAACTTGGCGGAACCCTTCAAGACGTCTTTCACGAACTCCCTTTGATGGATCATCTCTCTTTGGTCCTCAAGTGAAAGAAACCCTGACTAGGTGCGAGACTGATGGCAAGACCCTTTCTGCCGCCGGAGTCCGTTTTCGACTCCTTCTAGGCCTTACCCCAAAGGCCAGAAGGGTGGGAAGATGTGGTTCCGTAAACAATCTCAAGGGACTTCGCCTGACGACAGAGTCGTTTCCTACCAAAGGCAGAGGTGGGAATAACAATGGTAGACGCCGCCCTAGGGGCAGGGGGTCCGCAGAACCAGGGCAATCGGGAAGCCTTTCCTGACAAGCCTTTTCAGCATCCCTGAGGTGTTGCTCGACTGCCCATCTTCCCAGGCAGTCGGGAAGATTGTCACTGTACCCAGAAGCCTGGCTATCCCTGACTCAAGACAAATGGGTACAGTCCATCATTTCGAAGGCTATTCTATCCCCTTTCTTCGTTTTCCAAATCAGTCAAAAATCCCTTCCAGATGTTCCACCGCTCAAAGGGATATAGCAGCTTTGGAAATTTCAAAACTGCTTGCAAAAAGAGCAATTCAGTCAGTGCCAGCAGACCAACAAGGATCCGGAATCTACTCAAGGTTCTTTTTAGTTCCAAAGAAAACAGGGGACTGGAGACCGATTTTGGATCTCAGTGTCTTGAACAAATCAGTCAAGAAAACAAGATTTCGGATGGTCACGCTGCAATCCATTCTTCCCCTTTTGGGCAAAGGAAACTGGATGTGCTCTATAGACCTTCGGGATGTGTACTATCACATAAAGATGAACAGACGCTCCAGAAGATTCCTCCGCTTCAGGCTGTGGGAACCAGTCATTTTCAGTTCAGGGCCCTGCCCTTTGGTCTCACCACTGCCCCCCGGGTGTTTACCAAATGCATGGCAGTGGTAGCTTCTCACCTGAGACGACAAGGATTCCAGGTGTTTCCATATTTGGACGACTGGCTTCTCACAGCTCCCACCAAGCATCTCCTTCTGATGGCCAGAGATTATACTTTTCGCGTTTGTCAAGAACTGGGTATTTCAATAAATTGCGAAAAGTCTATTTTGTCGCCTTGTCGTACTATTACCTACATAGGCGCAAATTTAGATACTATAAACATGTCTGCAGCTAACGAACCAAAGGATATCAGACATTCACAAATTGGTGTCACTTCTTCTCAACAACAACAGAGCCAAAGCCAGGTTAGTTCTAAAGGTGTTGGGAATCATGGCAGCGGCCATACCTCTCCTCCCATTGGCCAGATACCACATGCGGATCCTTCAGTGGATGCTTTTTTCTCAATGGTCATACCAGGAACTTCCAATGTCTCACACCATTATGATCATGGCGTGCAAAAGCATCTCATTTGGTGGATGTCTTCCCCAGCTCCTGTCGGAAGACCATTTGTTCCACCTCCTCCGGTTGCTACTCTGACAACGGATGCCTCCCTGATCGGGTGGGGGGCATTATGAGCGCAGGACAGTCCAGGGCACATGGGAACCAAACGAATGCCACTTGCACATAAATGTTCTGGAGATGAGAGCAGTGCTTTTAGCGTTGCAAGCCCTTCAAGACTCTCTTCCCTTGGGAGCGATTGCAATCCAGACAGACAATATGTCTGTAGTGTGGTACATCAACAAACAAGGTGGAACCAGATCATACCCCTGTGTCGAGAAGCACTCAGACTGTGGCAATGGGCGATTTCTTCTCAGCGTTTTCTGATAGCAACGCACATCCCCGGAAGTCCAATCACATTGCGGACAAGTTGAGCAGAGCTATACTCATGCCTCACGAGTGGTCTCTGAAAGACTCTGTAGTGAGAGATATTTCTCAAGTGGGGTCAGCCTTGCTGCGATCTTTTGCTACTCCCCAAAACAGCAAGTGCAGAGAATACTTCACTCTATTCCCTTTACCAGGCCAACCCAGCAGGGACGCTCTAGTCCAAGTTTGGCCGGGACTTCTGTATGCATTTCCTCCTTTCCCTCTGATCTCTCAAGTAATACAGAAAGCTATCGCTCAGAAGGCCTCATTGATCCTCATTGCTCCTTACTGGCCTCGACAAGTGTGGTTCCCCTTTCTACATCGTTTTCTCTCTTGAGCGACCGTGGAGTCTGGACCTAGTTCCAGATCTTTTGATCCATCAATCGGGTCAGTTTCATCGCTCCTCCCTCTCTGAACCTCACTGCTTGGTTCCTCCAGTTCCAACCGTAGCCAGGCTTCCTCAATTATCTCACTCGGTTAGAGATATATTGATAGCTTCCATAAATCTTCCACTCGAAGATTTATTTGAGTAAGTGGACGCTTCTCATATTGGGCACAAGGAAAGGACATAGATCCTTTCACCGCTTCCATCCAACTAGTCCTTGATTTTCTAGCTGAACTCTTCCATGCAGGTTCATCTCCATCTACTCTTAAGGTTCAATTGGCAGCTATTTCTAATTTTCATGTGGGCATTTCTGAATCTGCCCTTATGTCCCACAAACTTTGCAAAGCCTTTTTGAAAGGAGTTTTTCTTCTCAGACCTCCTATAAGAAATCCTCCTTCTCCTTGGGACCTAAATTTAGTTCTTGCTTCTTTGATTCTTTCCCCTTCGAACCTGCAGCTTCATGTTCCTTAAAATTATTATCATGGAAAACTCTCTTTCTGGTGGCTATCACATCAGCTAGAAGAATTTCAGAACTTCAAGCACTCAGTTGTCGTTCTCCTTATCTCTTATTCCATAAGGACAGAGTTTCCTTACGAACTAACCCGTCCTTTTTGCCTAAGGTGGTTTCAACATCAAATCTAAACCAATGCATTGACCTCCTGTCTTTTTCCGGAGTATTCAAATAGGTCTGAACAAAAATTACACTGCCTGGATGTTCATCGTCAATTAAGGTACTACTTGGACAGGACGAAACAATTCAGAAAATCTGATCAGCTGTTTGTCTCCTATGGAAAGCAGAAAGGGACTTCCAGTTTCAAAGGTATCATTATCCAGATGGCTAACATCTCTGATTACCCTTGTTTATGAGATTAGACACCAAAAACTGCCTAATAAACCTAAAGCCCATTCCACCAGAGCTTTGGCTACTTCTCTAGCCTTCCAAGACAGACTGCCTATTGACACTATTTGTGCAGCGGCTACTTGGGCTACTCCTCACACTTTTATTTCCCATTATAAGTTGGACTTAGCTTCTAGGCATAGAGCTAATTTTGGTTCCACTGTTCTCAGGAGTCTGTTCCGCTAGGCCACCCGGGACAAGGTGCGGTCCCATCCAGCAAGAATGAAGGCGAGATAGACAACATATAGAAGTTATGTTCTTACCATAACGCTCCATGTTAGTTGTCTTCTTCGCTTCTTCTCCCCACCCTCCTTCCCCTGGCCTGGACAGACCTAGAGGAGTTGTGATCGTGACCTCTCTTTCTACCACCTCTTTCTTAGTCATATGCTATTGTGCGTATTTCTTATTTCAGGATGTAGGTCACCCTTTTCTTCCTGCGGTTAGAGGTGGATTCTATTTACAGTTATACTGTTATTGATATAAGCTGGGTTAGCTTACAAACGAGATCTGAGGTAACTCTCGCCTAGCATTGTGGGATATAAGGGGAGCCTCGAGCCGGTGGAACCAACTCTCGAGCTTTTAGAGTGGCCGAGTCGGAGCCGAGGTCGGCTCCGAATCCATCCAGCAAGAAGAAGGCGAGAAGAAGACAACTAACATGGAACGTTATGGTAAGAACATAACTTCTATTTTTTGCATTAGGATTAGAAATGTGTATGCAAGTGTACGCCGCTAGTTTTTACAGTAAGGGCATGGAAGGGGATAGATTTATTGCACCTTTCCCCTAACATTTACCTTATCAAAGTATGTTTGAGTTTACTGGTAAGGTTTTGGTTAATTAATCGCACAAGGAATTTATTTGTTTTAATTTTGCGATCAGTTGCACTTTTAATTTTATTTTGTATTTTTTTTTTGTACGTATGTTTATGATGTGCCTGGCATAATTTTCCTGTGTTTCAAAGTTTGTGCACTATGATGTAGTGTCACATACTCATGTATGTATATTTACATGTCTACTTTTGTGTGTGTGTCTGTCTGTATATGTATGTATAGACACACACACACACACACACACACACACACACATATATATATATATATATATATTGTTCATTCTGCATGACGCGTCTTTCTGTGTTTCCTGCTTTTCTACCACTTATTTCAGTATTTGTTGATGCAGTCTTTTCTGACTGCATTCCATAAAATAACAGACAGGAAAATAAAACATAAAAAGCGCTTATAGCTGGGTGGTGCCCTCTTGTGGCTGTGGCTCAAGATTTCAGTATAGCATGCTAGGAGTTATCCAAGAGCTGGGAAAAAAGTAACATACCAAATACATGCCCATCCACCTCGGGCAGATTCCATTATGTTTTGTAGGAATCCTGCACCAGTTATCCTATTACTAATACTTCTGCTAGTAGGGTGAGGTGTCGCAAAACTGTATTGTTCTGCTAAAATGCAGTTTAGTTATTGAATAGCCACTTGCAGTACAAGTTATATAGCCTTCATGCTAGTTGCTACTCTAATTAATATCACTGTATCATCACTTTTTACTATATCACTACGTTAACAAGAAGCTTCTGAGATTATTTAGGAATTCTTCACAGGTGTCTGTCTCAAAAACAATCAGTTACCATTTGCTTTATGTATAGTTTTACTTAACTATTAAAATGCATGCACATTGCAGTATTTAGCTGCCTTAGGTTTCAAATACTTTATTTCCAGTGTGACAAGCAGTGCACCATGTAGATAACGTGTACAGTTTCAGTAGCCCATGTAGTAGCTTCTAAAATATATGGTTTGGAATGTAATATTTGATATTTGTTTGTGCCTGTTTTCAGTGTGTGACTTCATTGCCATGATTAGAACAGAAGAATGGATCATTTACCTCATTAAAAATGGTATCTTCTCCTTGAAGAGAAATGTAGTTAGGTTTCACACATTTTCCAGTGTTTTAGTCTGTATAATACAGAGATTTTGTTTACAATGTTCCTTAGAAGAAATAAAATGCATTCAGATGCTTTTCCTCAAGAGTAGTCTAGAAAGTGAGCTGCAAAGAAAATTGATTGCTTACACATTGTATCAGACCATCTTTGAAAATTTAAAGATATAATCATGTCATAATGCATCTTAAATTATGCACATTATGAAATTGCAAAAACTGGGAAAACTTTCTAGTTTATCATGTTGATATATTGTTATACTTTATGTCGATAAAGTCTTATACTTTTCAGATACGTTTTAGCAGTGTGTGTGTCTTAAACGTGGGTAACTTATGTTTTGCTGACAGGTTTATTTTTAAATTTAAAAAAAAAGGAAAATATACATTTTAAAAAATAGTGTTGGAAGTGTCTAATACAACAAAGGGATTTTTTCATCTGTTTTGAAAAATAATGCTGACAGGCCAAACCAGCCTTTACAGCCTTTTTCCTCCTTGTGCTGTGAAGATAATAATCTTCCTCTTATCTATGTTTAATAGCAAGAAACTGTTTTGTCTTCTTTTAATAAACAGATATATAACAGTTTGCAATTTTGCTACTATAAAATTCAGTTTGTAACATAATGGCTGCTATAAAAATATGCACTTGTACAATCGGTGTACATTACAGTTTATTCCATTGAAGAATCCTCATCAATAGTACAGCTAGTGAGATTTGACTTTATTGGCCTGAAATTGTCCATAAATAGACTTAAAAGAAAAAGGCATTGACATTCAGAATTGCCATTTAGCTCAAACACCCGATATCCTTAAAGGGTAATTTGCATATATTCCATGTCATCTCTAATACAAGAAGTTTAAGGTGTCACACAATGGAAAGTCTAGCTTTGCTAGATTTTTCTTTTTGTGTTTTTAATCGATTGTTTTTTCTGTGTGACATTTTTGCTCATTGTTTTAGTTTATCAATATCATAAGAATATAACCAACTTAGTTGCCAGCTAAACATGTACATTTTATTTTTACTTTGCATGTATAATCACACACAAGTGACACAACACAAGACATCTTAATTGTAATGTTAACACATTTATCTGTGGAAGATCTCCCATGAAAATAATCTGAGAAGCTCAGAAGATAAGTTAAAGTAAAATCTGATGTTAGTCTTCATTTATCCTGGATTGATGCATTGAGTTTGGATTTCGGAACCGACTCAGCCGTTACTACAGCTCACTGCAGCCAAAAACTCTTGAGCTTAACCCCTACCCACAATGCCTCTCTTCTAGTTACCTCAGATCTCGTTTGCCCCTTCCAGAGACAGTCACATTTGACAGAGCTGTCGAGCTAAGTCAGTTATTTGTAATTTTATCTTCTATAAGTATTCCTTAAAGAAATTTTCTCCGCTATAGTTCTGCTTCCTTCTATGTGACGTCTTCACTCTCCTTTTAGTCAGTACGGTGTATATCTGTTCTACCATTGTTGCTAGGTGGTTCCTCCTTGTTAATTAAAAAAAAAAAAATCTTGCTGTTCTTCTGCTTTCCCTCCCTATTTTGAGCATGGGAGTTACGTTCGACAGTTCTCCTGGAAAAGTGTGTTTTTTCCTTTTCCGTTAAAATCTTGTTTTGTTTCTATTTTAGTCTGATGCTTCCACATACAGCTTTGCTGGTGACAAGAAATAATACTCTAACATTCTGTTTTAGGAAAGACCTCTTGTATATTAGATTAAGCTTTTTAACTTGGAGGCCTTCGCTGATGCTGACAGAGAAGAAAGTGAAACATCTTCCTCATCAGTCTTCTCTTCTGTTTCGACAGAGATTTAGATAGTTCGGTGCCACCTTCTTCCATGGCACCATCTCCTAGAAGGCACAGAGCTTTGGTTCATTTAAGTTCCCTTGAACTGACTGCTTCTAAACATATTACTTTGGTTCCTACAGTAACTTGGAACTGACAGCTTTATTAATATCTTCACCTTTGGAGACGAAGGACCTTCAGTTCCGAAACAACTATGGGACAAGTTGCCACAACTATCAGAATGGAGCATTAGCACCATTGAGAAACCCTCTTTGGCACCAATCTTGTTGAGTCGGCACTGATTGAACTTTTTCCAGCATAGCCAGATGGAGTTCTGTAAATAATATGTCCCTTGAATTTTAAAATGGTTTATACAAGATGTTTGTGTTTTACAACTATATTGGAACTATATGGCATGTGAATATCAAACTGATTTTCACAAGTGTTTATCTTGCAAATGTATTAGAACTGGATGTCATTTGACTATCAAACTGATTTGTACAGCTACTTATGTTCAAAAGTTTTTAGAACTCTATCGCATTTGAAAAATTGCAGTGTGTGTGTACAGATGTTCATTGTGTTTCACTGTTGTAGTCCTTACACTTGGGTTATCCTGCTGGCAGGCAACCCGCAGTCGGCCTGAATTCCAAAGTCCTGTTCCGAAGTCAGTTGCTATCGCCTCTTCCCTGATGTCAGTGCGCCAGGGGTATAAAAGATGCAGCCGACACCATTTTCTTCTGTCTTTCTTGCCGCGCGGTGCCCGAAGCAAAAGCAGTTTGTAAGTGCCAGTCGGCCGACTCCTGAGATTTTCAAAATCGAATTTCAGATCCGAAGTCTTCAAAAAAGCTAAGTACCCCGTTGAGGAAACTTTTTTTCTTGCTCCAGACCGATGTCAGAAAAAGTTAACAATTGTATTTCTTGTGGGAAGCAAATACCTCATAAGGATTTCCACTCTTACTGTATTCCTTGCCTAGGCCCTGATCACGACGTTGCTAGTTGTCGGTTTTGTGCTAGATTTAACCAACGCACTATTAAGCGTCGGTACGATTTTGCTTTTCATTATTTTGGCAGAAGGTTTAACTACATAATGCCGTCGGAACAACCGACGACCGGAATTCATAAAAAACGCAAGGATGAAGACAAGGACAAGCATCCGAGTTCCAAAACTGACGACGAAGCCTCTTCTAGGCCAGTCGCCGGTTCGCCGGTGCTCAGTGAGGCGCTTTCGCAGCCCCTGCCTCCCGCTACCTCAGAGCCACAGGCCGCCTCCAACTCCCACGTGGAGACAGCTAGGCCTCTGGATACTCAAAGTATTGGTCCTTCGGAAATTAATCCCTCAGATGGGTTCGGAGCCGCTGAGCAGGCATTGGCTTCTGAGGGTGTCTTCAGACCTACACAACTGTATATAAAGCCCACTTCAGCATCCAAGACAAAGTCTAAAACAGTTTTAAAGACAAGGAAACCAGTACAGCATTTTCCAGGACAGGCTTCTATGCCTAAGAAACAGATGCTCAAAATGGCCGAAGACCTAATTACTTTGATCAGGGGTTCCCATCCCCCTCCTGATAAGAGGCCTAGGCAAGACACTAAATATGACTCCTCTGATCAGGTTTCCACTTCCTCTGACTCCTCTTCTGATCAGGGATATTCTGTTCCTCCCTATGAAGATTCTGTTGCTGAAGATTCTATTCCTTCAGCTTCTCCTCCGGAGGACTATTCTTTTGGGGAGACCCTGCATACCATGAGGGAGCATTTCCATTGGGAGAGCCAGGATTATTCAGATTCTAATAAAATACTTAGAGACTTTCTTTTACTTCCTCAGCACAGACCTCTTGCAATTCCCCCTGTTCTAGACATAGTAGATGATGTTTTCTCAGAGTCTGGCCTGTCTCCAGACTGTTTACCTTCTGCTCCTGTCAAGCCAGACAGATACTTCAGGGTCCCAGACACCCTTAAATTTCTTTACAAAAACCCTGCTGCTGACCCAGAAACTATCTCACAGGGTCCCAAAGGGGTCAAGGCTGCTTCTGCCAAAAACCCTGTCCCCTCAGACAGAGATTCTAGGGCTTTGGACAGATGGGGGAAAAAAGTTTACACTTCTGCTACCTTAGCTATAAGGGCTTTAAATTGTCAGTTTCATATGCTCAAATATCAGCAATATTTAATGTCTTTGTTAAAACAAAAAATGTTGATAAATTCTGAATGTACTGAGAACAAAGATTTGCAGGATTTATTGCATGCAGCTGAACAAGTGGGAAAACATACTTTGCAATGTGGCTGTGATTCACTGGAGGCCTCGTGCAGGGCCGCTGTTACAGGTTCTGTTATTAGAAGACATGCTTAGTTAAAGGAACATAATCTGCCTGATCATGTTAAAGCAAAATTATTGGATGCTCCATTACAGTATGATACTTTGTTTGGTGTTAAGGCAGAGGAGGTGTTAAAGAAAATGGAGGATAAGGCAAAATCTTTGCAGACAGTAAAGGATTTCTTACAGGTACAGCCACCCAGATTTAGCAGGAACTGGCCCTCTAAGAATTGGTCCTTTCCAGTGTCAGACAGACCACAAAGAGGCAGATTCAGATGCCCTAGAGGCAGGCAACAGCCCCAGAGCTCATACAGGTCTAAACAATGGGGTGCTTCTACCTCCAAAAGCGGAGAAGACAAATCACAGCCTTATAGAAAACGGTCCCAATGACTTCCCTCTGCCAATGCCAAGCACTTATTTTTTGGCAGCACCCTTAGGGGGAAAGCTAACACTTTTTTCACAAAACTGGCACAAGATCACCCAGGGCAAATGGGTTTTAAATATAGTCTCTCAGGCCTACAGGTTCCACTTTCACACCCTTCCAAAGGCAAAACGTATGCTAGACCTGCCACGCAATCAATGGCAAGAGGCACAAAAACAAGATGTTCTTTGTTCCCCATTGCTGCAGTCCTTACTATTGGGTATAGTCCGGGTCGATGCAGAAGCAGTTTTGCGAGTGCAGGTTGGCGTTCTGAAATCTTTCGAACCGGAGTTTCAGACCAAACAGAGTTGGCTAAGTACCTAGAACATTTTGTTTTTCTTGCCTCAGTATTTTACGGATGTCAGAAAAAGTGAATAACTGTATTTCTTGTGGGAAACAGATACCTCATAGGGATTACCATACCTTGTGTATACCTTGTTTAGGGCCTGAGCACGTTGTTGGTTGCGCTCTTGTGCTAGGTTAACAAGCGCACTATTAAGAGGAGGTTAGACTGTGCCAGGTTAGTGTGGTTCTTTAGGAGGCTCAGTGGAGCCAGAGGTTTTGCCAGGAGTTTCCATGGAGTCCCAGGCAGAAACTTTACTGTTACAGGATGTGCCTTCTCAGGAGGTAGGCCAGGCTGAGGGGCTTCTCAGGTGACTGTTCTTCCCTCTCTTCCCAAGGTAGTTAGAGCCTCTCCTTCTGTTGCCAAAACTTCTTTGAGAGGTAGGCCTAGTTTAGCTTCAGTGGGGGCTTCTCCTAGCATTGGTTCTGTGCCTAAGAAACATATGCTTAAAATGGCAGAAGATTTGATTACTATGATTAGAGGTTCTATGCCCCGCCTGATAAGAGGCCTAGGGTGGAACCAGAGTTTGATAGTTTTGAACAGTGTTCAGAGGCTTCAGGGTCTTCTGGAAGACTTGCAGGAGTATCCTGCTTATTCTGATTCTGATGTGGATGATTCCTCCTACAGCTACTCCTCCTGAGGATTTCTCATTTTCAGAGACTCTGCATTCCATGAGGGAGCACTTTAAATGGGAAGGCCAGGATTACTCTGATTCCAGGAAAAGGCTTAGGGAATTCTTGTTTTACCCCAGCATAGGCCCTTAGCTATTCCTCCTGTGTTGAATGTGGTGGAAGATGTTTTGCAGAGGCTTCCCTGAACCCTGATTCTTTGCCTCCTGCTCCTGTTAAGCCTGATAGGTATTATAGGGTGCCGAAGCTCATAAGTATTTGTTTAAGAGTCGGACCCAGAAACTATTTCTCAGGGCCTAAAGGTGTTAAAGCTTCTGTGGTTAAAAATCCTGTTCCCACTGATAAAGAGGCAAGGGCTTTGGATAGTTGGGAAAAAAAAACTTCTTCTTCCACCACTTCCATGAGAGCATGAATTTGTCAGTTTCACATGCTGAAATATCAGAATTACCTCCTTTCACAATTGAAATCTAAGGTGGATGCTTTGGAGGTATTGAGTGTAAAGAGTTGCTGGATTTGGTTCATGTGTCTGAACAAGTGGGTAAGCATTCTTTGCAATGTGGTTTTGATGCTGTACAGGCCTCCTCGAGGGTGGCAGCTACTAGTTCTGTTCTGCATGCCTGGTTGAAGGATCAGAATTTAGCTGAGCATGTTAAGACAAGGATTTTGGATGCTCCTTTACAGTCTGATGTGTTGTTTGGATCGCCTGTGGAAGCAGTTTTAAAGAAAATGGAGGACAAAGCTAAGTCTATGCAAACTGTTAAAGATTTTTGCAGGTGCAGCCACGAAATTTAGTAGAAATTGGCCGGCTAAGGGGTGGACATATCCTGCTTATGATTCCCAGCCTAGGGGTAGGTCTAGGCGTGGTAGGGGCAGGGCTCAAGGTTCTTTTAGGCCTAGAACAGGGAGTTAAGCCTGCTCGGACTTCTGGTGAGGCAGGGGTCAGGTCCTTTCGTAAACAAACCCAATGACCTGTCTTTTCAGCTGCCAGTAGATTCGCCTGGCAGCTCCTTTGGGAGGAAGACTGTCTCTTTTCAAAGAAAATTGGGATTTAATTACTCAAGACAAATGGGTGTTGGATATCATTCACCGTTACAGATTTTATTTCCATACAATGCCCCTTTCAAAGGCATGCCAGACGTTCCTCCTCCACAAAGAAAAGAGGCTCACAAGCAAGTTTCTCAATTACTCCAGATAGGGGCCATTCAGCCAGTCCCTGTATCAGAAAGGGGCCTAGGATTTTATTCTCGCCTGTTCCTAGTGCCAAAGAAAGACCAATTTTGGATTTATCTCTCCTCAACACTTTTCTGGACATTCCCAAGTTCAAGATGTTGACGTTACAACAGCTTTTACCTCTGCTGGGCAAAGATCACTGGATGGTAACTCTAGATCTCAAGGAAGCTTACCTTCATGTGCCTATAAGGCTAAGTTGCAGGAAGTATCTGGTTTCGAGCTGGAAATTCTCATTATCAGTTCTCTGCATTGCCCTTTGGCTTATCTACTGCACCCAGAGTATTCACAAAGGTTCTGGCTCAGTGATAGCTTACTTCAGGCTTCAAGGAATTCAAATCTATCCTTACTTGGGCGACTGCCTGATTCTGGCTCAAGAAAAGGAAGACCTTGTACAGCATCTGGAACATGTTATAGCAGTGCTAAGATGCCTAGGGTATTCTGTGAACGAAATAAAGTCCAGTCTAGTACCCTCTCAAGACATGTGCTTTCTGGGTGTGAGACTGAATACAGCAGCCCAGATGGCCTTTTTAACCCCGGACAAACAACAGAGTCTATCACTTTACTTCCATCAACTATCTCATCAGTCCGTGCTGACTGCAAGGACAGTCCTTCAGGCATTAGGGTTCATGGCATCTTGTATTCTGGTACTTCCCAATGCCAAACTGCATATGAGGAAGCTACAATGGTATCTCAAAAATGTATGGACACAGCACTGCCAGGATTTGGACACTGTCATTCAAATAATACCTTGCCTTCAAAGAGAATTTTGTGGTGGGCTCAGGAATGTCACCTAAACAAGGGACTCTCTGTGACCCGCCAGAGGCGAGTCAGATTTTAACGACAGATGCCTCGGACATTGCTTGGGGAGCTCATCTAAAGGGAAAATGGATACAAGACAAGTGGCCTGCCAGACTACTGCATCTACATATCAACATGAAGGAGATGTTAGCAGTCCAGTTTGCATTAATGGCTTTCAAGGAGTTACTTCTTCCAGGGCAGGTGTTGATTCTAACAGACAACACAACTGTCATGTGGTACATCAACAAGCAAGGGGAACACATTCTTATCCTCTATGCAGGCAAGCAATGATTTTATGGAAGCTTGCAACTAACTCTTCAGGCAAGGTTTCTGCCAGGAGCACAGAACTCCTTAGCAGATGTGTTAAGCAGACAAATCATGGATCCGTGGAAACTGGATCTTCATGTATTTCAGAAATTGACAGTGTCATGGGGAACTCCAGACATAGATCTGTTCGCTTCTCCACTAAACCACCAGCTGCCACAGTATTGCACAAAGGGGTTTCATCACACAGCTTGGAAAGTGGATGCTCTGTCTTTCAGTTGGAAAAACCTTCATGTGTATGCCTTTCCTCCTCTACCTCTTCTTCCAAAGGTACTATTAAAGGTCAGACAAGACAGGCCAAGGATGATTTTGATAGCTCCAGATTGGCCTCGCAACACTGGTACCCACTACTACGGAGTCTGGTAAGGAAGCCTCCATGGCCTTTGCCTCTGATTCCTCATCTGTTATCTCAGCAGGATGGTCATCTGCTCAATGTCAAGCTTCACTCTCTTCATCTAACAGCCTGGCATATTCTGTGTTGAACACAGCAGGTCTCAACTTCCTCAACAAGTTTTAAATGTGATTATGGAAGCTAGAAGACCTAGTACAAGGAAAGTACGAGAAAAAATGGAAGAGATTTTTATTTTGGCGTACAGCAAAGAATTTGCAGGTTTCTGAGCCTAATTTGAGTCAATACCTTACTGAGTTATTGGACAAAGGTTTGTCCTTCTCTTCTATTAAGATTCATGCTGCAGCAATTTCAGCTCACTATGATTGTGACCCACCATTGTTTTCATCCTTTGTTCAAGCAGTTTCTCAGAGGGGCAAAGAATATAAGACCCTGTAGAGCTCCTACTCCTGCTTGGGATCTCAATTTTGTGTTGGAAAAACTTACTCTACAACCTTTGCTGATTTGAAATACTTGTCATGGAAGACTGCTTTTCTGTTGGCTATTACTTCTGCAAGAAGGGTGTCTGAGTTGCAGGCCCTTATGGCAGTAGAGCCATTTTTGATTTTTCATAGGGATAGGGTATCATTAATCCTTCCTTTATGCCTAAGGTGGTTTCTAGTGTGGCTTTAAACCAGACTATTCATTTGCCTACTTTTATGCAGACCCCAAGATAAAGGGGAAAAGATTTTGCACACTTTAGATGTACACAGGCAATTGCGTTATTATTTAAGCAGGACTAAGGATTTTAGGCAGTCTCAGCAGTTGTTTGTTTCTTTTGCTTTGAGTTCGCAGGGCAAGCCTGTGTCAAAACAAACTATTTCTAGGTGGATTGGCTTTTGCATTGCATTTTGTTATTCCCATCATGGCAAGGAGATTCCAGCTGGGATTAGGCCTCATTCCACTAGGGCTGCTGCCACTACAACAGCATTTCTAAGGGGGGTGGCAACTAAGGATATTTTGGAAGCAGCTACTTGGAGTTCAGTGCATACTTTCTCTAAGCATTATCACCTTCCTATCTACTCTAAGTATAGGGCTGGTTTTGCCACAGCTGTTTTGCAAGGCATGTTGTCAGCTCCTGCTTCTTTATGATTTGCCAGCCTCCCTTACCTCTGCTTTGGGATTCTACAAGAACATAGTACAGTTTTGTACCTACCATAAATGTAGATGTTCGAGGATCCCATTGTAGGTGAGGTTTCATGCTTATATTTTTGTATATCTTCTTGTATATATTGTGCATATTTTTGGTGCAGGTATTTTGGGCCTTGTCTTTTAGGGTCTTCTGACATCTGGGGCAAGAAAAGACTGAGAACATCTACATTTATGGTAGGTACAAAACTGTACTTTTCATCTCTCATGGACATGGGGGCTATTCAGCCAGTGCCACAACAAGAGCAGGGACAAGGATTTTACTCAAGAATTTTCTTAGTACCAAGAAAGGAAAAAGCCTAGAGAACAATTCTGGACCTGTCTATACTAAATACTTTTCTGGACGTCCCAAAATTCAAAATGTTGACTCTACAGCAGGTTCTGCCCATGCTGGACAAGAAGGCTTGGCTTGTAACTTTGGACCTCAAAGAGGCATACCTGCATGTCCCAATCAGACAAACTCGCAAAAGATACCTCAGATTCATAGGTGGCTCAATGCACTACCAAGTCTCTGCACTGCCCTTTGGCTTATATACTGTGCCCAGGGTCTTCACAAAATGCATGACACCAGTAATTGCATTTTGCAGACAAAGAGGAATTCAAATATACCCCTACTTGGACGACTGCCTTATTCAAGCAAAGGACAAAGATATTCTACTACAGCATCTGGCGTTTGTAAAAAAAATTACTAATTTGCCTAGGGTACACAGTAAACGAAAAGAAATCAAAACTAGTGCCCTCTCAAGAGATAATATTCCTGGGTGCAAGCTTAAATACAACTGCCCAGATGGCTTATCTCACGCCAGACAAACAAAGGCACTAACTTCTTACTTCAAAGACATGGCAACAAAGACCCAGTTATCTGCAAGGAAAATTCTGCAGGCTCTGGGCTACATAGCATCCTGCATTCTACTAATTCCATATCAAGACTGCATATGAGGAAACTACAATGGTATCTAAAAAGTGTTTGGACTCAACATTGCCACAGCCTGGAAACAGTAATTACTCTCATACCCTGCCTGCAACAGGAATTTCAATGGTGGGCACAGGCCTGTCACCACAACAAGGGACAGCCATTCACCTTGCCCACTGCCAGGCAGACATTAACAACAGATGCATCAGATTATGCTTGGGCGGGGCGCACATGGCAGGAAAATGTATCCAGGGCACATGGCCCGCAAACCAAATGCATCTTCATATCAATCAAAAAGAGATGCTAGCTGTACAAAATGCCCTGACAGCCTTCAAGGACCTACTTCATCCAGGACAACTACTGATAAAGACAGACAATACTACAGTCGTGTGGTACATAAACAAGCAAGGGGGCATGCATTCCTACCCCCTCTGCAGGCAAGCCATGACTTTGTGGAACACAGCATTGACTTATCAAGTATATCTGCAAGCACAATTCCTGCCAGGAAAGACAAATACTTTGGCAGATGAACTAAGCAGAAACCTCATGGATCCTCATGAGTGGAAACTGGATCCACAAATCTTCAACATGATAACAGGGAAATGGGGATGCCCAGACATAGATCTATTCGCCTCCCCTCACAACTGCCAGCTACAGAGATTCTGCATTTGGACTTATCACAAGCAAGCATGGAAAGTGGACGCCCTTTCATTCAGCTGGAAAACCCTTACAGTATATGCCTTCCCTCCTCTGCCTCTCCTCTCCAAGGTACTCCTAAAGGTCAGACAAGAGAAGCCATAAATGGTACTGATTGCCCCAGACTGGCCACGCCAGCACTGGTACCCAATCCTAAAGAGCTTGACTCAAGGCCCAGCCTGGACATTGCTTCTAATACCTCATTTGCTGACCCAACAGAACAATTGGATCCTGCACAGCCAACTCAAAACCCTAAATCTGGCTGCATGGTGGATAATGTAATCATTCAGAACACACCTCTCTCTAAAGCAGTTATGGATGTTATTTTGGAGGCCAGGAGGCCCAGCACCAAAAAATCCTATGCAGAACAATGGAAGAGATTCTGTGCTTGGAACCAAGCACAGGGAATTGACTCGCATGAACCAAATATTCCTCAGATTTTGCAATACCTAACTGAGATGCTGGACAAAGGCCTACCCTTCTCATCAATTAAGATCCATGCCTCTGCTATTTCAGCTCATTACAATACGGACCCACCAATTTTTTCTCATCCACTGCTAAGACAGTTTCTCAGAGGGGCCAAAAACATAAGACCTCCAAGGAGAGCTCCAATGCCTACATGGGACCTCAATTTTGTCTTGCTTCCTTTTGAGCCAGCCAATACAGCAGAGCTAAAATACTTGTCATGGAAAACTGCTGTTCTCCTAGCAATAACTTCAGCAAGAAGAATCTCAGAGTTACAGGTACTAATGGCTGTAGAACCTTTTATTATTTTTCATCAGGACAGGGTTTCTGTAAGGACAAACCCCACATTTATGCCTAAGGTAGTGTTCAGTGTGGCTCTTAACCAAACCATATATTTGCCTACCTTTTATCCAAACCCACAGAATAAGGGGGAGAGACTTCTGCATACTTTGGACATACACAGACAGCTACGCTTTTACTTGGACAAGACTAAAGCCTTCAGAAAGACTGAACAACTCTTAGTGGCATATGCTGCAGGTTCCCAAGGAAAAGCAGACTATTTCAAAATGGATAGACCACTGCATTTGTTTCTGCTATTCACAACATAGCAAATCAGTGCCCAAGGGCATTAGGCCACATTCTACCAGAGCAGCAGCCACTTCAGCAGCCTTCCTCAGAGGAGTACCAACTAAGGATATTTTGGAGGCTGCAACATGGACTTGAGTGCACACTTTTACAAAGCATTACCATTTACCTCTCTACTCTAAATCCAGAGCAGGCTTTGCCACTGCAGTTCTGCATGGCCTCATAGCTACTCCAAACTCTATTTAGGCCCAGCCACCCATCCCCAGCTTTGGGATTCAACCCAAGTGTAATGACTGCAACAGTGAAACATGATAAATATAGTACAGTTGTGTACCTATCATAAATGTAGATGTTTGAGTGTATTCACTGTTGCAGTCCAGGTTACCCTCCCACCATCCCCCTTTTTCTTTGCTGGGACTTTTCTGTACCTATCTATTCTATACAACCTATGTGGTGTATTTGCTTGTAGATGAAGATTATGTGCATGCTTTTTTATAATCATGATTTTTACAGCCTACCCTTTTGAGGGCACCTGACATCTGGGGCAAGAAAAACTGAAGAAAATGGCATCGGCTGCATCTTTTATACCCCTGGCGCACTGACGTCAGGGAAGAGGCGACAGCAACCAACGCCGGACCAGGACTTTGGAATTCAGGCCGACTGCGGGTTGCCTCCCAGCAGGATAACCCAAGTGTAATGACTGCAACAGTGAATACACTTGAACATCTACATTTATGGTAGGTACACAACTGTACTTTGCTAGAGCTGAAAGATATATCAACAGTGCTCCCTGCTGCATAGGAAGGAAATATACATGCAGGTAGTAACTGAATTAAAATGTTTATGTTACAGCAGTCTGGATACCTCTCAGGGCCAACTCCGTTTGACTCCAGGGAGCATGTGTTCACTCCCATTTTTCAGTGTAGTTCCTGTACCTCAGAGCATTGGCCATTTCTCTTCAGGGCGGCGTGGATCCGTGGTCCTAAGGTTGTTCCTTTCAGTTCCGCTGTCCCTTCCCTCTTCACAAGTTCAGTTTTGGGCCTTTCAAGAGCCCTGTTTACCGAAACCCCCTCACCTCCCCTTTTCTGGTAGTTTACCAACATATCCATGGGAGTCAGCGAAAGCCCAGATGGCAGGGCTCCTAGCTATCTGATCCATCTTTCTTCTGATACCCTCCCTATGGTCCCTTCTCCCTATGGTCCCTTCTCACAGGAATCCAAGAGGAAGCACTTACATCCCATGCAGAAACCTGTCACAGCTGATGCTGAATTCAATAAAAAAGGGTCTCTAAAGTTCCTGTCATGCTGATATCTCCTTTGGAAACACACTGGAGCCACTAGAGCAGGGAGGTGACTGAAAATCCCAAAAACCTACCCCAGAGGAATCACTGTAACTACCCTTCAGCACCCCACTATCTCCCCTTTGAGCATTTCTTTTTGCAGATGTGCTTATCCAGTTGATTTTGCTATAGGCATGGAAAGGTCCTGACTCCTTTCAGCCCACCCCCAGTACAACTGACAGAATTCTCTTTTCCCACCGAGCATTAAACAGTTCAGGACCAAGTATTTGACTGTGGAGTCCATGTTGGTTGCAGCCACATCAGGAAAGGTGCTGTTAGTAAAAAAAAGTTCCTATCGTCACATACCTAACAGGGAGTTTCAGATGATGAATAGGTTTGGAAAGTGAGTTCACTTTCTTATTGATCTGTCCCCTAAGATTCTTGAATGTCTTGGCACCTCTTACCAAACTTCAAGGGATCTGGTTAAAGAGTTATCATGTTGTTTCGCAGTCATCTACCTAACGGTCTCTGCCCAGCTTGTCCGCGACCCTCATTGCACTTGCAGACTGGCATGTTCCAATATTTCCATTGGGAGACATGCCTAGATCCATCTATGTGATTTTGTGGAGTAAGTTTGGTCTTCATCCATCCATGTCTTTTTTGTCAGTTCGTCTCTCTATTCCAAAAAAAAAAGTTTGTGAACCATTATTCAATTATCAGAAAGATGTTAAGACCTTTTCAGCTGTAGAGGTACTTTTTCTTCCCCCACAAAGATCCTTTTCCAGGAATCAGAGAGATGCTGGGGGAAATATGGTTCAAGATTCAAAGGACCTTTCCAAGACACACATAGAGACAGTTCTCTTGGGGGGGGGGCACTCAAGGGGAATGTTAATGGAAAATGCTACTCATGAGCCAGGAGTAGCCAGCAGAACCACAGCTTCAGGGAATCTTTCCTCAGTAAGCCCTACCAACACTCCTGAAAGGAAGCATGATTATCTTCCTGTAGAGGCATTCAAGAGACGGCTTATCCTTACACTTAAATGCCTGGCTAGATATAACTAAAGATTCTTGAGTACAAAAAGAATGTATCCGGAGGTTGCATCATGCTCTTTCCGGTTTTACCCTCAAGTACACAAGAAACTCCCTGATGTTCTATCCAATAAAAGTGATCCACCAGTTAGGGAAAAAAAGTGTGTCAGAGAATTCCTGCTAGACCAAAGGGAATCCGGGATTTACTCGAGATTATTTTTAGTGCCAAAAAGGCAGGTGTCTGCAGACGAACCTTGAATTTCAGCATTCTGGCCAAATTGGTTCACCAAACAGAATTCTGTATGGTTAAACTTCAGGTCATTCTTCTTTCTTTGAAAAGGACTTCTAGATACACTCCTTAAACCTTCGGGAGGTAGTACTGTAGTACCGTACTAAATTGACAAACACCCCAGAAAGGCTCCCCCCACTTCTGGCTAGTAACCAGTCATTACGTTCAGGGTTCCTTTCTATGACCTCACTGTAGCCCCCAGGGTGCTCACTATTTGCATGGCAGAAGCAGCAACTACCTTGTGACTACAAGGATTACATGTGTTTCCATATCCGGACAATTGGTCCATTACTGCTCCATCCATACATTTATTATTAAAACAATAGACTATGTACTCAAATTTGTGCATACCTAGGAATAATTGCAATTATGAAAAATCACGATTGACTCCTAGTCGAGGTTTGAAGTTCATGGGTACA
>NC_056742.1:300615319-300690319 GCF_019279795.1 Protopterus annectens | reverse complement strand
GCATACCATGAGGGAGCATTTCCACTGGGAGAGCCAAGATTTTTCAGAATCTAAAAAGAGGCTCAGGGATTTCTTTTTACTACCTCAACACAGGCCATTAGCCATTCCACCTGTGTTAGATATTGTAGATGGTGTTTTCAGAGTCTAGTCTTACCCCTGACTCCTTACCTCCAGCTCCTGTTAAGCCTGACAGACATTACAGTGTTCCTGACTCTCATAAATTCCTTTTTAAAAACCCTGCTGCAGTCCCAGAAACTATTTCACAGGGTCCCAAAGGAGTTAAGGCTTCCACTGCAAAAAACCCTACCCCCTCTGACAGAGATTCTAGGGCACTGGAGAGATGGGGAAAAAAGTTTTGCACATCTGCTACCTTGGCTATAAGGGCCTTAAACTGACAGTTTCATATGCTCAAATATCAGCAACATGTCATGGCATTGCTTAAACAAAAAAATGTTATTAAACTCTGAATGTACAGAAAACAAGGAAATGCGGGATTTATTGCATGCAGCCGAACAAGATGGAAAGTATACTTTGCAATGTGGTTTTGATTCTGTGGAGGCCTCCTGCAGGGCCGCAGTTATGGGTTCTTTAATTAGGAGGCATGCTTGGTTAAAGGAACAAAATGTGCCTGATCATGTCAAAGTTAAATTATTAGATGCACCTTTACAGCAGAGGAGGTGTTAAAGAAAATGGAGGACAAGGCTAAATCTATGCAAACTGTCAAAGATTTTATGTGAAATTGTTCAATCTCGGCTCCGAGTCGGCCGCATCACTAGCTCGCATCTTCAAGAAAGCTCGAGGCACAGTAATATCCCATGATCCTCCGGTGCTAACCCTCAGATCTAGTTTGCCGCTAGCAGCAGATCGCATCGAGAGGCTCGGGCCAGTAGAAATTTTACTATTTTTTCTTGTTATATACTGATAATTTTTTATTTTTCTTATACTCTTTATCATAGCATTTGATAGCTTTATTATATAGTGGTAGTTTGACTAGTTTAGGTAGTTTGTTACCTTAAAATTCTTAGTAAGGGCCTTAGGCCGTTTTTTTTTCTGTAAGAATTTGCAGTATTTAAAAAGTTATTAATTTTTTACCTTTAACTTTTTCTATTTTTCATATAAATATATATCTTAGTGTGCTGTGGTGTGTTTTACAGTTTACATTTATATATATATCACTTATATTGTAGTGTAGAAATTTTTCTTAAGAGTGCTGTCTTTTTTTATGTTAAAAATGTCAGAAAAGACCAAAAGTGGTTTTAAAAGGTGTCAGTGCGAACAGATGATGTCCATTACTGACAACCATTCATCCTGTGTCCTACTGTCTTGGCCCTCTCCACTTGCAGGAAGACTGTTCCATCTGTCATTCCTTTAGTGGGAGGGTCATGCTGGAAAGACACAGGAAGTTGGTTGACAGAGGTTTGATTAAACCTGAGTTTCAGGAGGCCCTGGACAAGGCTGAACAGGTTTCGAAGTCTTAGAAGGGGTCGAAGTCTTCAAGAGTGTCGGAGCCCAAGTCATCGGCTCTGAGCACCTCTTTTCAGATTCGGACACCGGCTCCTATGACTTCGGTGCCGGGTGTCGAGACCTTATCTCTGCATGAGGCTCAGGTCTTGGAGCCGGTATCAGAGGTACCACCGTCTACTATCCTTCGCTCGGTGACGGCTTTGATCCCTTCGACCTGTTCTTCGAGGCTACTTTCCGACTCCGATGTGGACCGAGTGGTGCAGAAGCTTATGGAGAACTCGGCTTTGTCAAAATTAATCGAGGTTTCGTCCCAGCTGGTTTCGAAACTCGAAGCTATTCCAGTTCCCTCTACACTTCCTCCTCTGAGACCCGTCGAGTCATCGGTGTTAGGAGTCGAAGAACCGATGATTGTAGAGCCCTCGGTGCCGAAGCCTCCAGTAGTGCTATCGGCTCCGTTGACCTCAACTCCTTCGAAACCAGCCGGAGAGTCTCGGAGCCGAACATCTTTCCTGGGTTCCGGGGGGGGATAGTCAAACCGAGATTTCGGTTCCGATTCTTCCTCTCGGTGCCTCGGCTCAGATCAGTTTGGATCCGTCCTCTGTGTCGGAGCCCGTGATTCCGATTCCGGAGAAACGACCTCCTTCTTCGGATCGGGTCGGATCTTCGGGTCGGAGCACCGGTGCCTTTGACATCATGAGGAAGGTCTTGTCTGATCAGACACATACTTCATCGGTATCTTTATCTCCTTCCCCAAAAGGTCCGCGTTCTGCTTCTGTGCCTTTGGTACCTACCAAGCGTCGAGACCCAATGCCTCAGAAGTCCCCACAGGGAGACTCTGCTTCCTCAGATGCATCCCCAGAAGCTCCCGCTGAGGATGTTCCGAGGAAACGACTGTGCAAGAGGAGGCACATAGATTCCCCACAGGAATCTCTTACATCTGATACCGATTTAGATGAAACAGAGGGGTCCCCACGGTCCACCTCTGAGGATGTCTCATTTGCAGACATTTTGGAAATCCTGAAGCAAAGAGGGGACTGGCAAACCCTTACCCCTTCTGCGGATGAATCGGTCCTACTGAAGGCATTTGGGGCTCAACCTTCTACCTCCTGGGTGACTCCACCCTTTGACGATCTCATGGATCTAATAGCTCGGAAGGCTTGGGAAACACCTGATACAGTGGAACCAGTCCCTCGTAAACCCAACAAATACATGACAGCTCCCCAAGATAAAGCCTATCTTACAAAAGGAGTTCCCGTAGACACTATGGTGGTGTCGGCGGCCACTAAGAAAGAGATGTCTGAATCATCTTCCTCTGTCCATCCTCCTAATAAGGATTCTAGGACAATGGACAGATATGGGAAGCGCATATTTAGTTTGGTGACTTTTTCCATCCGATCGCTCAACTACCTTACGCATTTCACGCGTTTACAAAGAGATATCATTAAGGAATTAGGAGATACTCTCCAGGGACACACAGATGCTGCTGTCGCCGAGAAAGTGACAGCGCAACTTAACACCCTAAATTCCATAGTCAACTCGTTCATGAGGCTGATTTCATACGCAGCTGAAGGATCGAGTAGAGCGGCAGCTTCAGCGATTGCCCTGAGAAGACAATCCTGGTTGCGCTTATGCTCCTTTGCGGAAGCCTTTAAGTCTTCCTTTGCCAATGCCCCCTTTTGATGGTGCCTCCTTGTTTGGGCTCAAAGTAAAGGAGACTCTCACGAGGTGTGAACAAGAAGGGAAGACCCTGTCTGCTGTAGGGGTCCGTTTTTCCGTTCCATCTAGACCCTACCCTAAAGGGCAACGAGGGGGAAAGATGTGGTTCCGAAAGACTCCGGGATCTTTTCAACACACCCAGACTGACGCCCCCTCCAGAGGCAGAGGAGGGGGAAGAAACAGAAGACGCCGCCCAGCCGGCAGAGGGGGTCTGCAAAATCAGGGTGACAGAGAGACCTTCTCTGGAAAACCCTTCCAGCACTCCTGAGTGCAGGCCCGGCTGTCCTACTCTGGAAGCAGTCGGGGGTCGCTTGGCTTTATACCCAGAGGCCTGGCTAAATCTTACATCAGATTACTGGGTAAAAAGCATAGTTACCAGAGGCTACAACGTCTCCTTCATAAAAATACCACCAAACTCCAAAAAACTCCCAGATGTTCCACCCAGTCTGCGAGACCAAGCAACCATAGAGATAGGAAGGTTGCTCGAAAACAGAGTCATCCAACCAGTCCCAGCGGACCAAATAGGATCCGGAACTTACTCAAGGTTCTTTTTAGTTCTAAAGAAAACAGGGGACTGGAGGCCAATCTTAGACCTCAGCAAGTTAAATACCTTTGTGAAAAAGGAAAAGTTCCGGATGGTCACGCTTCAGTCAATCCTCCCTTTTCTGCAAAAGGGCGACTGGATGTGCTCTATAGATCTCAAAGACGCGTACTACCATATCAAAATGGCCAGGGTCTCCAGAGATCACTTGCGCTTCCGGCTGGGAGCCAGTCATTTGCAGTTTCGTGCTCTGCCCTTTGGTCTCACCTCAGCCCCCAGGGTGTTCACTAAATGCGTGGCAGTAGTAGCGTCTCACTTGAGACGAAAGGGATTCCGGGTGTTTCCTTAACTAGACGACTGGCTCCTTTCCGCCACCACCAAGTGTCGTCTTCTACAAGCCAGGGACTACACCATCAGTCTTTGCTCTTCACTAGGCATAACGGTGAATTTTGGAAAATCTGTCTTATCGCCATCACAGCGTATCTTATTTATAGGAGCACAGCTAGACACTTCCCTGGCTCAAGTTACTCTCCCCCCATCAAGAGTATCAGACCTCAGGCACCAAATTTCGCTCCTTCTTCACAACAACAGAGTCCCTGCACGACAAGTATTAAGAGTGCTAGGCTTGATGGCAGCCTCCCTTCTTGCAGTTCCTTTAGGCAGGATGCACATGAGGATCCTTCAATGGATGCTGTTCGCCCAGTGGTCGTACCTACAGCTTCCACTGTCTCACGAAATCTTGATCACGAATTCTTGCATGAAGGATCTCTTGTGGTGGATACACAGTCAAGAGCTAACACTAGGACGACCGTTTGTATTACCCAGTCCGGTAGCAACTCTAACCACGGACGCTTCCCTGATAGGGTAGGGGGGATTCTTTCAGGGACAAACAGTCCAAGGTCAATGGTCCAACTTGGAGTGCAATCTGCACATCAATGTTCTAGAGCTGAGGGCAGTGTTTCTAGCGTTGCAACACTTTCACAAGTCCTTACCTCGGGGAACAGTGACAGTTCAGACAGACAACATGTCAGTGGTCTGGTACATAAACAAGCAAGGGGGAACCAGATCTTACCCGTTATGCAGAGTGGCCCTCAGAATTTGGCAATGGGCAAAGTCCACTGGACGCTTTCTGATAGCAACGCACATCCCGGGGACTTCCAACGTAATCGCGGACAGGTTGAGCAGAGCCATCCTGTTCCCCCACGAGTGGTCCCTCAAACCTGAAGTGGCGGAAGAGATCTTCCGCAGATGGGGCCAGCCTTGCTGCGACCTGTTTGCATCCACTTTGAATGCCAAATGCAGAAGCTACTTTGCCCTGTTACCCCACCCCCCCAGGGGGTGTCCCCATGGACGCACTGGTATACGATTGGCCCTCGGGTCTCCTTTACGCTTTTCCTCCTGTTCCACTAATTCCCAGGTTTTTGCAGAAAGCCATATGTCTGGACAGGACCATAATACTGATAGCCCCCTTCTTTCCTCGCCAAATCTGGTTTCCTTTCCTTCAATCCCATCAAGTGGAGGAACCATGGATACTGGACCCGGAGCCCGACCTGTTGACACATTCGTCGGGAGTTCCTCACACCTTCCTCAAGTCCCTCAAACTGACAGCTTGGCTGCTCCGCTTCCCATCTTAGCCAGGTTGGAGTTACTATCTCCTGCAGTACAACAAATTATTGTATCTTCTCACAAACCATCTACAAGAAAATTGTACATCAGCAAATGGAACCGTTTTGCGCACTGGGCCTCCAAACAAGGTATAGATCCCAGTACACAAGATACTAGATTTCCTCACCTCACTTTTTCAAGAAGGAGCATCAACATCCACTATAAGGGTTCAACTGGCCGCTATATCCAATTTTCATATTGGCCGTAAGGATGGTTCTCATGTCCCACAGGCTTTGTAAAGCCTTCATGAAAGGTACTTTTCATCTCCGTCCCCCTTTTCGTAATCCAATAGCACCTTGGAATCTTAATCTCATGCTGTCACAACTCATGTTGCCCCCTTTTGAACCAGCAACCACAACTCCGTTAAAATTTCTTTCGTGGAAGACACTTTTCCTGGTTGCCATCACTTCCGCCAGAAGAGTTTCAGAGTTACAGGCTCTATCTATCCGACCCCCGTACATGATTTTTCATCCGGGTAGAGTAACCTTGCACACCAATCCGTCCATCCTCCCGAAGGTTTGTTCGATTCAGAACATCAATCAATCTATTGAACTGCCTACCTTCTTTAAAAATCATTCCAATAAGCTGGAGTACACATTGCACAAGTTGGACGTTCACAGACAACTAAGATTTTACTTACATAGGACAAAAGAGTACAGAAAGTCAGATCAACTATTTGTCTCCTATGCTGACCAAAGAAAAGGACAGGCAGTAACGAAGGTTACCTTATCCAAATGGCTCTCAGATTGCATAAATTTCGTGTATGCTGAATCCAAACAGCAACTCCCTTTCAAACCCAGAGCTCATTCTACAAGGGCGATTGCTACCTCTTCAGCCCATACCGCTCATTTGCCCTTGGATACCATTTGTGCAGCGGCAACTCGGGCAAAACCACATACCTTTATCGCCCACTACAAGCTAGACAAGACCTCCAGGGACAGGGCGACGTTTGGTTCCACTGTACTCAGGAATGTTCTCCCTTGAGCCACCTGGGAAAAAGTAGCTAGGGACGCTACCCGTGTGTAAGAACAAATGGCGAGATTGAACAATTTCACATTAAGAAGTTATGTCATAATGATCCATGTGAATTGTTCATCTCGCCTTTGTTCTTACATTCCCCCCTCCATCCCCCGTCCTACGGTCTGGGAGAACGGTTTTCAATTAGATTCCTTTTCAGCCTTTTCTAGGTATGGTTGGCATGTTATTAACATCAGTAATGGCATCTTTTATCCTCTACCTGGCAGTAGGGTTCCAGACACTTTGTAGTATCTGTTTATAAGTGTTTTAGACACATTTCTAAGAGGGATTCTTCTTGTATAGCAAACTAGATCTGAGGGTTAGCACCGGAGGATCATGGGATATTACTGTGCCTCGAGCTTTCTCGAAGATGCGAGCTAGTGATGCGGCCGACTCGGAGCCAAGGATCGGCTCTGAACCCATGTGTAAGAACAAAGGCGAGATGAACAATTCACATGGATCATTATGGTAAGACATAACTTCTTATTACAAGTACAACCACCGAGGTTTAGTAGACACTGGCCTACAAAGAATTGGTCCTTTCCTGTGTCAGACAGACCTCAAAGGGGTAGATCCAGTTGCCCTAGAGGCAGATCCCAGGCGCAAGGGTCCTACATGTCAAAGCAATGGGATTCTTCTACCTCCAAAGTTGGAGAAGACAAATCACAACCATTCAGGAAACAGCCCCAATGACTTCCCCCTGCCTGCACCAAACACTTATCTCCTGGCAGCACCCTTAGGGGGAAAATTAGCACTTTTTTCCTCAAATTTGGCACATTATAACCCAGGACAAGTGGGTTCTAAATATCGTGTCACAAGGGTACAAGTTCCATTTCCATACCCTGCCAAAGGCAAGCGGCTGGCCAGATCTGCCAAAAAATCAATGGGCAGAGGCACAAAAACAAATCTCATCCTTCATGGACATGGGGGCCATTCAACAAGTACCAGAGCAAGAGCAGGGACAAAGATTTTACTCAAGGCTGTTCTTGGTACCCAGAAAGGACAAGACCTGGAGACCAATACTGGACATATCTATTCTGAACACATTCCTGGATATACCAAAATTCAGGACATGCTGGGCAAGAACGCTTGACTGGTGACTCTAGACCTAAGAGAGGCATACCTGCATGTCCCAATCAGACAATTATGCAGAAGATACCTCAGATTCAAGGCAGGCTCAATGCATTACCAATTCTCTGCACTGCCCTTTGGCTTATCTACTGCGCCCAGGGTCTTTACCAAGTGCCTGGCACCAGTAATTGCATTCTGCAGACAGAGGAATACAAATATATCCTTACTTGGACGACTGTCTAATTCGAGCAGAGAACAAGGACATTCTTCTACAGCATCTGGCGTATGTGCAAAGACTTCTAACATGCCTAGGGTACACAGTCAACGAAAAGAAATCAAAACTAGTACCCTCTCAAGAGATAATATTCCTGGGTGCAAGCTTAAATACAACTGCCCAGATGGCTTATCTCACGCCAAACAAACAAAGGCAACTGACTACCTATTTCAAAATGTTGGCAACAAAGGCCCAGTTATCTGCAAGAAAAATTCTGCAGGCTTTGGGCTTCATGGCATCCTGCATTCTAATAATTCCATATGCAAGACTGCATATTAGGAAACTTCAATGGTACCTAAAAAGTGTTTTGACTCAACATTGCCACAGCCTGGAAACAATGATTACTCTTATTCCCTGCCTACAACAGGAGTTTCGATGGTGGGCAAAGGCTTGTCACCAAAACAAAGGACAGCCATTCACGTTACCCCCAGACAAACAGACACGAACAACGGATGCATCAGATTATGCCTGGGGGGCCCACATGGCAGGAAGATGCATTCAGGGCACATGGCCCTCAACCCAAATGCATCTACATATCAATCAAAAAGAGATGCTAGCTGTTCAGAATGCCCTGACAGCTTTTAAGGACCTACTTCATCCTGGACAACTACTGATAAAGACAGACAACACCACGGTCATGTGGTATATAAACAAGCAGGGGGGCACACATTCTTACCCCCTTTGCAGACTAGCCATGACTTTGTGAGACACAGCATTAACTTAACAAGTAAATTTGCAGGCACAATTCCTGCCAGGAAGGAAAAATACTCTGGCAGACGAACTAAGCAGAAACCTCATGGATCCCCATGAGTGGCAGCTGGATCCACAAGTCTTCAGCAAGGAAATGGAGATGCTCGGACATAGATCTATTTGCCTCCCCTCACAACTACCAACTAAAAAGATTCTGCACAAGGACATATCACAGACAAGCATGGAAAGTGGACGCCCTATCTTTCAGCTGGAAAAACCTATCAGTATATGCCTTTCCCCCACTACCTCTCCTGCCCAAGGTACTCCTAAAGGCCAGACAGGAGAAGCCAAAAATGATACTGATTGCCCCAGACTGGCCCCACCAGTAGTGGTTTCCAATCCTAAAGAACTTGTCTCCGTGCCCAGCTTGGACCTTACCTCAAATACATCATCTACTGTCCCAGCAAAACAATCAGATCCTGCACAGCCAACTCAAGACTTTAAACCTGGCAGCATGGCGGATAAGGTAGTCATACAAAACACACCTCTCAGTAAAGCTGTGATGAATATCATTTTGGAGGCCAGAAGGCCTAGTACTAGAAAATCTTATGCTGGAAAATGGAAGAGATTCTGTGCTTGGAATCAGGCACAAGGAACTGATACAGCTGTGCCAAATATTCCTCAGATTTTACAATACTTAACTGAGATGCTGGACAAAGGCCTATCTTTTTCCTGTATTAAAATTCATGCCTCTGCCATTTCGGCTCATTACAATACAGAGCCACCAATCTTTTCTCATCCCTTATTAAAACAGTACCTCAGAGGAGCCAAATATTTAAGGCCTCCAAGGAGATCACCAATGCCTGCATGGGACCTCAATTATGTCTTGGAAAAACTCACCCTGCCTCCTTTTGAGCCAGCTGCTACTGCTGATATAAAGTTTTTATCTTGGAAAACAGCTCTGCTCCTAGCAATAACTTCTGCAAGACAAGTTTCAGAGCTACAGGCACTCATGGCGGTGGAGCCTTTTATCCAGACAGGGGGTCTCTGAGGACAAACCCAGCATTTATGGCTAAGGTGGTATCTAGTGTGGTTCTTAACCAAACTATTCATCTGCCAACATTTTATCCAAATCCACAGAAGAAGGGTGAAAGAATTCTGCATTCTTTGGACGTACACAGACAGCTTAGATTCTGCTTGGACAGAAGCAAAGTTTTCAGCAAGACAGAGCAATTAGTAGTGACATATGCTGCAGTATCACAAGGAAAGGCGATCTCAAAGCAGACAATTTCAAAGTGGATAGGCCACTGCATTCATTTCTGCTACTTACACCATGGCAAGCCAGTGCCTAAGGGCATTATGCCCCATTCAACCAGAGCTGCAGCCACTTCAGCAGCCTTTCTCAGGGGTGTACCAACCAAGGACATTTTAGAGGCTGCTACTTGGAGTTCAGTGCACACCTTTACAAAGCACTATCATCTGCCACTCTACTCAAGATCCAGGGCAGGCTTTGCCACTGCAGTGCTGCAGGAACTCTTGGCCGCTCCTAATGCTGTTTAGCTCCATCCTCCCATCCATAGCTTTGGAACTCTACCCAAATGTAATGACTGCAACAGTGAAACACGAAGAACATAGTGCAGTTGTGTACACTTACCATAAATGTAGATGTTCGAGTGTATTCAGTGTTGTAGTCTAGGTTACCCACTTGCCATCCTCCTGTCATTCTGGGGTTTATCTTTCCTTCCCTATTTTCTACAACCTATGTGGTGTGTTTGCTTGTAGATGAAGGTAAAGTTTATATTGATGCATGTATATATACATACATATATATATATATATATATATATATATATATATATATATGGGGGCACCTGACATCTGGGGCAAGAAAAACTAAAGAAAATGGCTTTGGCCACATCTTTTATACCCCTGACGACCTGACGTCAGGGAAGGGGTGACAGCAGCCGATGTAGGACCTAGGACTTTGGAATTCAGGCCGACTGAGGGCAGCCTGCCAACAGGATTACCCAAATGTAATGACTGCAACAGTGAATACACTCGAACATCTACATTTATGGTAAGTGTACACAACTGTATTTTTCTCTTCCCAGTCTTTTTTAACCTGAGTCCTATAGTTATTATGCCATATTTTATACACCCTACTAATTATTCCTTTTTAAACACCAGCTTCTGTTCTAGATTTACCTAAAAACTCTACCAGAGCAGATATTTCACTTGGGATTCCCTTATCCCTCTATTTTTGCCTATACTGTGATATCAGTCCCCACTAAGCAATGTTTTCTATGGCCTGTAGTCCAAAGCTGCTCTTGGTTTCTTCCCATTTTGTTACCTTTCCTTCTCTAGCTATTTTTTCCCAATACATTGGTTCCTTTACCAGCTTTCTCCAGTATGTTGAATTCCCCCTCTTGCCTATTCTGTGAGTCACTCTCAGAAGAATATCCTTTCTCCAGTGTTATGTTGGCTTTGTTCTTTGAATACTTGCTGTTGCATTATGAACAAAATATTTTGCATAGTGATTATTCTACTTAACAATCTGCATCCAAAATCCCTTTCTCTTCTTATTTTTTAAATTTGCCCCGTGCTTCATCATTGTCCCTTTCCACTTATAATTATAACTTTCTGCTTGTGTTCTGTATTTGAGCCTTAACTGTTTAGCACTAAAATATCCCTTCAAATCAGGTAATCCTGAACCACCATGTTCTGTTGGAAGGATCAACTTATTCCTCTTGACCATTGCTCTCTTCCCCTCACCGAAAAAAATCCTTCAACTCTAAGTACTGCCCACAACTTCTCCTCTGATTGATAAATATACATATATGACCTGTATAAAAAGCCAAAGGGACTAAAAACATTTTCTTTGGTTGTATCTTGCTATCCGTATCTGTAAACAAGAGCTTCCATTTTCTCAGTTATTGTATTATCTTTTGTTTAGAGTCTTCCCACATGTCCTTAGGTAGCATAACAGAATCCCTTTTTAACCCATTCTCCTAAATACTTCATTTTATTGTGTTCCTATAAATGTGGATATTGCTAAAGCATTTCATGTGTGTGTATTTAGTTTACAGTTACAGCCTGTGCTTTGTCTTCATTAATTTTATATCGAAAAAAACTGAAGTTGTCTCCGAATGTTCTACAAAACTAAGATGATCCTGTCTGGTTTTGTCAGGTACAAAATACTGTCTGTACTGTCTGCAAATAAAGCCAACTTTTCTTGATTACCTTACTAATTATATCCTTGAATTTCCAAGTCCCTTATTTTCTTTGCCAGTGGCTGTAAATCTAATGCATGTAACAAAGAGGAAAGAGGACACCCCTGCTTATTTCCTCTGTTCAGACACAACTTATCAGAGGGGATCCCTTCCATTTTAATTTTTGCATTCGATCCCTCATATATCCTCCTAATTAATTTCATTTTTTTATCAGGAAATGCAAATTCTTACATTGCCTGACTCATAAAATCCCAGCTTACTCTGCCAAATGCCTTCTCTTGATCAAGACCAATCACTATTAGCAATGTTTTCTTACATTCTGATTCCCTCCGGATTGTCATTGTTCTGTTAATGTTGCCAAATGTTTGCCTCCCCTCTACAAAACCACATTGACTGAGATCTTTAAATATTGGCAACACCTTTGCCATTCTTTTTTGCTATTATAGATTTAAATGCTTTATAATCAATGGTTTAAATTGAAATGGACCTATATGAAGCTGGGTTGAATGGATATATTACTTTCCTTAGGTATTACAGCCACCACAGCTTTCTAAAAAGATTTTGGTGCTTCCCTCCTTTTAAAATACTGGTAAAACAAAATCTTCTAGATCTGTTTCACTATCTTCCTTAGTAGCTTCTAAACTTCCAGTATTTTTATCTCATCTCCTCCTATCTTAACTGTCAGTTGTTGAGCCCCATTTACCTCTGACGTTAGCATACTTAATTCCATAGGTATTTTTATTTGTACTTGTTATTGATGTTTGCATTCCTTTGCTTTATACAAATTTTCATAAAATTTCTGAAATATCTCTAATACTGCTACAGGATCTCTGGTTATTTTTCTTGTTATAGGCTCTCAAAGTTTTGCAACAAGACCTTCTATTTTCTGTTGCCTAATTCATTGTTTACAAAGTTTTTGTGCTCTGGTTTTACCAAAAACAGTTGCTTCACAACATTCTTTCTAAACTTATATATTTTATCCAGCTACTCTCTTCTTTTCTCTTTAGCATTCTGCAGTTATGCCTCCTCTTTTTCTGTGAGATTCCCTTACTTTGCAATACTTTAACCTTTGCCAACCCTCTAAATAATTTTTGTTACTTCTTAATTTCTACCCTGTTTCTAAAATCCACTTTCATTTTGTCCCACTTACTAGCCATAACTTTTGAAGAAATTTCTATCTTCCCAAATAATTTTCAAAAAAATTTCCACTATGCATTTCTTAAATTACTCTCTTTTTAACAAGTAGGTGGAGAAGCACCAGTGTTTTGTTTTTATTTCATTTCCCTGCATTTTTATTTTAGCTGCTATTGGCACGTGATATAAAGTAGTTATTGGATCTGTGTGGAAACTTTCAATTAAATGCACACATTCCTGTGAAATATAATTTATGTCTAGTCTAGCCCATTTATTATACCTTGGGGAACAATATGTAAATTCTGCCCATAGTGTTCCTACTATGGAATTAAGGGTCTATATTATAACAATGAACGATCAAATGATCAAACGTTGTTATATCGAACTCAAAAGTTCGAATTCAGAACACATCGAACTAGTAGAACAGCTATTTTTTTCCCAGGGGGGAAAAAATCGCTGCCCCCCCCAAAAAAAAAAACACATTCAAACTTTACATAAAGTGGGGGGCTTCACCCACCTCAGCCCCAGACATGGGGAGCTATGCCCCCCACACCCCCACTACTTAAATATATCAACTCCGAGATCGCACTACAGTGCCGAAAACGGCAAAGTGACAGAAGTGGCCAAGCGACTTCTTTCCCAGGGAAGGAATTCACTTATATGCCGCTTTGTCATTTTGCGTTTTCGACATTTGAAGTTCAACCAAGACGCATTCGACAAAATGCGTCTTCAGTCTTCTGATAGGAACCCGGAATTAATGTCTTCCATTCCAAATATTTTCATAAATTTCTGAAATCTACTCTCTTTTGTTATATTTCCCTTGTAGTCCCCCAGATATAGCCTCACTGTTGTCGGTCAACTTCCAATCCCCACCTACAAGTAATATTCCTTGCTGAAAGCTGATTTTTTTCTCCCAAAATTTTCTTAAGCTCTGTAATAGCAGTTTTAAGTGGAATATAAATGCATGCCATTGTAATCCTCCTCTCATGACATTATCCCCTCACTACCACATATCTACCGTTACTATCTTTCTCCTCTTCCATCACTGTTGGAACTCCTGTAGTAATTAATGTAAGTAGTCCCCTTTTCCTTTATCCTTGAAATTCTGCTGAATACCCATTGTGGTGAAATCCTTTATCACATTCACATGCTCGATTCTTTCAGTTGCGTCTCTTGTAGCTATTTGCACTCTGCATGTCATAATATAATTCAATACTCTAACCTTTTTCCTATACTTACAAGGCCATTAATGTTCCAAAATAATTTGTTTAGTGTGGCCATTATTATAAGTTATTCCCACTTATGATATATGACAGCTTTTTAAATGTGTATTTCCAGGTTTTGTATTACATGCATCCACTGATGTTTGTCAGGTTGATCTCTTATAGGGTTGTTCCTTGTCATTTCCATTTGAACCTATGTCACAATTTACAGGACTGTTTTTAATGAAAACTGTTGAACACAAAAAAAAAAAAAAAAAAAACACCCCAAAACACCCTTGTGACCTTTTAACTTAAAACATACATCCACAACTGTGTACATCTTCGAATAATGAAGTTTAAAACTACCGATAGGAACAATTGTCCCAAATCAACAGCTTCACACATTAGCATGACTTAACCTAACATTAAAATTATCCATGCTAAGACATGGTACAGCCTTTGCTCCTGCTTACAGTAATTGCTGTCTGTTCTTGACTTCTTTTCATTCCCCACCCATATGTGAAAAACAGTTTGTGTTTTCAGAAAACATTAACTTTTAGCTATAAAAAAGTGTTGTCATTTATTGCTTCCATATGTGTCAGCTTGTCTCCATGGAAACACAAGCTCCAAATGGACAGCTCTGCAAACCTCTCAACTAACACTGGACATTTTCGTTACATTCTTTGTCCTCTTATGCACTTGCTTACACAAAAGAATGTTGTTAGATTAATCCAAAGACCTTAATCCAGGCAATTGCCTATGAAAAAGTAAGAGAGAACATATCATCTCTACATATATTATAATCCATACACTTTTACACCCCACCCCCACCTCAACAACTCAAGATTGCAGCATGTTAACTTAAACATGTTTTTTTCCATCCTTTTTCTGTTTACATTGTAATGTCTACATTTCTTAAAACTAAAAAAGAACAAAAAAGGTCCTTATTTACTTAGTGTCTTCGATATGTACAACACTAACTAAAATACTTTACTGTATAACATGTAATTAATATCATGAAATGTTTTATACAAATACTGTTAAGAACAAAACTTGTTTTACTTACAGTTACTTTTTTTCTCCTTCCCTTCACTATCCTTCCAAACATTAATGATGTAAAGTGGGGCATATGTGTTTTGGTCCCCCACAAATGTAATGTCAATAATACCCATCTCCAAAGGGACCTGATCACAGAACTCTCAGGAACCTTAGGAGCAGTGTCAGATGAGGTACATGACAAAGCTGCTTCATAGCTTGCCATCCTAGAATCCATATCTAACTTGTCCATGTGGTTGATTGCACATACAACCGAAGGGGCAGCCAGAGCAGCGGGTGCAGGCTTTGTCATGAGACATCACTTTTGGATGCAGTTGTGCGACTTGACTTTGCAGACCCTTTCAAGTCTTCCTTCATCAGCGCTCCTGTTGATACTTCCTCTCTCTTTGGTCCAAAAGTTAAAGACACGCTAGCCAGGTGTGAGAAGGACGGCAAGACCCCAAGACCCTATCTGCTGTGGGCGTACATTTTTCTACTCCCCAACAACCCTATACTAGGAATCAGAAAAGTGGAATGATGTGGCTCAGGAAATCCCAAAGGCCTTTCTATGATACATGTGATGAGTTCCCCCCCAGGCCAGAGGGGGAACTTATCAGGAAGACCCACCCCCTGAGGCAGAGGGAGTCCGCTTAACCATGGGTCCAGATATTCTTTTTCTGGGCAGCCCTACCAGTGCTCCTAAAGAGCCGCCTAATTGTTTGCCTCTGGAAGCAGACAGGGGATGATTCTCTGTGCACTACTTAGCCTGCTACTCAATAACAGCAGGCTCCTGGGTGCAGAAGGTAATTACCAGAGGTTATCAAATCCCCTTCAATCTTTACCCAAGGCCACAAAGATGAATCCCTGACATTCCACCCAGTCAGAGGGACGTAGCAGCACAAGAAATTTTAAAGCTGCTCTTAAAAAGAGTCATCCACACAGTCCCAACAGGCTAGATAGAATCCAGATTTTACTCAAGGTTCTTTTTAGTGCCAAAAAAGACCGGGGACTGGAAGCCAGTTTTGGACCTCAGCATCCTAAACAAGTTTGTCAGACCAAATTCTGGATGGTCATGGTTCAGTCTATCCTCCCATTTCTGGAAAAAGGCGAGTAGATGTGCTCGATATATCTCCAGGATGCGTATTACCATATAAAGATGGTCAAGCGCTCCAGAAGATATCTCCACTTCTGGCTGGGAGCCAGTCACTACCAACTTCGAGTGCTGCCCTTTTGTCTCTTCATAGCCCCCAGAGTGTTCACCAAATATATGGAAGTAGTAACAGTTCACTTGAATCTGTAAGGATTCCGGGTGTTTCCATATCTGGATGATTGGCTTCTTACTGCCCCCACCAAGCATCTACTGCTTCTCGCCTCTTAGGGATCTCAATAAATAAAGAGAAGTCAAAACTAGTACCTACTCAAAGCCTAGAATTCATAGGAACGGGATTTGACATGAGGTCTTGCCTTGTCGCTCTTCCTCTTTACAGACTAAGATCAAACACTCCGAGTGATGCTCTCTCAGGACAAAGTCGCAGCTCATTCAGTCCTTCAACTGCTAGGACCAATGGCAGCAATGATTACTACAGTTCCTCTATCAAGACTCCATATGAGATTACTGCAGTGGCTCCTAGCCAGGGGCGGCTCGTGCCATTAGGCTGCAGGACTGCAGCCCCCCCCCCCAGCTGTACAAAAGAAATGAATAAAAAAAACAACCAAAAAAAAAACCAAACATGAGTCCCCGAAACTCGCACATGCGCACTTGTGGCATTTCTGTGCATTACCCGAGTCTGGAACTCACACGTGCACTTGCAGCATTTCCCAAGTCCAGACTGCTACTGAACCAGTCCAGAGCATGCAAACAGATCCAGACTGCTGGTAAGACAGTCTGGATTCTGAAGACAGCCGACAACAGCAAAGATCCCAGAAGTCTATGCAGTTACAACTGCATAGACTAGAAGGGGATCGGACTGCAGCATCTATAGCTGGAGCCTGCTCTCGCTGAAAGGACAGGACTTTGGCTCAACAAAGCTGCTTTGGAATGAAACTCTGCAGGTACTACTTGTTTATACTAACAGAAGGGTGTGTGTGTGTAAGTAATGCCCCAGTGGCTAGACTCAAACCCTGTACCTTGGGAGTAGGTAGCAAGAGCTTGAATTCCCTACCCACCACCACTTATGAAATTTTTGCCTCATTTTTGTTCTGTTCCTCATAAAGTCTGTGTTTCTTTCTGGATTTTGAATTCACTAAATAATGACAGACATTTGAATTTCAGACTTCAGAAAGTACATGGAAACACAAAGGCTTTTATTCTAGCAATTTTCTGTTTATAATATCAATATTTGAAATGTGTCCCTATTTTTGGAGCTGTATTCCCCCATTACTGGCTTTGTCCAGGTTTTTGTGCTAACAGGTTGAGAGCTATGATGAGAACTGAATTCACTGAATATGTTTGGGGCTGCATTCCCCCATTATTGACTTTGTCTAAGTGTTTTGTGCCAAGAAGTTGAGAGCTATGGTGAAAACTGAATTCACTAAATGATAGCCATTTAAGTTTCAGTCTACCTTCCTTTCAAGAAGCAGCTGATTTGGCATAGTGGCATGTTGTTCTGATTGTAGTGCACAGGGTCCTGGGTTCAAGACTTGGCAGTGAAATGCGTGGTGGTAACACAGCATTTTATTCTAGCAACTTTCCAAGATTATGCAAGCAATGTTTAAAATGCGTCCCTAGTTTTTGGCCTTTTGCCCCCCCCCCCAATAAATTTTGGCTTTTTCCAGATTTCTTGTGCTTCAAAGTTGAGAGATACAGTTGAGTGCATTTTACAAGGAGTTGAGAGCTTAAAGAGAAGTTTAGTGCTGTTTATGCTGTGGCTGCTTGTGTTGTTAATAGCACAACAGATAGTGTACTTGCTTTTGATGCAGAAGACTGTGAGTTCTACTCCCACAGTATATAGATGCATTACTGATACTGTACTGTATTGTACTTTTAAAGGGGGTGGATGCTGCAGTCCTGATAATGTCCTCTTTGGCAGAGATACTTAGTAACAATGAACCTGTTATCAGTTTGCCATCCATTCCCTATTGCAATATTACTAGCTTATCATTTTTGAATGTAGCATAGGCAGTTTATTCCTCGAGCAACAGGCACTATTTGTAGATGAAACAATGAAATATAAAGTTGTGTGCTAGCAGCAACCTCTTCATTAGTTACAGATTTATTTACCGTGGAATTATTTAGATGACTTACTTCTACAGAGATTGTGCATATTTACTGATACTGGTGGACTGTAGAAGTTTGAGTAGACTTTTATGATGGAAATGTTCTGAATTGGGCAGTTTTGTCATTATTAGTGCATGTGTTTTGTTTCATTGTTTACTGGAAAAATGTTCAAAACAAATTTAAAATGTCCTTTAACAACTGTACTGTATTATACAAGGAATATAATTTAATACAATCAGGAAGGTGTATCAAAGAACACATGTATGTTTCCTGTGCATGGGCATATGATTTGAAAACCGCACAAGTTCATTTTTATCTGCCACTGGCCAGATGTATTTTCTTTAATGTGAGTTTTGATGCAGTTTCAATGAATGTGCGTTTCAAGGGCAGATAAGTTTTAATGCCAAGTCTATTTTTATTGTGAAACCTGCATTGCTTTGTTTAACAGATATCTGTTAGTGTTTGTGCTTTAAAATGTAAAATAAAACTTTGAAATGAAATCCAAATCATCATAGAAGTAAAGCAGTATGCACATTACAGTGATTATGGCAAATGGGGTGAAATAGCCATGTAATGGGACATTGGAATAGCTGCAGGGGGGAATCCCCATTCAACCATAATTTTGTGAGGGGGAAGGGCGGCAAACTCAGCCCCAGCTGAACTAAACCTCTCAACTGTCTAGATTTTTGCAGAATGAATAGATTTTTGCTTCGTAGTTTTGGTTTGTTCCTCATAACATTTATGGTTTTCTGGCAAATGATTTAGGAATAAAGTCACTAAATAATGACAGACATTGAGTTTCAGAATTCATACCCTTCAAAAAAAAATGCATGCTAAAACAAGACCTGTTATTCTGTCAACTTTCTAAATTTATACAAGAGCAATTTTAGTACCGTTTGTATGTTCCCCCAATATATTTGGCCTTGTCCAGATTTCCTGCATTAAGACGTTTAGAGGTATGAGCAAATAAATCGCTTTATAGAATTAGGTAGATCCAAACCTCTCAATTGTCCCCAATTTTGGCTCAAAATGTTGCTCTCCCTCATAATAATCCCTCTGCAAAATGACAAATTCGGAAGAAAATGTTGAGGGTTTACAGTTAATAAATTGCAATGATCAGAGTCACAGATTACTTTTAATTTCAGAAATGCATGTAGATTCTCTTATTTTGTCAGCTGCTCAAGTAACAGTACTAATATTAAAAAAGTGTCCCTTCTTTGACAGGTTCTCAGCTGTATTGTGTGGCTATTTTATATTTTTGCATCACATTTTTGGTCTGTTTTTCATAAAGTTGTGGTTTTCTGGTAAATTAGTGGCAAATCATTAAAGACCGAAGTTAGAAAATAATGACAGACATTTGAGTTTCAGATTTCATACCCTTCAGAAAATTCATACTGTGGAGCGTGGCCAAGATGGACTCTGAATAGCAGCAATTCTCTTCATCTCTGTCAGTTTAAAATTTGTATGACAGGATTTTTATAGTAAATCTTATTGGAGGAACTTTGTCTTCAGTAATAAATTCCTCTCGTCTAGTTCTACAACTACATATAAAAATTCTGAAGAAATTTTGATTTTTTCCTGTCAAGAATACTTTGGATACTATATCTTCACTGACAACAGAATGGCTACATCAAAAGCAGTACATCAAGAATCTTCTCCAAAGTAGGACTTACATTCTTTACTCATTACTGTACAAGAATTATCTACCAAAATAGATAAAATGGATTTAAAGATTGATATCTTTAAACAAGACTGCACTAAACAGATGGAAAAGATACACAAAGATCTGCAGTTACAAAAATCTCAAATGGATATATTGTATTAAATGTAATAGTAATTTAATGATTAGTTTAAAAGGGAAAGGGGGGATAGACGGAAGGAAACTGTGAAGAATATATACATTTTTGTTCTCTTTCTTACAGAAAATAACACTTTTTGACAGTGGCTGAGTTATTGTTGCTATTTGTTAGGAGGATAATTTGAGTGGTATATGCTACTCGAATTAGGAGTATATAACTCCAGGAAAGGGTTTTGGTAGACTTGTTATATTGATGTTTTGTTACAATGTTAAGTTATTCTTTTTTATGACGTTCACAATAGCAACATATTTTGAGACTCTTCAATATGTCTATGATTTGATAAATAAGTTTTCTAGCATTAGTGTTTACCAGAGAGGAATACAAGTGATTTACCTTGTATATATTTATAACTCACAATATAAATGTTTCATTTAAAGGGTATTTCAATAAATATTAATGGTCTAAATAATCCTTGCAAGAGAGGAAGCTTGCTCAAATATCTTAAAATATATCACATCTTGTCTTTTTACAAGAAACACATCTAATATCCACAAATATTGATAAGTTAAATACCAGATATTATTCAATCTTAAGTTCAGAACATAGTGAAAAGAAAAGAGGAGTAGCTATTTTATGGAGTAAAACACTCCCCATGCCTAAAATACTAGAAATATACAAAGATAACAAAGGTATGTTTTGCTCAGTCACAATTGAACTAAATAAAAAAAATATATACTTTAATAAACATTTATTGGATTCCAGGTATTGGTTCAAACACTGTCAAATTGCATTTAAATAAAATAGTTAGTCTTGCTAAAGGTAATTTAATTATAGCAGGTGATTTTAGTTGTATATTAAGTGAAGTAGATATTAACTCCTCAGCAAAAAGAAAAATTTCACCTTCAGCTAAATTACTATTGGGCTTTATGCAATCATTTATTTTAAAAGATATAAATAACTTTGCAGATGTAGATTCACTTCCATTCACTCACTATTCCCATAGACATAAAACAAACTCCAGAATAGATAGAATTCTAATATCAAAAGAATTAACAGATGATTTAATTAAAGTAAAGGTTATTTCATGTCCCTTATCTGATCACAACTCAATAACTTTTGAACTACTAATCAAAACAAAACCACACTGTTATGATTAAAAGAATACCAGCATACATAACTAATTTGATAGAATTTAAACTCTTAGAGATGCAAGACTTTATCACATTAAATAATACTAATAATGATTCAGAAGTTTATATTTGGGATGCCTTAAAAGCCTTCTTATATGAGAGAATTCTCTCATGGTATAATAATAAAAGGAAATCCTGGGACAAAGAATTATTAGATCTACAAGGTAAATTAGACAAGCTAAAACTTAATTTAGATAGTAATACTGATAGACTAAACAAAGAGAAAGAAATAAGTAAACTAAATACAAAATACCTGGAGATCTTAAACCATAAAACAAAAATCAGAATAGAGAAATTTAAATTCATAACCTTCTCAACGAACCCTAGATCTTTAAATATCTTGGCAAATAAAACAAAAAGACTTAATAAATTTAATCATATTAAGGAGATCTGTTCCCCAAAAAAGAAGAAACTTGTGTCTAATATACACAATATTTTACTAGAATTCAAAGAATTCTTTCATAAGATAAATCAGAATTCCCAGATAACTGATTCAAAAGATTTGATTAAGACATTTATAACAAAGTATACTAAATATAGATTATCAAGAGATCAAACTAATAATATAGATAAACCTATTTATTTACAAGATATACAAAACCAGATAACAAAACTTAAATTACACAAAGCCCCCAGGAATTATGGCATTATCCCAGAATTATATAAATTATTACCTAAATCTGCTTTAAATATTCTGCATAAAGTATTTAATATTTCTCAAAGCAGCACATTCATACCCCCTTCTTGGAAATATACCTTTATCTCACCCATAATCAAATCAGAGATCCTACTAAGTGTTCTTCATACAGACCAATCTATTTATTAAACATAGATTATAAAATGTTTATGTCCATATATGCTGAGAGATTAAAACGTTTTTTGCCATCACTAGTAAATGATGATCAAACAGGTTTTATTGTAAATAGAACTACTTATGACAATATAAGAACAATAACTGTGATAGATTCAGCAACAACCTCTAATAAAACTTTAACTTTAATAGGTTTAGATATAAATTGTGCCTTTGATTCAGTTAATTGGGACTATTTATTTATTTTGCTAGACGAGTTGAATTTCTCAGATAAGTTTATAAATCTTATAACAAACATATAAAGGGAGTCAGGCATATATCAAAATTGGCACTGTCATATCAGAAAACATTCCTATTACAAGAGGGACTAAACAGGGATACCCTTTATCCCCCCTTTTATTTACATTGATCATGGAACCATGGGCCAATTTGGTAAGAGATGATGAAAACATTGAAGGTTATAGGTTAAATTTAGATACTTCATCTAAAATTCAAATGTTAAGTTGTCAATCTCGCCTTCATTCTTGCTGGATGGGTTCGGAGCCAAACCTCGGCTCCGACTCGGCCTATACTAAAGCTCGAGAGCTAATTTTACCAGCTCGAGGCAACCCTATATCCCATGAAGCTAGGCGGTAACTACCCAGATCTCGTTTGCCGCTTACGCTAGCGAGGTTGCTCTTTTTACAGGTTAGTGACTATTTTTCACTAAAATCTCAGTCTTCACCTTAGTTTTCCCCTAGTATACTTTTAATCTTTTATAGGCTAGTTTTCTGGTTAATTTAAAAGTTTAGTCCCTATTTTTTATCCCTTATCCATGTCATACTCCCACACCCTAGGTGTTAGGCCTTAGGCCCTTCCGTTTTATTCTAATTCCCTCACAGGGATTCTTAGCTGTGTGTGTGTTCCCTCAGTATCCCTGTATCCCTATTTGTTGGAGTGTGTGTGTGTTTTCTTCTATTTTTGTTGTTTTTCCTTTCGACTGTAATATGTCGAAGGAGACAAAGGTCTCAGGCTTCAAGAAGTGCGACTCGTGCTGTCAGAAGATGTCTCTGACAGACGGTCACACTTCTTGTGTTTATTGCCTGGGACCCCTGCACCTGCAGGACTCTTGCTCAGTGTGCCATGCATTCAGCCCAAGAGTCCTGCAGGAGCACAGGAATAAACTGATACTAAGAGGCTTATTAAAGCCCGAAGGTTCCCCGGCTAAGTCCGTGCCGGGGAAGCCTTCGAAACCACCGTCTCCGAGCTCTAAGCCTTCGGATGGTGGCTCATCTTCTGCAACATTATCGGCTCTGGCTGGAGAAGATACCTCTGTATCGCAGCTACCTGCATCGGCTCCAGCCGTAGCCGATACCTCTAAGACTCTGTCTTCAAAGTCGGCTGTGGCTGGAGCAGACGTGTCTATGACTCCATCGGCTCCATCAACCCTGATGCCCTCCACACGCAAGAGGTCCAGATCTCCATCTCTGGAGTCTATATATTCGGCTCCGAGGTCACCGTTACTCTTGGAGCGGAGCCATCGGAGCCATTCCTCTCGGTCTTCCAGGCTTTCCGATCATGACCTTGAGAGGGTGGTAAGTAGACTATTAAAGTCTCAGGCACTGGCCCAAATGCTTAACAGCCCGTCTCATCAGACAGCGGCTATGTCCATACAACAGACTATTCCTCCTTTGACTCTACCCCAGTGTTCGGAGCCGGAGCTCCTCGGAGCCGTGTCCGTTTTGACGTCGGAGCCAATACCTCCCCCTTCAGCTCCATCGTCTGCTCCAATCTCGTCCATGGTGCCATCGTTGGAGGGATCCGGGAGCTTGGACTCTCTCACTGGCTCCGGGGGGGGGCGAGTGGCATTGGACCCTTGTCCGACCCCGTTCTCCCTCTTGGAGCATTGGCAAGTTCGGCCCCGACATCGGCTTCGGAGCCGTCCCTGTCAGTGCCGGCTGGGGTTCCTAGCTCTTCGGAGTGGGAGCTCTCTAGCCTGCCTGACAGGGGCGCCTTTGAGCTCATGAGGAGCGTATTGGCCCCAGTGCCTGCTCTACGGTCAGCTCTGTCAGCTCCTCCCACTGTAGTGCCTGCTGATGTCTCTTCCCACTCTCTCGCCCCCGGCCATCGAGATCCAATGCCTCAGGTTTCCCCACTGGGAATATCCTCCTCTTCCGAGGCTTCCCCTGATCCGTCAGGTGAACCCCTGTGTAAGAGGACATGTAAGAGGAAGCATGTGGACTCCCCTGAGTCCGTCACATCTGATACCGACTTGGATGAATCGGAAGGATCCCCAGGGTCTCCCTCTGAGGATGTCTCCTTTTCTGACATCCTTGAAATCCTTAAACAGAGAGGGAACTGGTCTTCCCTTAATCCTTCCAAGGACGAGTCTGTTTACCTGGAGGCTTTTGGTTCTCGACCCTCCACCTCCTGGGTGTCTCCGCCCTTCGACCCCCTTATGGAAGTGGTGGCACAGAAGGCGTGGACGACCCCTGACTCATTGGAACCCACCCCACGGAGGCCATCTAAATTTATAACAGCCCCTTCCGATAAGCAATTTTTATCCAAAGGTGTCCCAGTTGATGCCATGGTGGTGGCGGCTGCCACTAAGAAGGAACTGGCTGATCCTTCAGTACCTATCCATCCACCTAACAAGGAATCTAGGACAATGGATAGGTACGGCAAGCGGATGTTCTCGTCAGCGACCTTTGCCATGCGGTCGCTGAACTACTTATGCCACTTCACCCATCTTCAAAGAGACATTCTTAAAGAACTGGCTGAGGTCCTACAGGATCCATCAGCTGCTGGGTCTCAGGAAAAAATTAACTCACAGCTAGGAACTCTGAATTCCATTGTCAACTCCTCCATGCTGCTTATTTCATATGCAGCCGATGGAACGAGTAGGGCCGCAGGCACAGGTGTGGCTTTGAGGTGTCACACCTGGATGCGACTTTGTAACTTCGCAGACCCCTTCAAGGCGTCTTTCACTAACTCCCCCTTTGATGGTTCAGCGTTGTTTGGACCTCAAGTGAAAGATACTTTGACCAGATGCGAACAAGATGGCAAGACTCTTTCTGCCGTAGGAGTCTGTTTTTCTACCCCATCTAGACCATATCCTAAGGGTCAAAAGGGTGGAAAAATGTGGTTCCGTAAATCATAAGGAGTCATGCCTGACACAAGAGGTCAGTTCACCCCTAGAGGCAGAGGGGGGAACAACAACAACAGACGCCGTCCAAGAGGCAGAGGGGGCCCGCAGACCCAGGGTAGCAGAGAAACCCTCTCTGACAAACCCTTCCAGCATCCCTGAGGTGTTGCCCGACTGTCCACCTTTGGAGGCAGTCGGGGGAAGATTATCGCTGTACCCACAAGCCTGGCTCTCCCTCACTCAAGACAAATGGGTGCAGTCGATCATATCCGAGGGTTACAAAATCCCCTTTATCCAAACCCCAACGATTCAGATGTGGTCTCTTCCAGACATTCCACCCAGTCTAAGGGAACAAGCAGCACTAGAAATATCAAAGCTGCTAAAAAAGAGAGCCATCCAGCCAGTCCCAGCAGACCAGCTAGGATCCGGAGTCTACTCAAAGATGTTCATCGTGCATACAGCTGCAGTCATAACAGATGGGTTATCCTGCCGTCAGGCGGGTCCCCGGTTGGCCGAATTCCAAAGTCTAAGTCCGGCGTCGGTTGTCGTCGCTCCTTCCCTGACGTCAGCGCGGCAGGGGTATAAAAGAGGCAGCCGACGCCATTTTCTTCAGTCTTTCTTGCCGCGCGGTGCCCGAAGAAGAAGCAGTTCGCAAGTGCCGGTCGGCCAGCTCCTGAGATTTACGAAAGTATTTCAGCCGAAGTCTTCTTGAAAGCTGAGTACCCCGTTGGGGAAACTTTTCTTGCCTCAGACCGATGTCAGACAAATTTATTAATTGCATTTCATGTGGGAAGCAAATACCGCATAAGGATTTCCACTCTTTCTGTATACCTTGCTTAGGCCCAGACCAAGACGTCTCGGCCTGCCGTTTTTGTGCTAGATTCAACAAGCGCACAATTAAGCGTCGGGCGGAGTTTGCCCTTCACTTTTTTGGCAAAAAATTCAATTATATTATGTCGTCGGATACTCCCGACTCCAGTTTTGAGCAAAAAACGCAAAGATAAGGACCGACATACGAGGTCCGCACCACCTACTGAAACCACGCCAAGGCCAACTACCGGTTCTCCGGTACTCAGCGAGGCGCCTACGCAGCCCCTGAGTACCGATGACAGTGCATTACCAGTGTCTTCAGTACCCGAGGTCACAGGCTCCTTGCCCCCCATTCCTACTACAGATACCGACGCCACTCCTGGCGGGGAAACTCAGAATTTAGGCAGGCCTGCCATTTCTCAAGGGGTCTTCAGGCCTTCCTCCTTCTCTATTAAAGCCTTCACTAAATCTAAAGCAGCCATGAAAACCAAAAAACAAGTTCCTCAGACCCCCACTCAAGGCACCATGCCTAAAAAACAGATGCTTAAATTTGGCTGAGAATTTGATTACTCTTATCAGGGGTTCTCAACCCCCCTCTAACAAAAGGCCCAGATTAGAGGAAGACTACCCTTCCTCAGATCAAGCTTCTATTACCTCAGAACTATCTGAGGACCAGGATTATGCCTATTCTCCATTCGAACACTCTGATGCAGAGGAGTCTATTCCCTCGGTCTCCCCCCCCCCGAGGACTTCTCTTTTGGGGAAACCCTGCATACATTGAGGGAACACTTTCACTGGGAAGGCCAAGATTACTCATATTCCAAGAAAAGGCTCAGGGAATTTCTTCTGCTCCCCCAGCATAGGCCTCTGGCTATCCCTCCTGTTTTAGATATTTTGGATGATGTGTACACAGAAGTCAGCCTTAATCCAGATTCTTTGCCTCCAGCTCCTTAAACCAGATAGGTATTACCGGGTTCCTGATTCTCACCAGTTCCTATATAAAAGCCATGCTGCTGACCCAGAAACAATTTCACAGGGTCCCAAGGGAATTAAGGCCTCTACTGCTAAAAACCCATTACCTTCAGAGAGAGATTCCAGAGCTTTAGAAAGGTGGGGGGAAAAGGTGTACACCTCGGCCACTTTAACCATGAGGGCATTAAACTGTCAGTTCCATATGTTAAAGTATCAGCAGTTTTTGATATCTCAGTTGAAAAGCAAGATGACACAACCGGAACAACCAGATTTAAAAGTTGCAGGATTTGTTGCATGGTACAGAGCAAGTGGGTAAACATAGCTTGCAGTGTGTTTTTGATGCTTTAGAGGCCTCATGTAGAGCTGCTGTTACGGGGTCTGTTATACGTAGGCATGCTTGGCTCAAAGAGCAAACCTTACCAGATCATGTCAAAGCTAAATTATTAGATGCACCTCTTCAAAAAGATGTATTGTTTGGTGTTAAAGCTGAGGAGGTGCTAAAGAAAATGGAGGAAAAAGCGAAATCAATGCAAACAGTCAAAGATTTCCTGCAGGTACAGCCTCCATGATTCAGCAGAAACTGGCCTTCAAAAAATTGGTCCTTTCCAGCCACGGACAGACCTCAAAGGGGCAGATACAGGCATCCAAGGGGTAGAGGGCAACCTCAAGGATCTTTCAGAGCCAAACAGTGGCAAGCACCAACCCCAAGAGGTGGAGAAGATAGATCACAGTCTTTTAGGAAACAGACACAATGACTTCCCCCTACACCTGCCAAGCAAAGCTTTAATGGCAGCACCTTTGGGCGGAAAACTGACATTATTCTCAAAAAATTGGCATATTGTTACAAAAGACAAATGGATTCTGGACATTATAGACAGAGGCTATCCATCCTAAACACATATCTACAGGTGCCAAAATTCAAGATGCTCACATTACAGCAGCTTCTTCCCATGCTGGGCAAGGAGTCTTGGCTGGTAACATTGGACCTCAAGGAGGCATACCTGCATGTCCCTATCAGACAAGATTGCAGAAGATACCTCAGATTTCTTGCAGGTTCAACCCATTACCAATTCTCTGCATTGCCCTTTGGCTTATCTACTGCGCCCTGAGTGTTTACGAAATGCCTGGCATCAGTAATCGCCTTCTGCAGACTACAAGGGATACAAATCTACCCATATCTGGACGACTGCCTGATCCAAGCGGACAGCAAGGGCATACTACTGCAGCACCTGGCATTTGTAATAAAACTGTTGAACTTCCTGGGATACACAGTAAACAAAAAGAAATCAAAACTAATACCCTTTCAACAAATAATTTTCCTTGGGGCCAGCTTGGATACAACCACCCAGATGGCCTACCTCACACCAGACAAGCAAGGGCAACTGTCTCAATACTTCAGAAAAATGGCAACTTACACCAGGCTAACTGCAAGGAAAGTCCTGCAGGCTCTGGGATTCATGGCATCTTGCATCCTATTAATCCCATGTGCAAAGCTGCATATGAGGAAACTTCAATGTTATCCTAAAAAACATATGGTCTCAACACAGCCACAGCTTGGAAGCAATTATACCACTCATTCCATGCCTTCAAAAGGAATATATGTGGTGGGCTCAAGCTTGCCAAAGAAACACAGGTCTTCCTTTCTGTGTACCTCAAGCAACTCAAATCATCACAACAGACGCCTCAGACTACGCCTGGGGAGCACACATGACAGATCAGTGCATTCAGGGAAAATGGACCCGAAAAGAGAAGCACCTTCACATCAACCAAAAGGAAATGCTGGCCGTGCACAAGGCTATTATGACCTTCAAAGACCTACTGCATCCAGGCCAGCTATTGATAAGGACAGACAACACCACAGTGATGTGGTACATAAACAAACAGGGAGGAACTCATTCATACCACCTGTGCAGGCAAGCCATGACCCTATGAAACACAGCACTGGAATTGCAAATTCAACTACAGGCACAATTCCTGCCAGGGAAGGAAAACACACTGGCAGGCAACCTAAGCAGAAATATGACAGATCCACACGAATGGAAGTTGCATCCTCAAGTTTTCACAAAGATAACTCAGGCATGGGGACAGCCAGACATAGATCTCTTTGCTACCCACAGAAATTGCCAGTTGAAAAAAAATTTGTTCAAGGACCTATCATCCACAGACCTGGAAAGTGGACGCACTTTCCTTCAATTGGGCAACATTGACAGTCTATGCCTTCCCCGCCTCTTCCTCTGCTGCCCAAAGTTCTATTAAAAGCCAGAGCAGAGAGGCCGAAAATGATACTCATTGCGCCAGACTGGCCAAGACAACACTGGTATCCGCTCCTGAAGAGCCTGACACATTCCCCACCATGGATCCTACCTCTAGTTCCTCTTCTGTTGTCCCAGCACAACTACAAAACCCTTCACAGCCATCTCAAAACTCTAAATCTAGCTGCATGGAGAATTCCTTGATTTCCCAACAATTTCTCCTCTCCAAGGAGGTGCAGGATGTCATCTTGGAGGCCAGAAGGCCTTCTACTAGAAAGACCTACTCTGCCAAATGGAAACGATTTTGTGCCTGGAATCAAGAAAAGGGACAAAATCCTTGGGTGATAAATATACCTCAAATTTTACAGTACCTAGCTGAGATGTTAAACAATGGACTTTCCTTCTCCTCCATCAAGATCCACGCTTCAGCCATTTCTGCACAATACAACACAGATCCTCCTTTATTCTCTCATCCTCTCTTAAGACAGTTCCTCAGAGGGGCAAAGAATATAAAACCCCCAAGGAAACCACCAGTCCCTGCTTGGGACCTCAACTTCGTATTGGAAAAGCTGACCCTTCCTCCCTTCAAGCCAGCTTCTTCAGCAGAGTTACAGTACTTGTCATGGAAAACAGCCTTTCTTCTGGCTATCACCTCGGCACGCAGGGTTTCGGAGCTACAGGCCCTAATGGCTGTGCAACCATTCATCATTTTCCATCAGGGCAGAGTTTCCTTACGAACCAACCCTACCTTTATGCCAAAGGTAGTATCCAGTGTAGCTTTGAATCAGACTATCCACTTACCTACCTTTTATCCTAATCCACAAAACAAAGGGGAAAGACTACTACATTCCTTGGACATTCACAGATAACTTTGTTACTATTTGGACAGGACAAAACCATTCAGGAAATCTGAGCAACTCTTTGTGTCCTATGCTGCAGGTGCTCAAGGAAAGGCTATTTCCAAACAGACAATTTCAAAATGGATAGCCCACTGCATACGCTTTTGTTACTCATTTCATGGAAAAACTGTGCCTGCATGCATCAGATCCCACTCCACCAGAGCCACAGCTGCCTCTGCAGCCTTCCTCAGGGGGGTCCCTACCAAGGACATTTTGGAAGCAGCCACCTGGAGTTCAGTGCACACTTTCTCCAAGCACTATCACCTCCCACTATACTCAAAATCTAGAGCGGGCTTTGCCACAGCAATCCTGCAGGGCATCCTAGCCCCTCCTAGTTCCACTTAGTGCCTACCACCCTTACTTAGCTTTGGGATTCTACCCATCTGTTATGACTGCAGCTGTATGCACGATGAACATAGTACAGTTTTGTACCTACCATAAATGTAGATGTTCGAGTGCTCATACAGCTGCAGTCCAGGTTTCCCTGCCTCCATCCCCTCTTAGGACAGGCCTTATGACAAACACTTTTCATATATCCTTTTTGGGGTATTCTTTTATGGTGTATTTGCTTGCAACTACTGTTTTTGATTTATCAACATTGCATCTTTGCATAACATTATGTTTGCCTTCCTTCTGGGGGCACCTGACATCTGGGGCAAGAAAAACTGAAGAAAATGGCGTCGGCTGCCTCTTTTATACCTCTGCCGCGCTGACGTCAGAGAAGGAGCGACGACAACCGACGCCGGACCTAGACCTTGGAATTCGGCCGACCGGGGACCCGCCTGACGGCAGGATAACCCATCTGTTATGACTGCAGCTGTATGAGAACTTGAACATCTACATTTATGGTAGGTACAAAACTGTACTTTCTTTTTGGTACCAAAAAAAACTGGGGACTGGAGGCCAATATTGGATCTCAGCAATCTAAACAAGTTTGTAAAAACGAGGTTCTGGATGGTCATGCTACAGTCCATTTTGCCCCTTCTGGGCAAGGACAATTGGATGTGCTCAGTGGACCTTCAGGATGCGTACTATCACATCAAAATGCACAGGCGCTCCAGAAAGTTTCTCCGCTTCAGGCTGGGAGCCAGTCACTACCAGCTCAGAGTCCTGCCCTTTGGTCTCACTACAGCCCCCCGAGTGTTCACCAAATGTATGGCAGTGGTTACGGCTTACCTGAGACATCAAGGATTCCAGGTGTTTCCATATCTAGACGACTGGCTCCTCACTGCCACCACCAAGCGTCAACTTCTTCTAGCCAGGGACTACACCATCCACATTTGCAAAGAACCAGCTCTCTCTCTAAATTTCAAAAAGTCTGCCTTGTCACCTTGTCAGTCTATTACCTTCATAGGTGCCACCTTGGACACCGTTCAGCTCTCAGCAAAGTTAACAGAGCAGAGGGTTGTAGATATTCAAAGTCATGTTCACGTCCTTCTTCAGAACAACAAAGTTCAGGCCAGGTATGTTCTGAAGGTATTAGGTCTCATGGCGGCAGCCATCACGCTTCTTCCCCTTGCCCGCTTTTACATGTGGCTTCTTCAATGGATGCTTTTCTCCCAGTGGTCCTTCCAACAACTCCCTATGACACACAAGATCCTAATAACTCTATGTTGCAGAAAACATCTATCTTGGTGGATGGTCTCCCCTCAGGTCCATCAAGGCAGACCTTTTTCTCCTCCCCCCCGGTCGCCACAGTCACAACAGACACCTCCCTGATTGGGTGGGGGGGGTGCATTTTCAGAGCAGGATAGTCCATGGCACATGGCAACCCTTCGAATGCCACTTGCACATAAACGTCCTGGAGATGAGAGCAGTGCTTTTGTCATTGCAAGCCCTTCAAGACTCTCTTCCCCTGGGGACGATTGCAATTCAGATGGGCAATATGTCCGTAGTATGGTATATCAACAAGCAGGGCGGAACAAGGTCATATCCCCTGTGTCGAGCAGCACTCAGACTCTGGCAATGGGCGATCTCTTCTCAGCAGTTTCTGATAGCAACGCACATCCCCGGGAAGTCCAACGTCATAGCGGACAGGCTGAGCAGAGCTGTTCTCATGCTTCACGAGTGGTCTCTCAAGCAATCGGTGATGGACAAAATATTTCGGAAGTGGGGGTTTCCTTGTTGCGATCTTTTTGCAACACCACAAAATGGCAAGTGCCTCGACTTCTTCACTCTCTTCCCCCTTCCAGGCCATCCCCCCAGAGACGCTCTAGTCCACGATTGGCCTCGGGGACTTCTTTACGCCTTCCCCCCTTTCCGTTAATCACACAAACAATTCAGAAAGCTACCGCCTTGAGGGCCAAGATGATCCTCATTGCCCCTTATTGGCCTCGACAGATATGGTTCCCTTTCCTGCATCGCTATCTTTTGGAGCAGCTTTGGCATCTAGATCCAATGCCAGATCTTTTGGCCCATCAATCAGGGCAGCTGCACCAATCCCTCCAATCTCTCAACCTCACAGCTTGGTTGCTCCACTTCCGTCCCTAGCCAGGCTTCCAGTGATTTCAAATTCTGTCCGCGATATTATCGTAGCTTCCCTTAAGTCTTCCACCAGAAGGATCTATGCTAGTAAATGGCAACGCTTTTCATTTTGGGCAAAGGCTAGGAACATAGATCCCTTCACTGCTCCAATACACTCGTTCTTCGATTTCCTAGCCGAAATCTTTCACTCTGGATCTTCTTCCTCCACAGTAAAAATTCAGCTAGCAGCCATCTCAAGTTTTCACATAGGCTTGTCGGACTCCAACATCATGTCCCATAAGCTTTGCAAGGCATTCCTCAGAGGTATCTTTTTACTCAGGCCTCCGATCAAAGACCCCCCACCACAGTGGGATTTAAACTTAGTTTTAGCATCCTTGATTCTCCCTCCCTTTGAACCTGCGGCCTCCTGTTCCTTGAAGTTGCTTTCCTGGAAGACACTATTCCTAGTCGCCATTACGTCTGCTAGGAGAGTATCTGAACTTCATGCCTTCTGCATTCACCCTCCTTATTTAGTGTTCCACAAAGACCGGGTTTCTCTAAGAACTAACCCATCTTTTTTACCCAAGGTGGCTTCTCAGACAAATTTAAATCAATCTTCTTACAGGGGACCTTATCTTGCACTATTCCTAGCTCAGACAGTTGGTCTTGGGGTAGATACAGCTTCAGGTAGTGATATTTGGGGAGTTCTTCTTTCTCCTCCACCTCAGAGGGGAGATTGAATTGGCTATGGTTTGTTAGCTACCAAACGAGATCTGGGTAGTTACCGCCTAGCATCATGGGATATAGGGTTGCCTCGAGCCGGTAAAATTAGCTCTCGAGCTTTAGTATAGGCCGAGTCTGAGACGAGGTTCGGCTCCGAACCCATCCAGCAAGAAAGAAGGCGAGAGAAGACAACTAACATGGAACGTTATGGTAGGTACATAACTTCTCATTATTTGCTGATGATATTCTGATAACAGTAGGAGAAAACTACAGATCTATTCCTGCCATATTTAAAAAATATTAATAAATTCCAAAAATATCAGGTTTGTTTTAATAACAATAAAACTCAGATCATCCCTATTAATCTAAAACAAAACACAATTCAACAAAAGTATAAAAAACTTATACCTCAAAATAATCAGATAACATATTTAGGAATTGTGATTACCAATAAAATAAAAGATATAATTCAATTAAATTTTAATAATTGTTTAAGTAAAATTGAAGATTCTATAAATTGAATAATTTAATCTTTTCCATGGATGAAAGGCTTTCTATTATAAAAATGACTATTCTTCCTAAAATGCTTTACATTATTCAATAACTTTCATTGATTCCCTCTCAAATGATAATTAAAAGATTTAATTCTTTGTTGTTGAAATTTTTATGGTATCCTAATAAATCCAGAATAGCTTTGCAACATCATACAAATGACTGGACAAATGGTGGTATAAGATTTCCTAACTTGGAACTATATTCTCTATCCTCGATCATCAACATAGTCTCTTTTCTAATTGATAACACATAATGTTAAGTTGTCAGTCTTGCTGGATGGGTTCGGAGCCGATCCTCGGCTCCGACTCACCCTATACTAAAGCTCGAGAGCTATTTTTACCGGCTCGAGGCTACCCTGTATCCCACAATGCTAGGCGCTAACTACCCAGATCTTGTTTGCCGCTTCAGCTGCGAGGTTGCGTTTTTGCCGGCTCTCAGGTTAAATTTGTAAAAATCTTTTCTGGTAAGTTTTTTCCTGAACTTTTTCAGTAGTAGTTTTACTGTTAGATCCTGTTTACCCCTCTAGTGTATACCCACCTAGATAGTTCCCTTTCGGGTTTGTTTCTATCTTCTTCTCATTACCTACCCCCACTCCGTAGATTACTAGGCCTTCAGGCTAATTTTTTGTTTAATTTTTAGTTATGTTTAGTTTAAATTACTTTATTTTGTCAGTCTAAATAGTCTTAGTCTCTGTGTGTGCATGTGTGACTAGACTAAGTAAGTTTGAGTGTGGGTGTTTGTTGTGTGTGTGACTTGTCATCCCTGTCAGGATGTCCAAAGATTCCAGGGTTTCAGGCTTCAAGAACTGTGACTCGTGCTGTCAGAAGATGTCTCTGACAGACGGTCACACTTCTTGTGTTTATTGCCTGGGCCCTCTGCACCTGCAGGACTCTTGTTCTGTCTGCCATGCATTCAGTCCAAGAGTCCAGCAGGAATGCAGAAACGAGCTTTCTTGTGAGGCTTGTTGAAACCCGAAGGTTCCCCGACCAAGTCTTCATTGGGCAAACCTTCGAAGCCCACTAAACCTTCGGCTCTTCAAACAGAGACTTCGACTAGTGGTGCTCTTAGTGCTCCTACGTCTGCTCTGGCCGGAGCTGATGCTCCCAAGACTCAGTCGGCTCCGATCGTTGCATCGGAACCATCTGTGAGCCGTAAGCGCTCCGGGTCTCCTTCTTTGGAGTCAGTCCATTTGGCTCCGAGATCTCCCTTGCTTTCAGAGTGGAGCCATCGGTCCCATTCCTCTCAGTCTTCCAGGCTTTCGGAGCATGACCTCGAGGGGGTGGTTAGCAGACTCCTTAAGTCGTAGGCACTGGCGCAGATGCTTCAGTGCCCTTCTCATCAGACAGCGGCTATTCCCATTCCATCGTCGATTCCTCCTCCGACTCTTCCTCTGAGCCGGAGTTCGTGAGAGCCGGGACCTTCAACACGTCGGAGTCGATACCACACCTTTCGGCTCCGTCGTCTGTTCCGATTTCTTCCATGGTTCCATCCTTGGAGGGATCCGGGTGCCGGGACTCCCTCGTTGGCTCCGAGGGGGAGAGTGGCATCGGACCCTTGTCCGACCCCGTTCTCCCTCTTGGAGCCTCGGCGCAGGTGAGTTCGGCCCCATCGGCCTCGGAGCCATCCCTCTCGGTGCCGGGAGGGTTCCTTATCTCTTCGGAGTGGGGACCTTCTTCCCTGCCTGATAGAGGTGCTTTTGAGGTCATGAGGAGTGTGCTGGCCCCTGTGCCTGCTCCATGGTCAGCTCCCTCAGCTCCTCCCACTGTTGTGCCTGCTACAGTCTCTACCCATCCTCTCGACCCTGATTGCAGAGATCCAACGCCTCAGGTGCCCCCATTGGGAGTATCCTCCTCTTCCGAGGCCTCCCCTGATCCGTCAGGGGAGCCCACTTGGAAAAGGAAATGCAAGAGGAAGCATGTGGACTCTCCTGAGTCCGTCACATCCGATACCAACTTGGATGAGTCGGAAGGGTCCCCACGGTCCCCCTCTGAGGATGTCTCCTTTTCTGACATCCTTGAGATCCCCAAGCAGAGGGGAACTGGTCTACCCTCAATCCTTCCGAGGACGAGTCAGTTTACCTAGAGGCTTTTGGTTCTCGCCCTTCCACCTCCTGGGTGTCTCCGCCCTTTGACCCCCTCATGGAAGTGGTGGCGCGGAAGGCATGGACAGCCCCTGACATGATGGAACCTACCCCATGTAGGCCTTCAAAATTTATCACAGCCCCTTCTGATAATCAGTTTTTAACCAAGGGTGTCCCTGTTGATGCCATGGTGGTGGCGGCAGCCACTAAGAAGGAACTGGCTGATCCTTCAGTACCGATCCATCCTCCTAATAAGGAATCTAGGACTATGGATAGGTATGGCAAGTGGATGTTTTCTTCAGCGACCTTTACCATGCAGTCGCTGAATTACTTGTGTCATTTCACCTGCCTTCAAAGAGACATGCTCAAAGAAATGGGTGATACTTTACAAGATCCAACAGCTACGGGGTCTCAAGACAAAATCAACTCCCAGCTGGCAACCCTGAACTCGATTGTTAACTCCTCCATGCGGCTTATTTCCTATGCGGCCGATGGGGCGAGTAGGGCTGCAGGCACAGGCGTCATGCATGGATGCGGCTTTGTAACTTTGCTGACCCCTTCAAGGCGTCCTTCACTAACTCCCCCTTTGATGGTTCGGCGTTGTTTGGACCTCAGGTGAAGGATACTTTGACCAGATGCGAACAGGATGGCAAGACTCTCTCTGCCGTGGGAGTCCGTTTTTCCACCCCGTCTAGACCATACCCTAAGGGGGTCAGAAGGGTGGAAAAATGTGGTTTCGCAAACCACAGGGAGTCGCGCCTGACGCACGAGGTGAGTTCCCCTCTAGAGGCAGGGGGGGGGGGCAATAACAGACGCCGCCCTAGGGGCAGAGGGGGTCCACAGAATCAGGGTAGCACAGAAGCTGTCTCTGGCCAACCCTTCCAGCATCCCTGAGAAGCTGCCCGACTGTCCGTCTTCGGAGGCAGTTGGGGGAAGATTATCACTGTACCCAGAAGCCTGGCTTTCCCTCACCCAAGACAGATAGGTACGGTCGATCATATCCGAGGGTTACAAAATTCCCTTTGCCCACACCCCAACACAGCCAAAAAGGCCTCTTCCAGATATTCCACCCGGTCTAAGGGAAAAAGCAGTATTAGAAATCTCAAAACTGCTAAGAAAAAGAGCCATCCAACCAGTCCCAGCAGACCAGCAAGGATCCGGAATCTACTCCAAGTTCTTTTTGGTACCAAAAAAGACAGGGGACTGGAGACCAATTTTGTATCTCAGCAGGCTGAACAGGTCTGTCCAAAGAACGAAGTTCCGGATGGTCACGCTACAGTCCATTCTACCCTTTTTGGGCCAGGACAATTGGATGTGCTCTATAGACCTTCAGGATGCGTACTACCACATCAAGATGCACAGGTGCTTCAGGAGGTTTCTCCGCTTCCGGCTGGGGGCCAGTCACTACCAGTTCAGGGCCCTGCCCTTTGGTCTCACAACAGGCCCCCGAGTGTTCACCAAATGCATGGCAGTGGTCACGGCTCATCTGAGATGTCAAGGATTCCAGGTGTTTCCATATCTGGACGACTGTCTCCTTACCGCCACCACCAGGCGCCAACTTCTTCAGTCCAGAGATTACACCATTCAAACTTGCAAAGAGCTAGGTATCTCCATAAATTTCGAAAAGTCTGCCTTGTCGCCTTGTCAGTCTATTACTTTCATAGGTGCCATATTAGACACAGCCGAACTGTCCGCAAAACTAACCGCACAGAGAATTTCAGATATTCGCGGACACATTCACATCCTTCTTCAGAGCAACAGAATCCAGGACAGGTTTGCACTTCAGGTCTCATGGCAGCAGCCATTACGTTACTTCCCCTAGCTCGCTTTCACATGTGGATCCTTCAGTGGATGCTCTTTTCCCAGTGGTCTTTTCAACAGCTTCCAATGTCACACAGCATTTTAATCACCCAATCATGCAAGAAACACCTTTCTTGGTGGATGGTCTCCCTTCAAGTCATTCAGGGCAGACCCTTTGTTCTCCCCCCACCCCGGTTGCTACGGTGACAACGGACACCTCCCTGATCGGGTGGGGGGGGGGCATTTTCAGGGCAGGACAGTCCAGGGCACATGGCAACCTTTCGAGTGCCACCTGCACATAAATGTCCTGGAGATGAGAGCTGTACTTTTAGCGTTGCAAGCCCTTCAGGACTCTCTTCCCATCGGGACTATTGTAGTTCAGACGGACAATATGTCCGTAGTGTGGTACATCAACAAGCAGGGCGGAACCAAGTCCTATCCCTTGTATCGAGAAGCACTCAGACTTTGGCAGTGGGCAATCTCTTCTCAGCGGTTTCTGATAGCAACGCATATCCCCGGGAAGTCCAACATCATAGCGGACAGGCTGAGCAGAGCCATTCTCATGCCACACGAGTGGTCTCTCAAGCAGTCAGTAGTGGAAAAGATTTTCCGAAGATGGGGTCAGCCTTGCTGCGATCTTTTCGCAACACCTCAAAACAGCAAGTGCCACAACTTCTTCACTCTCTTCCCGGCCACCCCCCCCAGAGATGCTCTAGTCCACGATTGGCCCCGGGGTCTTCTGTACGCTTTTCCCCCTTTCCATTAATCACACAGTTGATTCCGAAAGCTACCGCATTGAGATCCACAATGATCCTCATTGCCCCTTACTGGCCTCGACAAATCTGGTTTCCGTTCCTGCATCATTACCTCTTGGAGCAGCCCTGGCATCCGGACCCAGTGCCAAATCTCTTGACCCATCAGTCGGGCAAGCTGCACCAGTCCCCCCCCCCTCTCTCAACCTCACAGCTTGGTTGCTCCACCTCCAACCTTAGCCAGGCTTCCCCTTATTTCCCATTCGGTGTGTGACATTATTCTAGCTTCCCACAAATCTTCTACCAGGAGGATTTATGCTTGCAAATGGAAATGTTTTTCCTTCTGGGCAGAGACTAGAAACATGGATCTTTTCACGGCACCTATCCAATCAGTCCTAGATTTCTTGGCCGAACTTTTTCAATCAGGTTCTTCTTCGTCCACTATCAGAGTTCAGTTAGCGGCCATTTCAAATTTTCATGTTGGCTTGTCGGACTCCACTGTTATGTCCCATAAACTTTGTAAAGCCTTCCTTAAAGGTATCTTTTTACTTAAGCCCCCTATCAGAGATCCCCCACCACAGTGGGATTTGAATCTGGTTTTAACCTCTTTGATTCTCCCTTCCTTTGAACCTGCGGCTTCCTGTTCCTTGAAGTTACTCCCATGGAAAACTCTATTTCTAGTGGTCATAACTTCCACGAGGAGAGACTCAGAACTTCATGCCCTTTGCGTTCGTCCTCCTTATCTGGTTTTCCATAAAGATAGAGTGTCCCTCAGAACTAACCCATCTTTTTTACCTAAGATATCTTCTGCGGCAAATCTAAACCAGACTATCGATCTCCCGGTTTTCTTCCCTAATTACTCCAACAGAGCGGAACAAAAGTTGCATTTTTTGGATGTTCACCGTCAACTCCGTTACTACCTGGATAGAACCAAGCAAGTTAGGAAATCTTAGCAGCTCTTCCTGTCTTATGCGGAAGGGAAAAAAGGCCTTCCAGTTTCCAAAGTAACCCTTTCTAGATGGTTGGCCTCTGTGATTACTTTCATCTATGAACTGAGGCGTCAAGAACTTCCTTCAAAACCTAGAGCCCACTCAACTAGAGCCTTAGCTATGACAATAGCCTTTCAGGCTAGGTTGCCTATAGACTCCATTTGTGCGGCAGCCACATGGGCCTCTCCTCATACCTTTATTTCTCATTACAAACTGGACATGGCCTTCAGAGGCCGAGCTAACTCTGGTTCCACCGTCAAGAGTCTGTTCCGATGAGCCACCCAGGGTTGAGGTGCTAGGGATGCGGTCCCATCCAGCAAGAATGAAGGCGAGATTGACAACTTAACATTGAGAAGTTATGTACCTACCATAACGTTCCATGTTAGTTGTCTTCTTCTCGCCTTCTTTCTTCCGTCCCACCCTCCAACCCCCTAGCCTGGACAGACCGAAAGGATCCTTCTCGGCCTTTTTTCATCCCTGCTTGGACTCCCATGGCTGCCTTTTCTTGGTATGTTCTATATATAGGTATTCCTCTTTCCCTTTATTCTGAGATCAGAACTGCTATGGTGTTAGCTATCAAACAAGATCTGGGTCGTTAGCGCCTACCATTGTGGGATACAGGGTAGCCTCGAGCCGGTAAAAATAGCTCTCGAGCTTTAGTATAGGCCGAGTCGGAGCCGAGGATCGGCTCCGAACCCATCCAGCAAGAAAGAAGGTGAGAAGAAGACAACTAACATGGAACGTTATGGTAGGTACATAACTTCTCATTCTTCTAAATGGAAACAATATTTAATCTCGTTAGCATGGGACTCTTCTAACAAACTAAACATACAAAAAACACTAATGTTAAATAATCCTATTTTGTGGGTATTAAAAGATATCTTTACAGTACATTCGTATAAATTAAATAAATCAAACTATTTGCTACTCATCCTTAAAACATTTAGGAACTTTATTTTTAAATACACTAATTACAGAACATGGATTTTCCTGCTTTTCCCAATTGCTTTTACTCAAGGAATATTAATCACGACTGATAATACAAAATGCTATTATTCAAAGCGAAACATCTTGTTTATTTGTCTCAATTAATAGACAAAGATAAGATAAAGTCTGTTGAGGAACTAAAATTTGAATATGACTTCGACTCTAACTCATGGCTTTACATACAGGAATGTAGACAATATATTATAAATAATTTGGATTTAATTCCCTTATATTTAATACATCCATTACCTAAAATAATTTTATTTATGACTACACTTATTCAAAATATAAACACTGACAAAAACAAATTAGCACACACAAACAAAATCTTAGAAATTATACAAATGTTCACACTGATAAATACTGGGAATATTTCAATAAAATTAATAACTATTCTCCTAAAGATCAAGACAAAATACACTAGAATCAGCCTACTACACTATATCTTCCCTAAAGTGGAAGTTATACACCTGGAAATATATACATAGGTCATTTATAACACCTCACATTCTAAATAAAATTAACAAGAACATCAATGGTTGTTGGAGATGCAAAGAAGTATTGAAAGCTGACTGGTCTCATATGTTCTATGACTGCAGTCTTGTAAAAAAATACTGGGAAGATATAAATAGTTTTCTTCAATTTTTACTTACCGATAACTTCTTGATTTCTAAATTTTTAATTATATTTAACACTCCAATACATCAAAGTGTTAAAAAATCCAAATATACATTAATATGGACTATCTTAGCAGTAACAAGGAAAATTATAACAATTAATTGGAAATCAGAAACTTCCCGTACATTTCAAGAATTTAAAAATCTTCTTACTGAAGTTTGTAGTCTGGAACTTTTGACCATTAAGTCAAGAACTAATAGAAATATGTCTAGAATTAATGTGTGGGAAAATTTACTAAACTTGCTAGAAAATTATTGATTGTATATGAACAAACCAATAATTTAGTTTGACATTTATGTGAACGTCATATGTAAATAGTTATGTTAGTTAGATATAGAATGATTCTGTTTTTTTTAATAGTGTTAATAATGGAATACTTTATGTAATATATTTCTTTACTCAAATTTTAATAAAAATCTTTTTCAAAAAAAAAAAAGAAAATTCACACTAATGCAAGACATACTGTTCTATTATCTTTCCAAGTTTACAAGAGCAATATTTAAAAATTGTCCTTATTTTTGGGTTTTTGTCCCACTTCTGTTTATGGCTTTGAACAGATTTCTTGCTCTGAAGTTGAGAGGTATGACAAATGTGTCAGGGCCATCATCGTCAGCTAGAGACAGTTCAACTTGTGACATACTTTGTTGCACCCCACTCCCCCACGGAGTGACTCTGGATGTGTCCAAGTAAGGCAAGGAGCAGTTATGCAGTGTAAGTGTGCAGAGTATCCTCCCATCCATGGTAGACACAATTACTACAGCGGCTTTTCATCTGTCCTTGATTTTGCCGAATGTTCTGGTTTTCTGTCATTTGTTGAGTTATGCTTCTTCTTCTTCAGAAAATGCATGTTGTTGCAGAGCCTGTTGCTCTGTGTTTAAGTAGCAATACTGTAATGACCATCAGGTAAGCGTGTCTGACATTGTAAGAAGCAAGTAAGCTTTAATAAGCATATTGTTAAAGAATTACCAACATTGAAAGCCTTTTTGTTGTTGCCATGCAGAGAATATTTACATAACTAGATTGTGTATAAGCCTTAGATATAGAATTGCATATGACAGTATTTTTAATAAAGGGCAGGATTACAGTATTTTCAGAAGCTCATTACATTTGTTGGAGACTTGCAGTCATCTTTGCAGGCTTTACCCGTAAACTAAACAGAATGCCAATCTATCATGTGTGTTCCATAACCTGTGCAGTAATCATTTAAGCAATTCATCTTGAGCTTGTTTCTTGTTTGCTGTTTTTTTGCTGTGATCATGTTTTCCTCATGAAACAAGTAGATAATTGTTGTCAGGCAGCAGGTCTTTTTTTGGCTAAGAAACATTTTTACAAGTGAGGGTATCACAGAGATTGCTATTTTCCACATGTTACTTGGTACTTTTATAAAGCTGAATATAAATTATAATTAGAACTGCAGTGCAAGGAGAAGTGATTTGAGTTGAGTGCCGCTTGTTTTTTTATACTTTATTTTAACTGGCATTCCAGTAATGTATTTAAAAAGTAATTTCTTTTTTATGCCTTGCAACCATTTTATTTCCATCTAGATATTAAGTAAGCTGTCATGTAGCCAATGCACTGAAATATTTTTTTTATTCTACACTTCATTTTGTCTTGATTGGACTCATAACGATGGTTTGGCACCCATGGCAGTGTATTTAATTAAAGTCCCAGTTTTTGCATTTTTTAGCATAGCCCCACTGCTTTATAGTTGGCCACACCCATTCAGCTTTGTCCTGCAGCTCCCCCCTTTGATTTGAAGCCACCAACCACTACTGCTCCTAGCGTCACAGTGGTCCCTATTATGACATCCTATGTCCCACCCAATCCTCATAACGAACCGCTGCAAGCAGGATCTGAATTGGTGGATAAAGCCAGAAATGGAGTTATGGAGTCGTCCCTTCTCACCCTCTCAGCCCAAGGCCATAGTCACCACGGACGCATCCCTGATGTGGTGGGGGTGGGGGCATTTTCAGGGCAAGCCAGTCCAAGACACTTGGCCCTCCTTAGAGGCCAATTTGCATGTCAGTGTCCCAGAATTGAAGGCAGTGCTACTGGCATTGCAAAAATTCCAATCTGCCCTCCCCTTGGGGGCAATTGCTATCCATTCAGACAACATGTCAGTCATCCTATGTATCAACAAACTGGAAACCAGATCCTACCCATTGTGTCTGGAAGCCATGAGAGTATGGCAATGGGTGATGGCCTCCATTTGCTTTCTGGTGGCAACACACATTCCTGGGAACTCCATTGTGACTGTGGACAAACTGAGCATATGCATTCTCCTGCCTCACGAGTGGTCTCTCAGTCCCAAAGTAGTGATGGAGATTTTCCGTTGCTGGGGTCAGCCTTGCTGCGATCTATTCGCATCTCCCACCAACCACAAATGCAGCAGCTAACTTGCCATAATCCCCTCTCAGGCGGAGTCTCTGAGGGATGCTTTAGTACACAGTTGGCCCCCGGGACTGCTTTATGCCATCCCCCCTTTTCCTCTGATTCCACAATTTGTAAAGAAAGCACTTTGGTTGAGACGCAAAGCAATCCTCATTGCACTGCATTGCATTGGCCTCGACAAGTCTGGTTTTCTTTCCTTTGGCCTCACCTGGTTCACCACCCATGGACTCTGGATCCAATTCCAGGACTGCTGTCATGCCCACAGTGGCTGATCCATCCAAACCTATCAAGCCACAAGCTGACAGATTGGTACCTCCACTTACAGTAATTGCCAGGCAAAATAACCTATCTTCCCATAAACCATCCACCAGAAAAATGTATGATTGTAAATGGAACAGATTTGTGTTTTGGTCTCGAGAAAAGGGACTGGATCCCTTCCTAGCTCCCATTCAGCTTCTACAGTCAGAGTCCATTTAGCAGCTATCTCAAAAAATGGTTTCCTCTTTAATATCTCACCATCTCTGTAAAACTTTCTTGAAGCGAGTCATGCATATATAACCACCCTTCAAAGAGCCCATTGAACCTTGGAATTTGACAATGGTCCTACAGACTTTGACTCGTCATCCCTTTGAGCCTGCTGCCACTTGCGATATACAATTCTTATCCTGGAAGACTTTATTGTTGGTAGCCATTATCTCGGGGGGAAGAATATCAGGATTACAGGCCTTGTGCGTAAAATGTCTTTGCATAGTTTCCAACAAAGTGAGAGTATTTCTTCAGACTAACTCCTCCATTCTACCCAAGGTTGTCTCAGAGTTAAATATTAATCAATCCATCGACCTGCCAGTTTTCCTAAACTTTTCTAATAAAAGAGAATATTGCTTGCATTTATTGGATGTACATAGACAGTTACATTTCTATTTAGACAGGACTAAATCTTTTCAAAAATCTGACCAATTGTTCCTGTCTTTTTCAGGACTCACATTGGGAAAATCAGTTTCCAAAGTCACTTTGGCAAAATGGCTGAGAGACTGCATCTCTTTTGTCTATCAACAAAATCAGATGTGTTTAACAAGTAAAATCAAGGCACATTCAACCAGATCAGTTGTTACTTCGGAGGCTTTTCATTCCACAGCTTCTATGGATGGCATTTGCATAGCAGCCACTTGGGCTACCCCTCATACATTTATCACTCATTACAAATTGGACTTGGTCTCCAGGGGGAGAGCATCCTTTGGCTCAATGGTGCTCAGGAATATCCTTCCATAGGGCCTCCCGGGACACAAAGTAGCTAGGGACTCTGCTCCATCATGAGTGTATGAAGATTAACAACATCAGGTAAAGAAGTTATGTTCTTACCATAACATTTCATCTATGTTGTTGTTCTTCATTCGTTCATGACATCCCACCCTTCTTCCTCCTCAAAAAGGCTCCCTCAAGTTTGGATTTGGTCCTGGTTACATAATAGGGCATTTGCTCAGACAATGCCTCCGCTTTCTTATTCTTACAGGCAAACTCAATCTGAGGAGATGATGAAATGGACACTATGGGTAACCATAGCTCGAGAGTTTTGACTGGTGTGTGTTTGTTATATTGGCCGAGTTGGTTCCGAGGATGGAAACGAGACCCATCTGTCATGAATGAATGAAGATCAACAACACAGATGGAATGTCATGGTAAGAACATAACTTAATTTTATTAGAAGAACAAGAAACAGTGTTCCCTTCATTTAATAGCTCACTTTTTTGTTAGACAAACTTTTGTATTTCTTCTTTGGTCTGTTCTACATAAAACATGATGTTGATTTTCTAGAAAAAAAAAAAAACATTCTGAAGACAGCTGAGGTACAGCAGCTTGAACCTCATACTTAACTTTCAACATTTCTTGATTGGTGGGAAAAATGTGCTTCTCCTTTCTGGTGTACAGTGAATAATCATTTTCTGAAAATACTCTGCTGTCTTGAATTTTTTTAATATAGTTTGCCCTTTAGTCAGTTTTGTCAGGGTCAATTCTTTCTGCTGGTGTGATTGAATCTTAACTAATACAGGTCTTGGCTGTGTTCTCATGGCCAGATTTGGAGAATACACACAGTGTGCTTTCAATTAACAAATCATGCTGTGGAATATCAGTCCAGTTTTTAATTTGTGCTTTCATAAAAGTAATCCATTCTGTTCCTTTCAGGTTCTCTGGCTCAGCGTACAGTCTCAGGTTTACCCTCTCCTGGTCTGTCTTCTTATTCTACCATTTTGTGAAACCTCTCTTCTTAAGCAGTATTATACTCAGCCAGCCTTTTTTTTCATCTCAACCTCTGATGTTTTTAGTTTTGTCAGTTATTTATTTATTTATTTCAGTTTGATGACCGGGGAAGTCCACTAAGCTCAGGGAGCCCATTTTCAGTGGAGGCCCGGGGAGAAAAGCTCCACATTACACAGTGATTATACACAGTTATTCACATAAAAATCAAAATTAAATGAGGTAAGAATATATACACAGTTATACACATAAAAATCAAAATTAAATGAGGTAAGAGAACAATTAAATAAGATTGTGTTACACAGTGTGTTCACAGTTACAGTCAAAGTAAAGAGACACAATTCAAAAATGATTGAGTCAGAGAACAACGACAATTATATGGTTTCAAGGTGTCAAGTATTTATGAAGGTATGATATAGAGTAGGAACAGGGAATTTGTTGAGAGGAAATTGTGGGTGCAGATTTTATTTTAAGCTAAAGAACAGGAATACGATGTTGCAGATTATATTTTAAGCTAAAGAAGTTAGAAGGTTAGAAGTTCCCAGCTAAAGAACAGGAGTATGTTCCCAGGTTAAAAGGTATTTGAAGTTTAGGGAGGAAAAGGCAACTGGGAAAGAGAAGAAAAGTGAAAGAGAGCAGAGATGGTAGAGGTTAAAGTGGGTTGTACAGGTGTTTACTTTTACTATTATGTCAGGTTAGGTTTAGACTCAGTGGCAGAGAAAAGCTAATGGGGAGAGAGCAGTTGCATTCCCATTTGGAAGAAAGGTAGGAGTGTAGAAGAGTTTTAAAGGTTTCAAAGCTTTCACAAGTCCTTAGGGAAGATGGCAAGGAATTCCATTTTTTAGCTTAAGAAAAGGATAGTAGATACTGCCCAGCAGGACGATTGGGTTTACGGACAGCGATTAGGTTTTGGTGGGATGATCTTAGAGATCTTGTTGGGGAGTATGGTTGGAGGATATTGGTTAGGGCTGGGCACTTAGGATGAAAAATTAGTTTGTGGGCTGTAGTAATTTGGAGATAATCTAGATGGTTGGGGAGTTCAAGCCAATTTAACAAATGAAGGGCAGTACAGTAATGGGAGGAGAATTTGGCTTTGGTGGCAAATTTAGAAATTTTGATATAGCAGACTTCCAGTTTGGAAGAGAGAGATGCAGGTAGGTTAGATAGGAGGGGAGCAGATAGGTAGTGGCAAGGGTTTGTCTGGTGAGAGGCAAAAGGAAGTAGATGTTTCTGTATAGCATACCAAGTTTAATATGAGTTTTCTTAATGTTTTGCTGGATGTGAATCCAGTTAATCTGAATAGCTGTTTAAAGCTATTTCCATTTTTTTCCAGCCTTTTGTTATTTGAGTTGATATACTCCTTCAATGTTTTATTTTAATCAGCCCTGAGCAGATTTCATTTAGGTTTTCCTCTAGATTACAGGAGCCATGGCTTGCACCAAAGCTGGAACTTGAATTACTTTTTTTTTGCTGAACAGCTGTGAATTTCTTCCCAGTGTTTTCTGTTTACTACTTCTATTTGATTTTCTTTTATGCTCTCTCAACTTTTTCTTTGCTGGCATCCAGGCAGTGCACTTATTTGCCAGTTACCAAATTTACTAAAACTTGTTGAGTTTCTGGACCTTATCTCTGTTTCTTTTCTCTCACTGTAAAAGCTGAAATCAAGCTGTTGAATCAGTGGTGTAGCCTTCTTGGAAGTCAGGATGAGATACAGTTTCATGAGTAGCTCTCCATGAGTAGGTGTACTGGTGTGTTGCTCTTAACTGACAGTGATAGCAATAGCGAGAGGTACCCCCAAACCATGTAGTAGATTCATCTTTTACAGGTAGAGTTGGAAGAGTCAAATAGTAAGGGATTGTCAGTAATTTCTTATACTGCCTAAATGTGCCTAGTGCCAATAGACTGGTCAGGTGAGCTGGATCATTTTTTCATTCTGTGAAAGCAGGTGTTTAGTAGTTTTAGGTATATAGAGTAATGATGAGAGTTGAAATAAGTACTGAAATTGACAATGGTAAATTAAATTTTATTATGACACTGGTAATTGTTAAAGTAAGTATGTGGTATAGTTCTTGTATAACTTAAACTAAATATTAACTACAGAGTTCAAAATAAGTGCTATGTGTGGTACTGGTAAGGGGTTATTTAATATTGACTATGGAGCACTTGGCATTAAGAAAGTATCAATATTACAAGTTCGAGATGAAATAGGAAGCACTTTAGGTTAAGTCTAGTATTAACAAGGTTTTGATGCAGTTAATATTAATGCAAGATTAGAAGAAGAATGGCTGGGATGGGGTGAAGGGGGCAGCTACCGGAACACACAGTCTTAGGGGCAGGATCAGCAGATCAATTTATAATTTTTTGCTCCTGATATAGAAGTGAGGATGGGTCACTGAAGGCCTGGTGTTGCTTAGGAGAATGGATTTGTTTTTTTTCCTCCTCAGTATACAGTAAACAGAAATGAAGTGCTCTTCTGATGGGAGGTAAAACAGTATTTAAAAACTGTATTTAAAAACTGTCAAGACATTTTGATCTGCCACACTTTTGTTTATAAGCATGGCAGAGTGAAGTTCCAACAAGTTTTAAAACTATAAAGTTTAAAACGTCTGTATCTGTTCTCTGCTGGATGGCGCTGTCTCTAGTGCATGATCCGATTGTAACAGTGCTTAGGGGTGCATAACAAACTTTAGTTAGGCAGCCCTGTAAGCATCATTACGTTCTTGCAGTAGAGAGGTGCTTAAGTTTATCTTTTTCCCTGATATTGGAGCATAATTATGGGGCTCCATGACCTACAGTGGTATTATGTGTAGTAGTAAGGTTAAAGTAAAGATAATAATAATCTGACAACAAAATGGTCTAATAACAGGCTCACAAAAATAGTCTAATAGCAAAGTAGTACAAGGATGATAGCCTAAGAGCAAAATCAGTCAGACTCATTAAGTCAGACGTAAGCAGCAGTAACAAGACACCAAGGGTTAGCCGGAGTAACAGCAGAAGCTTGAGAAGAGAAATATTAGCAAATGAACTTTCTAAGAGCCAAAAGCAGTTTGGTATACCGCAAGCATAGAGTAAGAGCAAAAACAATCTGCATGTAGATAAAGCATCAAAAAAGTGGTCTAAGCCGAGAACGTTTATTAGAAGACCAGCAAAGAACAACATAATGACAAAAAAGCAGTTAACCACAGCAGGAAAAAAAGGGAACCTCACCTTGTAGATGTCTCCTAAATGAGCAGAGGTGACGTTTATACATGGAAAGCAGAAAAGAATGCTGAGCTTTGCACTGTTCCTCTTTTCAAAGCAAAAAAAATAGGCCCTGCTTAAATTAGAATCTGCTGGTCAGCAAAACAAACACAGGGACTGTTCACAGCACAGTGGCAAGGACAAGATGTAACTGCTGCTCCTCCCACTTAAAATAGTTAACAACAACAATCCCAGCCAAGTTTAAGCAAGCAAGTCCTGGAGCTAGATTCAAACGTTGTCAGAATCCAGGTGGAATAACAAGTTGGTTGTAATTAAGTTTCTTCTTTCTCTTCTCATAGTTGTACTTAGCTGCACAGTGGCGTCAGTTCAGCATACTAGAATGCCAAGCCATGTAGCAGTTCTCTTTTAAAAGCAAAAAAAAGAGACCACTGAAACAGGACCATCACTCTGAACAAACACAGGAATGATCCATAACAAAACGGCAGGAAGAAGATGGTGATTGCTTCCCTTGTCACTAGGAGCAGTTATGAACCACAGTCCTAAAACCATTCAGGCATGCTGACTGGAGATCACTTCAGGTGTTGCAAGAGCTTAGATGGAAAAAGAGCTTGATTGTATTTCAATTCTTTCCATCTTCCCCCACTTGTTATTGCACAAGGGTACCCAGCAGTCAGGGGCTTAGCTTAGTCATGTAATGCAGTACAAATTATTGCTAATTGGCTCTAAACTAAAACTTTTAGAAAACACCAAGGAAAAAATATGAATCTGATGTTGTCCTTTTCATTCTTCCTCAAAATATGGGTTTGGCTCTGATCCTCGGATCCAGCTCAGCCACTTATTTCAGACTTAGGATCCAGCTCTCAAGCTCCTCCCTGTACCCACAATGCTCTGCTGTATCCCCAAAGTCTCAGATCTCGTTTGCCACCTTTGCGAACAGAATCAGGTTTCCATAGCACTTGAGCGATTTTTTGAGGTTAGTGTGAGTAGTATCAAAACTCTTCTCTCAAACTTAATTTTCCTCCCTGTTGTTTCAAGTTTCTCACCAGCATTAGTTTTTTTTTTTTTTTGCCTTCCTTTCTACTATTTAATATCATTCTTTAGTACCATTGTTAGTATTTCCTTTTTTATCCTTCTTATAAAGGTATTTCTTCTTACCATTGTTGGTAGCTTCAACTTTCATCTGTCAAAACAAAAAAAAAACAGTCTTACTGGTTTGCCTTGCTGTCACTGCATTCCTTTTATTATATGGCTGTGGGTATTTTTTTCTGCCACCATGTCAGAGAAGCCCACAGGGTTTAAAAAGTGTACATCTTGTGGGCATAAAATTCTGAATTCAGATGCCCACAAGGAGTGCATGTATTGTTAAGGAGCTGAACATCTTGACACTAACTGTAAAATTTGTTCCACCTTTAATCCCAGGGCCTTAGCAGATCGGCACAAAAAATTATTTTGAGAGGACTTCTACCATCTACTTCTACTTCAGGGCGTCAAACCCCTCCAAACATAGCAAATATGCTCCCCTGGAGCACAAAAAGCACTCCCCTCTGACGTCCCCCAGGTTGTCTTTGGAGCCTCCTACAAAGTCTAGGAAAACATCATATCCTACACTTTTAGATCCTAAGTCCCTACTATTGGATCGAAAGCCTTTGTATCCTAAACCACTTATCACAATAAGTCTGACTGCTGTACCCTCAAATCCTAGAGTCTTGGATCCTAAACAGAGTTCTGCATACAGGAGTACTATTCCTGAATATTCAGTTGAACCTATTTCTCCTACCCCACTCAAACACCCAAGAAGCACTCTAAGCCTCCTACCACTTCTTCCTGTAGGTCATCCAGGAGATTTTTGGAAGCAGACATGGATAGGATGATGCAAAAGTTTCTCAGAGCAAAGATCCAGATGGGGTTCTTACCGGCCCCATCCCTTACTGGATCCATGAGTAAGCCTGTAACTTCTGCAGCCGTATTTTTTCCTTCTCTGACCTCTCCTCTAGTTTTGGAGTCCCAGGATCTGAGATCCCATGAGGGTTCTGGTGTCGGATCCAAGGAAAGCTTCGTCCTCCACTCTGATGATTTCCTTGACCAGTTCTGCTCCGATGCCGTCAGATCAGAATGGGTCTTGGAGCCAAAGTATCGGTGTGGGGTCTGAGGGGATGGACTTGGCTCCAATTTTGTCAGATCCATCATTTCCTGTTGGAGCATTGGCATTCAACAGTTTGGATTTGGTTCTGCCCCCAAGGCTTTGATCTGGGGAGGTTCCACATCTGCTTTCCTTGGGAGTTTTATCTCAGATGGGATGGATTGGAGTTTTTCCAGGTCCATCTGCCTTCAAGGCAGTGGAAAGGGCCTTTTCTCTCTACAACGAACCCACCCTCTCATGTTTCAGTTCCTACTTTCTTCCCTCTAACAGGGACAGCCAGAATCAGTGTGTCCAGCCAGTTCCTTGTAGAGGAACTTCACCTGTCTTCCAAGACTTCACCTGAGCATCCCACAGAGGAGGTTTATCAGAAGAGAATTTGTAAAAGGAGACATATTGAGTCCCTTATGGAGTCTCTCACAGAGGATACCAATTTTGATGGAGAGCAGTGTCCCAGCTCATCAACAGATGACTTCTCCTTTGGAGATATTTTAGAGATCCTGAAACAGAAAGGTGGCTGTTTTTTTCCAAAACCCCTCACTAGAAGAATCAGTATTTTTGGAGGCTTTTGGTTCTGGCCCATCTATGTCTTGGGTTGCCCCCCCACCCCTATGGATGAACCTAATTTAGTTGCCTGTCGGGCTTTGAAGGAGCTGGACACAGTTGAAACTATTCTAAAGAGACCCAACAAGTTTTTAGCTCCCCCCCCAACAAACCACACTGGAGCAAAGTGGTCCTGATAGATACTGTGGTGGTGGCATCAGCTGCCAAGAAGGAGACAGAACAGAGCTCTACTGTCCATCCACCTAATAGGGAGTCTAGAGCACTGGATAAGTCTGTAAAGCGAGTTTTCACCTCAGCAACTTTTGCCCTGAGGTTACTTAATTACCTGGCACATTTCACTCTACTGAGAGATTTGACCAAGGAACTTTCAAATACTCAGAGACCATATCTGTTGAGGACTTCAAAAGAACATCCTCTCAACTGGCTACTCTTTTGTCCATGTCCAGTGCTTTGATGAGGTTGGTCTCCAACACAGCTGAAGGCACCTCACAGGCTGCTGGTTCTGGCATTGCCACAAGGAGACATGCTTGGATGTGGCTTTGCAGAACCTTTTAAGACATCTTTTATTAATACCGCTTTTGATTGCATGCCCTTGTTTGGGCCATCAGTTAAAGAGAAGCTGGCCAACAGTTTTTTACACCTCAACTAACCTTTTCTAGGAATCCTAGAGATGGCAAAAAGATGTGGCTCCCCAAATCTCAGGGCCCTTTCCAAGGTGCACACAGTGACAATTCCTCCAGAGGCAGAGGAAGAAATTTCAATGGCAGACATCATCGCCCTAAAGGCAGAGGAGGTCTGCAGAATCAGGGCTTTCAAGATTCTTTCTCAGATAGGCTTTGCCAGTGCTCCTTAAGCACTGCCTGACTGTCCAACCCTGGAGGCAGTCAGGGGTCGATTGTCCTTGCACTCATATGCCTAGGCAAATATAACAAAAGATACTTGGGTGATAAGCATAATATCCAGGGATTTCCCTTCCTCTTCCTCCCAAAAGGAAGAAACTTCCTGATGCTCCACCCAGTCAGAGGAAAACAACAGCACAAGAGATCCTGAAACTGCTAGACAAGAGTCATTCAAAAGGTCCCCCAGACCAGATAGGATTTGAAACTTATTCACGCTTCTTTTAAGTGCCAAAGAATACAAGGGATTGGAGGCCTATTTTGGATCTAAGCAATTTAAATAAGTTTGTAAAGAAAGCAAAGTTTCAAATGGTCAAAATCCAGTCCATTCTGCCATTTCTTCACAAGAACAGTTGGATGTGCTGTATAGATCTTCGGGATGCATACTATCGTATCAAAATAGACAGGTGGTCCAGAAGACAACTTTGTTTTTGGCTGTGAGGCAGTCATTACCATTTCAGAGCTTTACCCTTTGGACTAACCACAGCCCCCAGGTTGTTTACTAAGTGCATGGCAGTGGTGACAGCTCACTTGAGACTCAGAGTCTCCTTACCACCTCCTCCAAACATCTGCTTCTACATGCCAGGGACTATTTGCTCCAGATTTGCAAAACTCTGGGCATAACTGTAAATCATGCATACCTCTCAACCATGCCAAATTTCTCAGTTTTTAATGGTTTTGAGGTCCAAATAATGAGGTGTCATGAGTCCTGAGTGGCACCCCATAATTTCCAAGTTTCCCAGCTTTCTTTTTTTAAATTTTGTTTTTGCCCCGATGTCATCACGTGCACGATGACGTCAGCTCCGTGCACACCCTGCCAGCCTGTCGGAATTGAGCTCCAGCCTCCAGGGATGACGTGCGAGCATTTCCAGCTACAATGGTTTGTACAAGCTGCAAGGGAGAACGTCCATTAAGGGTGCTGTGCAGGGGAATGTGGTTCATTTTATGCAAGGGAGATAAGTGGTTCGTTTTATTTTATTTATGCAAATTATGCTGGTCTGGGAGAAGTGGTTCATTCTCAAGCTGCAAGGGAGATTTTTGGTTTATTTTATTTATTCAAAGTATGCTAGCTGGCTGGTCCATGCAATCTATAGTTTATATACAAGCTGCAACGTTTTATTAATTCCAAGTACGCTGGCTGGTCCGTGCAATCTGTGGTTTGTATACAAGCTGCAAGGAAAAACGTCTGTTAAGGGAAATGTGTTTTGTTTAATTTTATGTGGTTGGTTTGTATACAAGCTGTTGCAAGGGAGAACATCCATTGAGGGGATTGTACATAATTTTATTTTAGTTATTTATTCATGTGATTCCTTTTAGGGCGGCCACGGTGGTGCAGTGGTTAGCATTGCTGCCTCACAGCAAGAGGTTCTCCGGTTCGATTCTCGGCTGGGGTGCCTTAGTCTGCATGTCCTCCTGTGGGGTTTCCTCCGGGTGCTCGGTTTCCTCCCACATCCCAAAGACATGCTGCAGGTGGATTGGACACGCCTAAAATTGTGCGTCGTGTTGTGCCTTCTGTCTGGGAAGGTTAGGCCACCGGGGCGCAACTCGACAACGTAAAAACCCCACTGCCATTCAATATCAAGGACAAGGTGATCGCTGTGGCGACGATAACGGAAAAAAAAGAAAGAAGAAGAAGAAGATTCATGTGATTCCTTTTATTTTATTTATGCAAAGTATGGTAGTCTGGGAACTTTGCTGCAAGGGAGAAGTGTGGTTCGTTTTATGTTATTCTATGTATGCTAAGGTACAAAGTGTGTGTGTGTGTCTCTAAATACACCTGGTAGCTACAGTTACCAAGGCTCAAACCCTGTACAGGTAGCAAGAGCCTGAATTCATTACCCACCACCACTTGTGAAAACTGTCCAGGTTTTTGCCTCATATTTTTGTTCTGTTTCTCATAAAATCTGTGGGTTTCTGGATTTTTGTGGCAAATCACTGAAGGATTGAATTCACTAAATAATGACAGGCATTTGAATTTCAGACTTCATATTCTCCAGAAAATACATGGTGACACAAACCTTTTATTCTAGCAATCTTCCAAGTTTATAACATCAGTATTTGAAATTTGTTTGTCTTTTTGGGGCTGTATTCCCCCATTATTGCCTTTGTCAAGGTTTTTTGTGCTAAGAGGTTGAGAGCTGTGGTGAGAACTGTATTCACTGAATATGTCTGGGGGCTGTATTCCCCCATTATTGACTTTGTCCAAGTGTTTTGTGCTGAGAGGTTGAGAGCTATGGTGAGAACTGAATTCACTAAATGATAACCATTTAAGTTTCAGTCTTCCTGTCTTTCAGGAAGCAGCTTATTTGTCATAGTGGTATGTTGCTCTGACTCTAGTGCACAGGGTCCTGGGTTCAAGATATGGCAGTGAAATGCATGGTTGTAACACAACATTTTATTCTAGCAGCTTTCCAGGATTATACAAACAATGCTTAGTGTGTCCCTGGTTTTTGGGCTTTTATCCCCACCAATAAATTTTGGCTTTTTCCAGATTTCTTTTGCTGCAAAGTTGAGAGATACAGTTGAGTGTCGAGTGGATTTTAAAAGGAGCTGAAAGCTTCAGGGGAAGAGAGGTTTAGTGCTGCTTATGCTGAGTCTGCTTGGGTTGTTAATAGCATAACAGGTTGAATACTTGATCTTCGTGTTTCACTGTTGCAGTCATTACATTTGGGTAATCTGCTGGCAGGCTGCCCTCAGTCGGCCTGAATAACAAAGTCTTGGGTCCTGCGTCGGTTGCTGTCTCCTCTTCCATGACGTCAGGTCGTCAGGGGTATAAAACATGCAGCCAACACGATTTTATTCAGTCTTTCTTGCCGCGCAGTTCCTGAAGCAGAAGCTGTTTGCAAGTGCCGGTCGGCCGACTCCTGAAATTTTTGCATTTGAGTTTCATAACCGAAGTCTTCAACTAAAGCTAAGTACCCTGTTGGGGAAACTTTTTCTTGCTCCTTACCGATGTCATTAAAAGTTAATAATTGCATTACTTGTGGGAAGCAAATATCTCATAAGAATTTTCATTTATACTGTATTCCTTGCCTAGGCCCTGCTGTTGGTTTTGTGCTAGATTTAACCAACGCACTATTATGTGTCGGTATATTTTTGCTTCAAAATATTTTGGATCCAGATTTACTTACCCTGAAATGTCATTGGTTAGCAATCTGTCTACCGGAGTTCACAAAAAACGCAAAGAAAAAGACAACGCAGACTGTCGAGGTCCAAAACCGACAATGAAGCTTCTCCTAAGCCAGTCACCATTTCACTGGTACTCAGTGAGACACTTTCGCAGCCTCTGATACCCGCTACTTTTGAGTCACAGGCCTCTACCGAGACCCATGCTGAGTCCGGTATGCCACGAGATTCTCAGAGTATTGAACCCGCGGATGTCTCTCCCTTGGATGGGTCCAGACCCGCTGAGCAGGCACTGGCTTCTGAGGGTGTTTTCAGGCCTCAACATTTCTATATAAAACCGACGCCAGCTTAAAAAACTAGATCAAGAACATCTTCTAAGTCTAAAAAAATGACACATGAGCTACGTACTCAAGCCCCTATGCCTAAAAAAACAGGTGATCAAAATGGCTGAGGACTTAATTACCTTGATCAGGGGTTCCCAACCCCCCTCCTGCTAAGAGGCCTAGGCAAGACACTGATTATGAATCTTCATATCAGTTTCTATTTCTTCGGATTCTTCTTCTGATCAGGAATTATGTATACCACCCTATGAGGATTCAGATGCAGAAGAATCCATCCCATCTGCATCTCCTCCTGAGGATTATTCTTTTGGAGAAACCTTGCATACTTTAAGGGAACATTTTCATTGGGAGAGTCAGGATTTCTCTGAATCAAAAAGGAGGCTTAGGGATTTCCTCCTTCTTCCTCAGCATAGGCCTCTGGCTATACCTCCTGTATTAGACATTGTTGATGTGTTTTTGGAATCAAGCATGGCTCCTGAGTCCCTACCTCCGGCTTCTAGTAAGCCAGACAGATATTACAGGGTTCCTGACTCACACAAATTTCAGTTCAAAAATCCTGCTGCTGATCCTGAAACTGTCTCACAGGGTCCCAAAGGTGTAAAGGCCTCTACAGCCGAAAATCCTACCCTCTCTGATAGAGATTCCAGGGCGCTGGATAGATGGGGAAAGAAGGTTTATACGTCTGCAACCTTGGCAATTAGGGCCTTAAACTGCCAGTTTCATATGCTTAAATATCAACAGCATGTTATGGGCTTATTGAAATAGAAAATTATATTGATTTCTGATTGTGTGGAAAATAAAGAATTACAGGAATTATTACATGCAACAGAACAGGTTGGAAAGCATACTTTGCAATGTGGTTTTGATTCCTTGTAGACCTCTTGCAGGGCCGCAGTTACTGGATCTATAATTAGAAGGCATGCCTGGCTCAAGGAGCAAAATCTGCCTGATCATGTTTAAGCTAAATTGTTGGATGCCCCTTTACAGCATGATACTCTGTTTGGTAATAAGGCAGAAGAGGTTTTAAAGAAAATGGAAGACAAAGCTAAATTTATGCAAACTGTAAAAGATTTCTTACAAGTGCAGCCACCCAGATTCAGTAGACACTGGCCTACTAAAAATTGGTCCTTTTCTGTGTCCAACAGAGCCTCTCAAGGCAAATCCAGGTGCTCAGAAGGCTCTGGGTACCAATCACAGGGTTCTTACAGGTCAAAGCAATGGGGTGCCTCCACCTCCATATCTGGAGGAAACAAAGCACAACCCGACAGTAAGCAGTCTCAGTGACTTCCCTCTACCATCACCAAGCACTTATCTCTTGGCAGCCCCCTTGGGGGAAAATTAGCACTTCTTGCTCAAAATTGGCAGTTAATTACCCAGGACAAGTGAGTATTAAACATAGTATCCCAGGGGTACAGATTTAATTTCCATACTTTGCCAATTCCAAATGGTTGGCCAGATCTGCCACAAAATCAATGGGCGGAGGCTCAGAAACAAGTTACGTCCCTCATGGATATGGGGGCTAGTTAACCAGTACCAGAACAGGAAAAGGGACAAGGTTTTTATTCAAGACTGTTCCTGGTACCCAGAAAAGACCATGCCTGGCGTCCAGTACTGGACTTATCGATTTTGAACACGTTCCTGGACATTCCAAAATTCAGAATGCTGACTTTACAACAGCTACTGCCTATGCTGGGCAAGAACGCTTGGTTTAGTGACTCTAGACTTAAGAGAGGCATGCCTGCATATCCCAATAAGGGAATTGTGCAGAAGATACCTCCGCTTCGAGGCAGGTTTTATGCATTACCAATTCTCTGCACTGCCCTTTGCCTTATCTACTGCACCCAGGGTCTTCACAAAGTGCCTGGCACCACTAATTGCATTTTGCAGACAAAGAAGCATACAAATTTATCCTTACTTGGACGACTGTCTAATTCAAGCAGAGAACAAGGACATTCTTCTTCAACATCTGGCGTTTGTAAAAAGGCTTCTAACATGCCTAGGTTACACAATAAACGAAAATAAATCACAACTGGTACCCTCTCAAAAAATTACATTCCTGGGTGCAAGCTTGAATACAACTGCCCAGATGGCTTATCTTACGCCAGACAAACAAAGGCAACTGACTATGTACTTCAAACAGATGGCAACAAAAACCTAGTTATCTGCAAGACAAATTCTGCAGGCTTTGGGGTTCATGGCATCCTGCATTCTATTAATTCCATATGTAAGACTGCATATTAGGAAACTTGGTACCTAAAAAGTTTACATTGTCACAGTTTGGAAACTATGATTCCTCTCATTCCCTGCCTACAACAAGAATTTCTTTGGTGGGCAGAGACATGTTACCAAAACAAGGGACTGTCATTCACTCTACCCCCTGCCACTCAAACCCTAATTACAGATGCATCAGACTATGCTTGGGGGGCCCACCTGGTGGGGAGATGCATTCAGGGCATATGGAGCCCAAAACAAATGCATCTGCATATCAACCAGACAGAGATGCTATCTGTTCAGAATGCCCTGACAGCCTTCAAGGACTTACTTCATCCAGGACAACAACTGATAAAGACAGACAACACCATGGTTATGTGGTACATAAACCAGCAGGGGGGTACTCATTTCCACCCCCTTTGCAGACTAGCCATGGCATTGTGGAACACAGCCTTGACTTACCAAGTACATCTTCAAGCTCAGTTCCTGCCAGGAAAACAAAATACTCTGGCAGACGACCTAAGCAGAAATCTTATGGACCCGCAGGAGTGGAAACTGGATTCACAAGTCTTCAGCATGGTAACACAGAAATGGGGGCGCCCAGACATAGATCTATTTGCCTCTCCCCAATTATCAACTGGACATATTCTGCACAAGGACTTATCACAGACAAGCATGGAAAGTGGATGCCCTATCCTTCAGTTGGAAAAACCTATCTGTCTACACCTTTCCCCCTCTCCCTCTTCTCTCCAAGGTTTTTATTAAAGGTCAGACAGGAAAAAACAAAAATTGTCTTAATTGCTCTGGACTGGCCTCGCCAGCACTAGTACCCAATTCTAAGGAATATGTCTCAACCCCCTCCTTGGTACCTGCCTCAAATACCTCATCTACTGTCTCAGCAGAACCATCAAATTCTGCACACTCCGCTCCAAACTCTGAACCTTGCAGCATGGCTGATCATGTAATTATTCAAACAACACATCTCAGTAAATCTGTTATGGATGTCTTTTTGGAAGCCAGAAGGCCTAGTACCAGAAAATCTTATGCTGATAAATGGAAGAGATTTTGTGCTTGGAACCAAGCATAAGGAACGGACACAGCAAAACCAAATGTCCCTCAGATTTTACAATACTTGACTGAAATGCTTGACAAGGGCATTGCCTTCTCTTCAGTAAAAATCCATGCCTCTGCCATCTCGGCTCATTACAACACGGAACCTCCCATTGTTTCTCATCCTCTGCTAAAACAGTATCTTAGAGGGGCCAAAAATATAAGGCCTCCCAGAGGTTCACCAACTCCTGCATGGGATCTCAATTTTGTGCTGGAAAAACTCACCCTACCTCCTTTTGAACCCGCAGCTACTGCGGATATAAAGTTTTTATCTTGGAAAACAACTTTCCTGTTTGCAATCACTTAGCGAGAAGGGTTTCAGAACTACAGGCTCTCATGGCTTTGGAGCCTTTTATTACATTTTACCTGGACAGGGTGTCCCTCAGGACCAATCATTCCTTTATGCTTAAGGTGATATCCAGTGTGGCTCTTAACCAAACTATTCACCTGCCAACATTTTACCCAAATCCGCAGAACAAGGGGGAGCAGATTCTGCATTCATTGGATGTACACAGACAACTAAGATTCTTCTTAAACAGGACCAAATCTCTAAGAAAGTCTGAGCAACTACTGGTGGCATTTGCTTCAGGATCAGAGGGGAATATCAAAGCAGACTATTTCTAAGTGGATAAGCCACTGCATTCGTTTCTGCTATTTGCATCATGGTAAACCTGTACCCAAGGGAATCAGGTCACATTCCACCAGAGCTGCCTCTACCTCAGCAGCCTTTCTCAGAGGAGTTCCAACCAAAGACATTCTAGAAGCTGCTAATTGGAGCTCTGTTCATACCTTCACAAAGCATTATCATTTGCCCCTCTTCTCTAAATCCAGGGCAGGTTTGCCACTGCAGTTCTGCAGGGCCGTATAGCAGCTCCTAATGCTATTTAGTTCCATCCTCCCATCCATAGCTTTGGGATTCTACCCAAATGTAATGACTGCAACAGTGAAACACGAAGAACATAGTACAGTTGTGTACACTTACCATAAATGTAGATGTTCAAGTGTATTCACTGTTGCAGTCCGGGTTACCCACCTGCCATCCCCCTTTTCTATAACTTCTCTTTCCTTCACTATATTCTAAAGCCTTTGTGATGTATTTGCTTTTAGATGAAGGTAAAGTATATGTTGCTAAAAAGTGCATTTACATATATTGCTGTTTATTTATATATATATATATATATATATATATATATATATATATATATATATATATATATATATACATATATAAATAAATTGCTCCCCATTTGGGGGGCACCTGACATCTGGGGCAAGAAAAACTGAAGAAAATGGCATCGGCTGCATGTTTTATACCCCTGATGACCTGACGTCATGGAACCGACGCAGGACCCAAGACTTTGTTATTCAGGCCGACTGAGGGCAACCTGCCAGCAGATTACCCAAATGTAATGACTGCAACAGTGAATACACTCGAACATCTACATTTATGGTAAGCGTACACAACTGTACTCTTTTGATGCAGAAGGCTGTGGGTTCTAATCCCACAGTATGTAGATGCATTGCTGATACTGTACTGTGTTGTACTTTAAAGGGGGTGGATGCTGCAGTCCTGAGAATGTCCGCTTTGGTGTTGATAACTAGTAACTATGAACCCGTTATCAGTTTACCATCCATTCCCTATTGCAATATTATTAGCTTATCATGTTTTAATATAACATAGGCAATTTATTCCTCAATGGCAACAGACGCTTTATTTGTAGATGAAACAATGAAATATAAAGTTGTTTGCTAGCAGCAACCTCTTCATTAGTTACAGATCTCTTTAATGTGGAATTATTTAGATGACTTTTACTTCTGCCGAGATTGTGCATATTTACTGATACTGGCGGATTTTAGAAGTTTGAGTAGACTTTTATGATGGAAATGTTCTGAATTGGGCAGTTTTGTCATTACTGGTGCATGCATTTTGTTTTATTGTTTAGTGGAAAAATGTTCAAAACAATACCCTCTTAACAACGTAGTGTATTATACTAGGAATATAATTTAATACAATCAGGAAGGCGTATCAAAGAAGACATGCATGTTTCGTGTGCAAGGGTCTTATGGTTTGAAGACAGCCCAAAGTTAATCTTTGTCTGCCACTGGCCAGATGTACTTTCTTTGAATGTGCGTTTCAGTGCTGTTTCAATCAATGTGAGTTTTAAGGGCAGAGAAGTTTTAATGCTAAGTCTGTTTTCATTGTGAGACTGCACTGCTTTGTTTAGCAGATGTCTATTAGTCTTTGTGCTGTAAAATGTAAAATAAAACTTTTAAATGAAATCCAAATCATTGTAGAAGTAAAGCAAGCACATTACAGTGTTTATGGTAAATGGGGCAAAATAGACAAGTAATGGGACATTGGAATGGCTGCAGGGGGGGAGTGCTTTATATTGGGAGGCCCCATTCAGCCATAAGTTTGTGAGGGGGGATGGGAGGCAAACTCAGACATCCCCGGGTAGCACAAACTGTAGCTATGCCACTGATCAGAAGGCCATGAAGAATGACTTTTGGAGGTCCTAGCAAATTGTAATATTCTTTTGCTAAGATTAGAATACTGCCTACCATTAAATGCCCTACTTTTACCATAAAACCCACATACTGCAAGTCACTGAAAACAAAATCCTAAGGTTCTTAATCTTCTCCCGTCCCAGTGAACATCATTGCTACACATTTAAAAGAAAATGGTTACCATTTACTACAGGGTCTGAGTCTCTGGGGTCATATTTTGGTTGTCTGTTCTTCAGTTTGCATTTGAAAGTTGATATCCCACAATTCCATTGACGTGAGTGGGGTTACATAATTATATATTCAAATTTTATTTTAATCAGCGTACAGATTTGTACCTATTTTTCATGGGTCTTTGTCCAGATTTTTGATGTTTCCAGGTTGAGAGGTATGAAACATGTCAAGTAAAGTACAGAGCCTGGAGTTCATCAGCGCTCTTCTAGAGACTACAAAGCAGATAGTATCCTTACCTCAGCATTGTATCTCTATGATAAGGACTCCAGCTCACTTTCTTCTTACTCACTCAGCTTCTCCGGCAAGGTCAGTACTGCAAGCATTAGGTTCCATGGCAGCGGCCATTGTATTACTTCCCTTGGCATGTTCATTTTGGAGGTTCTGCAATGAACACTAGCTGTGCAGTGGTCCATTCTATACCAACCCCTATCCTATCCAGTCAGGCTCACCGCAGTTTGCAGAAGACACACTAGTTGGTGTGTGCAATCCGACAAGCTACATCTAGGCATGCTCTTTGCCCTTCCATCCCCTATGGCCACAGTGACCATGGATGCTTCTCAGTTGAGGTGGGGTGGGGTATTTCTTGGGAAGAACGGTCCAAGGCCTGTGGCACCCCAGGAGACCAAGTTGCATCTCAACGTCCTGGAGATGAGAGCAGTCCTATTAGTGTTGCAGGCCTTTCAAGATGATCATTTTTTTGGGACTATTGCATTTCAGGCCAACAACATAGTCTGGTAAACCAACAAACAAGGAGGAACTCAATTTTACCCACTTTGCAAAGAGGTCATGAGAGTATGAGAATGGGTGATCTTTTCAGACCATTTTCTAGTTGCGACGCACATTCCGAGGAAAAACAATGCGTTAGCAGACAAGCTAAGTATATCCATTCTGATGCCCCATGAGTGGTCTCTCGATCAATCTGTGGTAAAGATGATCTTCCGACTTTGGGCTGCCATTGTTATGACCTGTTTGACAGTCCCCTCAACAAGTGCAGCAAGTACTTCACTCTGTCCCCCCCCCCTCAGGGAGAGTCACCAAGAGATGCTCTTATTCATGCTTGTCCCCAGGTCTCCTTTATGTTAATCCCCCCTCTTCCCCAAAGAAGAGCTCTGTGACCCTCATTACCCCTTTCTGACCTCAGTAGATATGGTTCCCTTTCCTACGGTCTCATCTTCGCTATCCTCCATGGATACTGGAGCCACCTTTGGATTTCTGTCACACCCATCAAGGATCTAGCATCCCAGCATTCAAGCCCCAAGACTAACCACATGGTTTCTCAACTTCCAGTAATAGTTGGACAGCCCAAGCTTTCTTCCTCTGTACACAATATCATTTTGGCTTCTCAAAAATAATCTCTCAGAAAGGTATACAAAAGGAAATGGAAAATATTTTCTTTCTGTTCTTTGAATAAAGATATTGATCACTGCTCTGCCCAATTTTCTATGATTCTGCAATTCTTGACAATGTTGTTTGAAGGAGTTAGTTTTTCTGCAGTTAAACTCCATCTAGCAGCTATTTCCGATTTTCATATGGGCAACAGGCATGTTTCTCTCTCCTTCTTAACTATCCAAAGCTTTCATGAACGGAATTTTTCTTTTAAGGCCCCCAGTTTAAGATCCAACTTCACCTTGGGACTTGACAGTTGTGCTACAAGGCCTAACACAGAAACCCTTTGAGCTTTCAGTGAAATCCGATCTGAAGTTTCTATCATGGAAAACAGTTTTGTTGGTGGCCATCACTTCTGGAAAGAAAATGGCTGAACTCCAGGCTCTATTCCAAATCTCCATACATTATTTTTCATAAGAACAGATTCTCCTTATGGACTAACCATTCCTTTTTTTACCTAAAGTGACTTCTGAGAATGACGTTAATCAATCCATTCATTTACCAGTCTTCTTTCCAAATTTTTACCAGCAAAGGAGAATACATGTTACATCTTCTGGATGTGCACAGACAGTTGCTGTTTTGTCTTCATAGGACAAAACATTTCCAAAAATATCAACTTTTTGTTTCCTTTTCCTCAAAAAAAAGACTGGATTATCCAGTATCCAATGTCAAAGCTAAACAGATCATATTTCCTAGATTTACTCTCAAAAAGGCATGACATTATCCAAGCCTCTCAAGGCTCTTTCGACTAAATCCATGGCCACATCATCTTCTTTTTGTCCAGAACATCTGTTGACATTTGTGCTGCAGCTGCATGGTCCAATGCTCATACTTTTGTGTCTCATTACAAATTGGATATTATTTCTAGAAATAGAGTTTCCTTTGGTTTAGCAGTGCACCAGAATATCCTTCCATGAGGGCCACCCAAGAGCAATGTAGCTGAGGACTGTGTGTCCCTTACGTTGAGGAAGAATGAAAAGAACAACAGATTTAAAAGCTATGTTCTTACCATTACTAGACATCTATGTTGTCCATTTTCATTCTTCCTCAACTTCCCTTCCATCCATTCCCTATCCAAAGCTCTTGGAGATACCTATTGGACTGTATTGGAACCTACAGTTCCAGGTTTGAGCCCTGTCTTTCTTTCTTCATCTCCTGCATCTGTTGTACTATGGGAATTGGGCAGCAAACTCAATCTGAGGCTTTTGGGATTCAGCAAAGCATTATGGGTATAGAGAGGAGCTCGAGGGCTGGATCCTTAGTCTGGAATATGCGGATAAATTAGATCCAAGGATCAGATCTGAACCCATACATTGAGGAAGAATGAAAATGGACAACACAGATGCATAGTTATGGTAAGAACATAATTTTTAATGTAAAGCAAGTGACAAAACGAGTACAAAAGGAAGAACACTGTATGTATACAAGCTATAAATCAAGAAGTCTGCATTGGATTGTAGATGCATTTGAAGGAGCATCAAACCTGATTCCAAATAAACCATCCTTAGGAAACCAAACAGGCTTTATAGGGTTCAAGAGTCCTGTAAAGTACTTGTGTAAGAGCCTACTAGTAAACTCATGCCAATCCTTTGAGTCTACTAGAAGATCTAAGTTGGCTGCAGCTCCTCAAAAGTAAGGAATATGGGGTGATGGATTGTTTTGATGAAAAAGTGTACATATCTTCCACTATAGTCATTAGAGCCATTAATTGTCAGACATGTTATGATAAAAAGCTGAGGGAAACATCCTTAAGCTGATTGAGGATGTAGGAAAAATGAATCCCTGATGAAACCCCGAGGAAAACTTACTGCCATATGCAAATATGGTGCCATCAGTGCCACTGGTTTGTGTATGTGTGTTTGGGGGAGGGGAGAAGCACAATAGGCCTAGTTGTATAAAGACATACATTGCTAAGGATTCAGCCCCCTGCCCGTAGTAGTTATGGGACAGTTATTGAACTGTCATCTGGAGAAAGATTTACTGCTTGGTTCTCATTCCTTGGAAATTTCTTCCCACTTTTTTTTTTTTTTTTTTAGGGTAAGATCATACAGTTGATGAAACAGCTTTCTCATCTCTCCATGCTTAGGTTCTGCAGAAATTGCCTCACTGAACAATGACCTTTGCACAAGAAATAGAGGTGGTAGAGAGTGGGGGAGGCTAGTCTACCCCCAGTCAGGAAGGTAACAGCCAGTACTGACCTTGCAGTCATTCCCCTTCCCTCCCTCCCAAACCCTACATCTTGAAATGAAGGATTTCATATTTCAGAAGAAAATGGTTCTAGCTGACTTCAAGCAAAAAGGGTCTTTCTTCCCTTCCTAGGAGTGCTTCCCATCCACCAGACCAAATGGCGACAGCATAACCAAGGTTATCACTGTTCTTGCTATGAGGAGCCATATAGACAGTTCCCAAGACAAACAAGTTATATTACAGTTATCTTCTGGGCCCAAAGAAGTAAGGCTGTTTTGATAAGAAAATTAATTTTGAGTTATTAAGCTTTGTCCTGTATTCATGAGTGTGATACCCTCAATTTTTACTTGTAAACTGTGAACGAATCAGTGAACTTGACCGTGTTCTCAGGTCATCCCTGTAGTGGGACATTTGTATCCTGTGGGCTTCAACTAACAAATAAAGAAGAAAATATTCCTTGGAGACCAGTCTTGGACTTTTTCAGATTAAGCAAATTCTACAAAGTAATGCAATTTGTAATACTAACATTTTAGGCCCTACTTCCTCTGCTTAGGCAGAACGCAGTTGTGGCGACATTGTCCATAAAACAGTTCAGGCATTTAAGGACAGAGTAGGAGCACTGCCAGTCCCCCCCCCCAAAAAAAAAAAACACCCAGATTCTTTGCTTGGCTCCAGTAATTGCTCAACTTAGGGCCATTGAGATTCAAATCTACTCCTATGTAAAACACTGCCTATTTCAAACACCCACAGTAGTGCACTATCCACTGCATGACCATCCTTTGGTTCTCTTTGAATTTACCAAAATCATGCCCCATTGATGGGCTACTTCAAAAGTAAATGTCCCAAGACCATCTTGGGCACAAAAAAAATTAGGCTATTGCTGTTGCAGGAGAAAAATCGTCCATTTGTGAACCTTTTTTGACCACATAACCAAAAAGATTGACATGGCAGCCGAAACATTCCTGAAAACAATGGGGCCTTATCAGCTTTAATCGTGGTAATTTCTTTGCCCAGATTTCATAAGTGTGAGATATATTAGTACTTAAGGGATATCTGGGAGTAGCAGCAACACCCCTTAGAGAAAACAATACTGTAGATCACTTCCATAAAAAGGGAATTCATTTTTTGTACCAGTCAGGTGTTAGCTATTCAAAGAATGCTATTTCTGACCCCATACAGTATTTAAACCTTGATAGTACATAACTCAGTTCTAGCTTGAGGGGTGCATACTACCCATCTGAAAGTCTAAGGCAGGTGGAGTGCTGTTATGGTGAGCAAAACAAATAAATTTAAAGGAAATGACAGATACTGACCCTCCAGAAATTCAGTACAGTGTGACTCTTGGATACATTAAAAGTAGTAGCAGACAACAACATTTTAAGTAGTAAATCAACAAGAACAGCTGACACATGTTCTCCTCTAATATGAGGTTTGCTCTGATGGCCTGGGATTTGGCATCCCAGCAAAACCTGCATCTCCTGGCTCCATGCATCCCATCAGATTAGAACTCCCTGGCAGACAAGATAAGCAGGTCCCCATCTAACCCCATTGAGAAAAGGTTAGACAAGCAACTTTTCCTGGGTATAGTGCAGCTCCCAGAGGTAGACATGTTTGCTTTATGGCAGAATCACAAACTGTAGAATTTTTGTGCTAGATTCCCAGTCAGTGGAGTTAGGGCAGTTGAACTAACTTTCCTTTCATTTGACATGGTGTTCCTTTATGGATTTCCACACTTTTTTATTTCAGTGGTACTCCACAAGGTAAGAAAAATGATACATGTCTCAGTTTGATAGCTTTTCTCTTGCCAAAACAACCATGGTTCTGTGAACTAGTTGAGGTTAACAGAAAGAGACAACTGTTACTGCCCAAGTACTGTACCCTCCTAACACAACAGAATGGGTCAATAGTGCACTGAAATCTAAAGAATCCTATGTTGTCAGCTTGAGTAGTCACACCTTAATACCCTTCAGGTATAATTTTTAAGGAAGTCAAGCTCATCTTGCAGCCAAGCACCAGGAAGTTTTTATCTGGGTAAGTGAAGAGGATTCTGTCTTTGGTGCATTTCATATCCTTACTTCTTCTTCTTTCGGCTTTTCCCGGTTAGGGATCGCCACAGCAGAACTCCGGTCCACTAATTATTGGCAGTGGATTTTTACAGTGCCGAGTTGTCATCCTGGCACCCAACCTTCAAAGAAGGCACAAGCATTCACGCACACACCTACCTGCTTGTCTTTAGACGTCATTCAACCATGGGGAAGACATGCAGACTCCACACAGAAGGCGCTCCAGCCGAGAATCAAATGGAAGAACCTCTTGCTGTGAGGAGACCATGCTAACCACTACACGACCGTGGCCTGAACATTTAAAATTTTCATATATAGGAGAGGCCTTCCAGACCAAGTTATCTTATATGCTTGTAGATATGCATCTTTCAGCTGTTACAGCTTTCTTCCCCATGTATCCCTCTTGTGTGGCCACTGAGCATTTAAGCAGTTTTTGAAAGGAATATAGCACTCATTCTGTCAGAAAGTCTTTTCCTCTTGGGGTCCCTCAGTTTTGTGGTGCAAGCTTTGACCTTAACCTCCTTTGAATCTGTTGTATTGTTGATCTCTATATTTGTTGTACTAGAAACTTTTTTCTGATGGTTATTACATCCCTTGGACAATGTTTGAGCTACAGGCCCATGTGTAAAGAATTTTACACAGTCTTTTAGAAGGATAGTTTAAGTTTAGAACTAATTCTTGTTTTGTGCTTAAACCTAGAGCTAGGTTAATAGGTTAGGTTAATATTGCAAAGGTTACTGCATTTGACAAGTGCATGGAGGCACCTTAGATACTGTGTAGAAAGAACAAACATCAGACAGTCTGATCAGCTCTTTTTCTCTTTTTTTTAAGTAGGAGAGCAGGACAGATTAGTGTCAAAGCAGTCACTCTTGAAAAAGTTTTGTAAAATGTGACATAGGTTTCAGTGTTGATGGTAAGAAAAAACTGTATGAAGGATTAACCTGCCAAACATTAGTGGGTGCATGTATCACAAAAGCTAGAAATAGAGATTTAAAAAGCTGTCATGTAAAATAGGTGGGAATAATGACTTATTATCATCTTGGGATGTGACTGGTCTCACAGTTACAGACAAAAAGAAAATAATATTTAATTATGTGAAGTGCAGATTACAAATAGCAGTGCTACAGAATACACATTTGGAAAGAACTGAGCATGTGAATATGATAAAAAAGGCTTTCAGGATGGATATTCAGCAGAATATTAGGGACAAAGGAAAAGAGGAGTACTATTAGTAGAGGAGCTCCAATAGTGATAGAAGAGGGGGAAAACTGCAAATTTTTGGCAATAAGGGGCTACTGGCAAGAGACGAGGATTATGCTGGCATGTATTTATTTCACCTAAAACTGCTATTATGAAGCGTATAAACATTTTGAGAGACGTAAATGGCTTTCATCAGGGAATATTACTTGTAGGTGGGGACTGGAATTTGATTTGCACAATTGAGGATGCATGTGGGGGAGCCTAGAGAAGAAAATATAACAAGAGGGTAGATTTCTGAAGAAATTTATGAAAATATTTGGTATGGAAGATGGGAATTCAGTAGTAGGAACTATGACACAATTTGCATATTATTCCCCAAGGTACATTAGCTGGGCTAGACTAGACAAAATTTGTATTTCACAGGAACATGTGCATTTAATTGAGAACTCCAATAATTGATTCAGGCCATGTGCCAGTCATTACTAATATAAAATTGCAGGGTAATGTTGTAAAGATGAGATAGAGAAGCTTCCCCAACTACCCGTTAAAAAGAGAAAGTTCAGGAATGGGTAGTGGAAGTTATTCAGGTGTTATTAGGAAATAAGGAAATAATAGGAAATTAGGAAGATAGTAAGTACTCCAGACGTTAAAGCTATTGAGTGGGATAAAATGAAAGTGCAATTTAAAAATAGGGTAGAAATAAAAGAAAAAGAGATAGTTAAGAAGTAATAAGCATTATTTCGAGGGGCTGACACATGTTAAAATATTACTGAATAAGGGGAATCTCAACAGAACAAGAAGAGGCACAACTGAAAAGTGCTAAAGAGAAAATAAGGGAGTACCTGGATAATATACGTGTTTAGAAAGATTGATATTAAGCAACTGTTTATTAATAATCAATCCAGAACACACACGAGTAGGTGGTCATGGCTGCAAGGAGGAAGTACCATGCAAAACACATTTTGTATGTTACTACCAGTTTCAGCTTTTGATGTTTAATAGGGAACAATCACAACTTTGCTGTCATACTTTTCAATGTCAGTCACTGTTGCCACAGACTTTTGTCATGGAGCCTTAGGGCTGCATAACATTACATGACATTTTTAATGACTTCAGTTTATTAACTATAAGCGACAGTGCAGGAAAACATTTGTAGAGAGAAATAAGTAATTGTTTAAGTTCATATGTTATAAATGAAAAATGTATTTATGATTATTGTATATATTGCATATTTGCCCTATGAAAGAAAAAGTTTGTGTTTATGAACTGAATCTAAAAACATTTGTATTAGAAAAGCTATAAAATTATAGTAATGAATAAACAATTTGAAATCAAAAAGCATGGATTGTATCGTCACAGGATTTCTAAAACCTAGCACTAGTTTCAGCTCCTTTTGCATTTATTCTGTCCCAGTAGAATGTGCCCCTTCTGGGGGGTGCACCACTTTTGACTGTGAAGAAGTCACATACATATATTGGCCACAGCACCATACTTCAGCATGCTGCTCTTTGGCACATACATTGCCCAAACACAATGAGCTATATTATTTAACAGTAGTCTTGTAGTCTGCTCATTGCTTTCCCATTTTGTTTGACCCATCTCGCAAAAGGTAGCCACTTTCTTTGTACACTTCTGATGTCTGATTGTGAATAACATGAATGACACAATGGCCATAGTAGTGTATTTTAGCTTGTTGCTTAGAGACATAGGGATTCTGTCCTCCCCAACAAACCATATATGTGATCATTTGACAGTTGTTATATAGCTCTCCTTTGCTTTCACACATCCTGCTTCTCTGCCCTGAAAAAATAGCCTCCCTTCTGTTTCTTCAGTGATGGCTTGTGATAAAGTCAAAAAAGACTACATTGATGTATTTAACTTGCTCTCAGACAGGTGTGCATTCTACCCACCAATAAGAAATGAGCTTCATCAGTGATCATTTCACTGTGATTAATTAACTGACCTTTGCTTTCAGTTATAGACTTGCCTCCTCCTCCTCCACCCCTTTGGCAGTCATTTTCTGTGTGTGATTGCAGTGAAAAGAAAGTGAAAGAAATAATGGCCAGAGTAATGTGTTACTTTCTGGTACTGTCACTTACGGCCACCCCATCCCTAATCTCCATTAAGTAAAAAAGGAACTTGATCATTTCTGTGGGGAGTGTGAACAGCTTTCTCTGCCTACAGATATATCTGGTGATTGCAGGTATTTGTAAAAAGTAACTGCAAGAAAAAAAAACACACCCTGAAGATTGGAGTGTCTTTTCTGTTAATGTCTTGGATCGGCACCAAGATTGGTTCTCTGATTAACCAGTCCCTTGTACTTGCTTCACACACAATAGCATACATGGACTGGCTAGCTTTGTCCCATTACTATGTGAGAAGGAAGGGTTCTGATAATTTATTCATTCTCTGATTACCCACTTTGTCCTAATCAAGGTCATCGTACATGGATCTAGTTCCTCACCTTTGAACAGGATAAATCTGGTAACCAGAAAAATGAGTGAATGCATGAAATGCCTTTTTGGGCTGCATTAAGTGGGTCTGTGGGCCATATGTGTGTTTGAGATACTCAATCAACATTGTCCTAGGTACACTTGATAGTTCATAGGTAAGTACTAGTCTATCTGCCCGAGGGCATCTATAAGCCTAGACAGAATGTGTTGGCTTTCGCTGTCCCCTTAGAGTAATTCCCTGTGCCTCAGTCCAGCAGAGCCATTAGTTCTCTTCGCCTCCATCCAGCAGAGCCACTGCAGTGATCGCTGGGGTAAATTTTTTGTTTCCTATCCACTCGTCAAGGTTCCTCTTGAAGAGTGTTAGTGAGGGGCTCTGCCTAATGTAGATTAGAATCCTGTTCCAAAGCATGAGGAGTCTCTGGGACAGGAAACTATCCCTCCAGCACGTCCTATTTATCGTTGTGGTGAGGTTTAGGTCCCTAGAGCATGTGGCCCTTGGAGATTTGTTTTTGTTTTAGGTGGAGCTTGCCCATCAATTCTGGATTGGACATGGACTTCTGTGTCAGGCAGAGATCACCTCTGAGTAAGTGGTATGCAACCGAGTACAGCTGGAGTTTCTTCAGTCAGGCTGCATGGGGCATATGTTTGAGGCCAATAATCCTCTTGGTGAGGTACTTCTGTGGTCTTTCCAGCTGTTGCAGGTGTCTTGTAAGGTACATCCCAAATCGGGCATTGTACTCTATGATGGGTTTGAGTGATGAGTAGAGGGGCACAATAACCTCTTTTGTTCTAGATGCGAACCCTTTTGTAATTAGGTGGGACACATGGAAGGATTTTCTAATCACCTTGGCAATATGATTATCAGAGGAGAGATTACTATCTACTTGGGTCCCCAGATCTCTTATTACATTTTCTGTATTTAGGGGAATACCACGTATGTGGTAGTTTGCGGGTACTTTGTTTTTCCAAAGGGGATGACTATGCACTTTTTGGCATTTAGCTTGAGGCCATGATTTTGACACCATGTATTTGTCTCAGTGAGACCCTTCTGGAGGATGTCTGTATCAGCTGGAGAGTCAATTATGGCCCCCAGTTTGCAGTTGTCTGTGAACTTGATCAGCCATAGTCGTCCTGTGCTTGCCTGTATGTCTGAGAAGTATATACTGAACAGGAGGGGTCCCAGGACTGAGCCCTGGGGGATGCCACTTGTAACTGGTTTAGAGTCGGACCTAGAGCCTGCAACTCTCACCGTGTGGGTTCTATCTGTGAGCCAATTGGCAACCCATCTCGTGACAAAGCGGTTTATGTTCAGGCTGGTGAGCTCATCTATAATACCAGAATGGGAAATGGTGTCGAAAGCCTTTGTGAGGTCTAGGTAGGCTGTGTGGACCTCCTTTCCCTCGTCCAAAGCCTTGGTAACTGTCTCAAAGAAGTCCACCAGGTTTAGGAGGCATGATCTGCCCTTAACAAAGCCAAACTGGTTAGGGTCCAATGTTTGAAGGTTCCCAATGTCTCTGTTAACTAATTCCATGATGATGCGCACCATAGTGTTGCAGACCAGGATAGTCAGGCTTATAGGGCGATAGTTCCCGGGGTCCGTTATGGCTCCACCTTTGTGGAGTGGGATAACTGTTGCTGTGTGCCACTCTATGGGTATGTAGCCTGTAGAGAGGCTGAGTTTGAACAGTGTGTTTAGGTGAGGGGTTAGTTCATTTTGGAGCTCGTGTAAGACACAGCCTGGGACACCATGTAGTCCAATTGAACCTGTATTTTTGGCTTTGGATAGGGCTGTTTTAACCTGTGTGTCAGTGATTGCCGGGGCACTACATTCTTCTGGTATGGTTATGGGCCCTTTAGGGGGTGAAGCTTGCACTAAACCTGTCTGCCAGAATGTTGGCAATATCAGTTGGTTCAGTGTATTTTGTGCCATTCTGCACTAACTCAGAGCAGATCTGAGAGTTTCCACTTAGTTTCTTGACATAGCTAAAGAACGCCTTGTGGTTATCTTTGGAGTCCTTGGAAATTTTTCTTTCGAAGCTAGCCTTGGATGATTTTATGAGGGATCGTAGTTTCCTGCTGATACTGATCAGGGATGTCTTTCCTTCTTGGGATTTTACTCTTTCATGCACTAGTTTCCTCCTCCTGTTGTATAGCTTGTTTATGGCAGGGGTCCACCCGACTGGTTTCCTTTTCTTGGAGGAGTGAGTCTTGGTTTTGCTTGGGATAGCATGATCCATGCATTCTTGCAGGTGCTCATAGAGTGCCTTTGTAAGGGATTCAGCAGCTTGGACAGCGTTGTCCTTTAGCATGGGGGCTGTGAAAATTTCCACTTCGGTCTTAAGTAACGTGAAGTTTGCTTTTGAAAAGTTTTTCACGGTGGTTTCCTTGACTGGGGATGGAATGTGGATCTCCAGCGTGATTAGTCTATGGTCTGATCTAAACAGCGAGGGTTTATCCTCCAGTGTAGAACACCAGTCGCCCATGTTGGTGATGACCAGGTCTAATATGTTGTCACCTCTGGTGGGGGTGTTGACACCTTTGGCAATCTTTCTTTCAAGCAGTTAATAAATCACACTCAGCAATGCTCTGAATTAATTCATAATGTAATTACCGTCTTTGAACATTAAGGTAGGCAGTACTTGCAGATAAGCTTAGTGCCAACTTCAAACCAAAAAACAAAAGTACCACTGAAGTTCCATAAGTTCCCCTAGTGCCAACTTAAAACAAAAAATACCACCAAAGTTCCATAAGTTCGCAGAGTCTTCACCCCCACATTATTGTTGTTATAAAACTCGTCCTGTTTACACTCTGTAAAGCTAAAGTACAACTTATATACACCCTGACAATATGCTTGGTTGCTTAATTAAAAGTGCCAAATTCATCTGAAACCCTCCTAAAGTTGTTCCTGTAATGCATAGCTCCAAGGTGCATTTTTGAGGTATAGAAAATTATTGCAATTATAGCCCCTTCATAAAGAGGTCCCCACCTCAAATCCAGGAAACTGTCAACTTGTCAGCCTAACAAACCTAATTTGTGAAGCCATGCAATGTATTGCATCTGATTTCATAAACTCTAATGTTTGGTTCTGTTTTTTTAAATAGGATAGTCCAACTGAGATAATAGTACCTTTTCAGTGGAGTTCCAGTTTAAAAAGGGCCGGATTATTTAAAAATTACAAATTACAAAAATGACTGTACTTTTCATGATGGTGTATAAAATATTTTTTTTATAAGAAAACTATGGTTACAGTTTTTAAGACAAATTTTAGGATAGCTGTTAGGTAAGCCAGTGTGAGATATTACAGAGTATGAAAAATGTGATGTTTAAACAGTGCTCAAACTTATTCATAGTATTCGGAGATACTGTTAGTATATACCAGAGAAAGGGGGAACTTCTAGTAGAGATAAGGATTAGGTGGAGGGGAGAAGAATATGGTGAAGAATAAAATGTGTGGGAGGAGGTAGAAAGAAAAGGTGTAATAATTTGAAAATGGTAGATTAAACTTAGGTGGCGAGACATGTGGTAAAGGAATATAACCTACAGTGTGGGTAATCATAGAATGGATTATTAGAACCCTTCCTTCTCATGTGGTTTTTAGGGTT
>NC_056742.1:299717819-299997819 GCF_019279795.1 Protopterus annectens | reverse complement strand
GAAGTATAACAATAAGGCCTTCTATGGCTACGTCAAAAACCTAAATGGCAACGCTCAGGTCTGTTCTGAGCTAGTACAAAATGGAACAAAATACACTGACCCTTCTGACATTGCCAACATCTTGGCTGACAGGTTCAGTGCAAACCCCCCCCCCCCACAACACCTACAGGGCCTATTACTATTCCTGGGGATTGTGTAAGTCCAATTACTACTGATACATTGGTTAACAAGGCTCTATCTAAAGCTAAAAACACTGCCTCCATGGGACCAGATGGTGTCCCAGGCTCTGTCATATGCATGCTCCAAAAGGAATTAACCCCGCATCTTAATACCCTGTTCAGTCTCAGCCTCTCCACAGGATATGTGCCCATAGAATGGCGCATGGCAACTGTGGTCCCGCTACACAAGGGTGGTGCCACAACTGACCCTGGGAACTACCGACCAATAAGCCTGACCAGTCTGATCTGTAAGGCTATGGAGCGAATCATTATGGAACTCATAAATGGAGAGATTGGGAACCTCCAGTCACTGGACCCCACACGGTTCGGCTTCGTCAAGGGCAGATCATGCCTCCTGAACCTGGTGGATTTCTTTGAGACAGTTACTCAGGCTATAGATAAGGGAAAGGAGGTACACACGGCTTACCTTGACCTTGCTAAAGCATTTGACACCATTCCCCATTCAGGTTTTATTGATAAGCTCACCAGCCTGGGCATAAACCCTTGTCACAAGATGGATCGCAAACTGGCTCTCAGACAGATCCCATAAAGTAAGAGTAGCGGGATCTATGTCCAAATCCAGACCAGTAACGAGTGGTGTGCCTCAGGGCTCTGTCCTGGGGCCCCTCCTGTTTGGCATATACTTCTCAGTAGTACAGGCAAGCACTGAAGGGCTGTGGCTGACTAAGTTTGCGGACGACTGCAAACTGGGTGCTATAATAGAGTCTCTGGCCGATATGGAGATCCTCCAGAAGGGCCTAAATGAGACTGATGCTTGGTGTCAAAGCCATGGTCTCAAGCTAAATGCAAAAAAATGCGTAGTAATCCTCTTTGGAAAAAACAGAGTACCCGCAAACTAACACATAGGAGGTAATCCCCTGAAATCTGAAGAAGAAATAAGGGATCTAGGGACCCAAGTAGATAGTCATCTTTCCCTTGATAACCATGTTGCCAAAGTGGTTAGAAAATCCTTCTATGTGACCCATCTGATCACAAAAGGGTTCGCATCAAGATCTAAGGATGTAATGGTGCCCCTCTACTCTTCCCTCATCAGACCCATTATTGAGTACAATGCACCAATTGGAATGTACCTGGGTAGACATCTCCAGCAGCTGGAGAGACCACAGAGGTACCTAACCAAGAGGATTACTGGCCTCAAACAGTTGCCCTATGCAGCACGATTGAAAAAGCTAAGACTGTTCTCTGTTGCATACCGCTTTCTCAGAGGCGATCTCTGTCTAACGTACAGAGCCATGTCCAACCCAGAATTGTTGAACATGCTCCATCTTAGCAAAACCAAATCTACTCGAGCTACATGCTCTAGGGATATAAACCTCAACACAACAATGAATAGAACATGCTGGAGGGATAGATTCCTTCAGAGACTTCCCTTACTATGGAACAGGGTCCCGATCTACATAAGACAGAGCCCCTCACTATCACTCTTCAAGAGGAACCTTGATGAGGGGATGGGTAACAGAAAGGTCACATCGAGGATCACACCAACAGTACTACTAGATAGGGGCCAAGGGTACTAGCTGCTAGTACAAGGGTCTAGGGAACTACTAAAGGGGCGGTGAATACCGCACAACATGGCTGGGCTAATATATGCCTTTGGGCAGATAGCCCAGTACCAACCTATGAACCTATGTCTACTGAAAATCATTGACCACAAAACATTGACAATACAAACATCAGCACACTACACTATGCATTCACCAAGCAATAACCTCCGCATATGCAAAATTAAAACTAGAAAAAAATATATCAGAAAGAACCATAGTTTTGGGCCTTGTTAACTCTATATACTAAGATTGCATAATACTGGGGCAAAGGCATATTCCCCAACCTGGGATTTCTGAGATCTCATGCACCTGTTGACTATCTTTTTGCCAACTAAACAGATATTGACCAAAAAGTTTTGTCAATATTGAGTGCTACTATATATATATATATATATATATATATATATGTGTGTGTGTATATATACACACACACACACACACACATATATATATATATATATATATGTATATATATGTATATATATGTGTACGTGTGTATGCATGTGGTGCATGTATATAATTACAGTACTGTGTGTCAAATGCATAGGTTGTTGACAGATATTTCTGGTGCAGGAGTTTGTCGAAGCACTCATTGGAGTAATTGGAAGGAGTAACATGAATGTTGCTTTAATGGAGGTGGTGTGTGTGTGTCTGTCTGTCTGTCTCTCTCTGGTCCATTAAGTGGAAGTAGGTGACAATGCTGAAACATTTCAATAATACCAAAAGTTTCAGCATTTTGTGTGTGTTGTTTGTGTACATGTATGAATGTGCAGTAGTACTTCTGGGAATGGGTTACAGTGAGATCTAGGGAAGGTGATATATTTTTGTGGGGTTTTTTTTGCTTTTTTTGTGCATTTTATTTAGTGATATTGTAAGTGTATGTGTTTAGTAATGTAGTGTGTAGGGTTGGGGATAGGAGCAAGGGCATGGTTAGATTTATCACAGAGTAAAGCAATGCAATAATTTTATGCATGTAAGTTCTAGCTACACCAGTCTGCCAGCATGTTTTTGGAAGGTGGAGGGGACAGGAATACCTGGGGAAACCCAAACAAATACAGGAAAACATGCAAAACCACATAGACCATGACCAGAGGTCAGTATGAATTCAGATTCTGGAGCTTTGAGACTGAGATCTTCCCACAGATGTGCTGGGGGAAATAGAGAAGAATGGCAAGATCTGGGAAGGTGCTGAGCAGATATTTCTTCCAGATGTTTCTAATTATGTTTTTCTCTGCACCAGCTAAGCATTAGGCCTACCACTGTCATCCATATCCATTCATTCCTGTGTCCTGGCTATTCCCCCATGAGGGTGAGAGCTGGCCTGGGGGAGCCTGTAATGCAGGCTGCCTTATAGCAGTGGTTTGTGTCCTTCTCATCATCTAACTGGTGAGGATATATATATATATATATATATATATATATATATAGTATGGCCCTAACCCTGCGAAAGTTGACCCATGTCACCATGTGACCCACTGTAATATAAGTACATGCTCCCACGCAGTCATGATAAGGACTACCACATTTGACGATTGGTAGTTGAACTCCTGCTAGAGTCATTTTTGTATCACCATCTCTTTTCTAAGAGATTGTGGCATTGGGTGGTCCTAGTCTGCCCCCTCCTTTTAATAATAGGTATGCCAAAATTCCTCACTTCATTTCTAGCAGACTCTGAGCTGCTAATCAAACTCTGGCCATTTAAGCTATAGTTGAGCTTTATATCTCTGCGCCAGTGGAGCTGCTATTCCAAAGTGTGCCAGAATTTTTCCTACAAAATAATGATATTCCGTTTGTAAACAAGTCAGACATCTGTAGTAAAGACAAACATGGCACTATCAAAAGGAACAGCAGGACTGGTAGTTCAAACACCAGCAACAGCAACATAATCATCAGCACCAAGTGTCTTTCACCTTTATACAGAACCTCCATTAATAATCAGTGATGGTTTTTCACTATTAACTTTTTCATCCTATCCCTCACGTTACCTGGTAAGAAAAAATACCAGTTTATAATCTTGGTAATCTTAACATCAGGCAAGTAATCAGGGAGGTACTGTCTTCAGCTTACATCGTAGACCTTTGTAAACTTCCACTTCTTGGGATTGTTTCAGCTACTGTAAGAGTTCAAATCCATTTGACTTTTCCTGTAATTCAGTAGCTACCAGACATTCAAAAACTGCAATGAATACAATTGGCAGAAAGAAAAAAGGGATTATTTTCCTAGGATGTTCTTGTCGATTACTGTTATGGTGTTAACTTCAGGGAAATGTGCTATGGGCTGAGGTCCAGATTTTCTGAGATGAACACAGAAAAAAATTACTTGGCTCTTCCTTGGCAGAAAATGTTCAAGGATGTTCATCTTGTGGATCATTGTTGCAGTCACAACTTCAGGGAACTCTGTTACAAGCTGATTTTCAGCCGGACTTTCTCCCTTCCCTTTGGCTTAGTTGACATCCCCTTATCTCAGAGATTTTAATGTGCTTGGTATAAAATCAACTTCCACCTCTGCTGTTTTTAGTCCTTTCTTCTTGTCGTTTTTTTTTAACATATATTGTGTCATTTGGCACTAAGAATGCATCTGTAAGCCCATTTGGTTAAGCCTTTGACCAAAGAGCAGAGCGGATAAGTACCAGCTCGAGGTACTCTACACAAAGTTAACCAGCTACATCAGGCTTTCGGCCACAGGGTCTTTTTGTTATTTGGACTTGTAATAAAAATATTAATTAGATATTAAGGTGTCTGTCCAGCACAAAGGTGTCTGGCATGTCTTCTTCCACTAAAGTTAATCACTGCTCTTGCATATGTCAGATCCCTTGTAAAGACTTCCACCATTAATCTGTTTCCTGTTTGTGGTTAGATCACATCACTAATAGCATTTTCCAGGGATTCAGATGATCTAGGGCTGTCCTGGCCTATCTGAAGCACAAGAAGCTAGCAACCATTTTAGATGTCTACCATGTACTGAGACTCACATGCTAGCTACACAGAACCCCCCCCCCCAAAAAAAAAAAAAAAAAGAGAAAGAAGAACAAGTTAGAAGCCGTAAGAGACCAGGGAGGCAGGGAGACTAATCCTATGTCTGAGGATCAGTTTTGTGGAGGCTGTTAACCAGTCCCTCAGCCCTGACATGTATTACACTGAAACCTTTGTCCATGCACCCTTGCAGGTTACCACGGTATCGGCTCCTATCACATCACACCCGATCAAACAATGACTAAAGATGATGACTGCAGATGAGAATCAGGCATCCGCTGTGAAGAACTGATGAATTATTACTTAGGGAGAAGTGGTATCCCCTTGGTGATACTCAAGGAGAGTGCCTATGCTGCTAAGAAATGGGAGCCCAAGGAGGTTTCACCCAGTGCTTCCAAATCCCTAAATCCCTGATGACCATTCATCATCAGACAATCCAGACTTCTGAGGTTTGTGACAAGCAAGAACTGCCACTTGGGGGGAATCAACGGTCTCTAGCCTCCTTGCCTTTCTCCCAATATTGGTTTAAGCTGGTACAGGGATTTTCCAAGTTTGTACAAAGCCTAAAGCCTGATCTAGCTATCCATCTGTGTCTAGAGCCCAACCTTCTAAAAGAAAAAGGGAGCAGTAAATAGTATTCTGTGAGAGGCTGTGACTCCTCAGATTCTGAGGAAGGAAAGTAGGACCTAGGTAGTAAGTCACAGATGCTTTCTCCCTTATCATATAAAAAGATAGTAAGGACATCTTTGTCTCTGACTCATCACCAGAAGACTTCTGTTTTCGAGATACCTGCTCCTTAATGAGCGAGCATTTCCCATGGTTTTCCAGAAAAGAGCTGTGAACCTTCTAAAACTAGGTCTGAGTAGACAATTTGCTGTTCCTCCAGTCCAAGAAGCTCTCATGGATGTATTTGATGCTGTGTAGATGGAGCCAGTTCCCTGTCTATTATCATTTTGTAATTTGTAATTTTGATACTGCATATTTTTATTAGGACTGGCTAGGGATTTGTCCATTCATTATGATGTCATGATTTTCTCATTTAAAAAGTCTTTGGCAAACTGCATTGACATTCTGAAGTTCGTGACTGGAAGGAATGAAAGCGCTTAATAAATTATTTTGGTTTTAATTTTCAGTGGTGTTTTTGTTTTCTGTTCTGCAGTTGCATGTTTCTAAGTTTTCAGGTCTGCATTTACAGTTTTCTATCCTACCCCCGTCCTCAAGACACTTGACCAGTTTTTACAAGATACGTGGCCATCATAAGTTTTTACAAGAATCCTGTCTTAGATCCAGATGCCCAGTGTCCCTGGAATGTGGTAGATGAGCTAGACTTACTCCAGGGTGCAACACTCTCCTTAAAGACAGGGAGCACAAACCATCAGATAGGTTTGGAAAGAAAGTTTATGCTTTTGCAATCCAAGTTTTAGAACCAGGCCCACACTTAAAATATCAAGAATATATCCTAAAACGACATCCTGACAATTGTAGGGGGAGATGCAGGGCAAAAATTAAAAGGCTTCCTTCTTAGATAAACTCAGACTTTACTGTGTGCTTTGAGATGCTGCCATGATGTTGTAGAGACAGTATTCAGGGCTGCTGCAGTGATTCCTGTAATCAGGAAACATTCTTGGATGAGGACTCATCTCCTTAATGCATTCCCTCAAAAAAAATGTTGCTTTTCATGTATTCAGGAAATGGAGAAAGGGAAGACCATGGAGACAGTGAAACATATGCTCCATGTTACTCTCACCAGATTTAATAGATATTACCCTGGTAAGCAATGACATTTGTACTGGGTATAGGGCAAGTGGAAGCAAGGCAAAGGTAAAAAGGCCACTTAAAAGAGGAAGTGGCAGAATAAGGACAGGGAGAGAAACAGGGGGTTCCAAGTGACCCCACCCTCCCCATATGTCATAGGGGGCAGATGTGATTGCACTTGCAGCCTCTTCCTCCTAGATCCCCAAAAATCCTCCCTGACCATTCCCACCCCAACTTCGTTTCCCCCAGCATAGTCATTAGTATAGTAGGTCAGCTGGTCTTTTGAACCAAGCAGCGGTTTTCATTAACCACAAGTCATCAGGTTCATAAATTGATCTCCAGAGGATTAAAACTCCAGTTCATGACCAGGCCCTAGAGAGAGGGTTTTCTGCCATTATTAAAAGAACAGGAGCACCTGATGTTGTTGTTCCTAGCAAAAGTGTTGGCCCACGATACCATAGAGGATGTGTCTCCAGGACCAGAAGGAAAGGAGTACTATTCCATCCTGTTTCTGGTACCAAAAAATGATGGCCCCTGGGACTTTCCAAGATGGCTACACACTGGTCAATAGCTTAATTTAAACTCTGCTAGTATGAAAAAAAGAAACAAACATAAGGGCCAGGAGCTCTGTTACTTATAATAAATTCAGTTACTGTCTAGAAAGTACATGTGCTGCCTGGATGCCAACAAATAAAAAACTAAGAGAGCCTGAAAGAAAATCAGATAGAAAAGATAAATAGAAAAACTCTGACTGGGAAGCATCCTGCAACTGTTCAGCAAAAAGCAGTTCAAGTTCCAGCTTTGATTCAAGTCTGGCTTCCAGTAATCTAGAAGAAGAAATAGTCAAATGTGCTCAGAGCTGAGTAAAATAAATGGAACACTGAAGGTAATATCAATTCAAATAACAAGAGGCTGGAAAAAATCGCAGATGCTTTAAACAGATATTCAGATGAGCTGATAAAACTACAAAAAAATCAGAGGTCAAAATGAAGAAGAGGCTTGTTGAGTATGAGTCTTCTATGGCCATTGATACTCAGAGCTGCTCGTTGTTTGGCAAAATGTCTACTGATTGCTGAGTCTCTGCTTTCACCTGGAGTAATCCACTACTGAAAAGACAAAAATAAGTAATTTTTTGCACTTCTCTTATATGCTGTGACTCTACTTTAGCAGATGTTCTTCATTCCACATTGCTGCAGTCCTAACTATTGGGTAGTCCGCTGTCCAGTCGGCCCGAATACCAAAGTATATGGCTGACGTCGGTCAGGGCGCATTAGACTGACGTCAGTACGTCAGGGTACTAATGCGCATGACCGACGTCATATCCTCAGTCTTTTTTGCCGCATGGTCCGATGCAGAAGCAATTTTGCGAGTGCAGGTTGGCGTTCTGAAAGTTTCTGAAGCCAGAGTTTCAGACCGAATCAAAGTTGGCTAAGTACCCCGTTGGGGAATATTTTGGTTTTTTCTTGCCTCAGTATTTAACGGATGTCAGAAAAAGTGAATAACTGTATTTCTTGTGGGAAACAGATACCTCATAGGGATTACCATACTTTGTGTATACCTTGTTTAGGGCCTGAGCACGGCGTTGTTGGATGCCGCTCTTGTGCTAGATTTAACAAACGCACTATTAAGAGAAGGTTAGACTGTGCCAGGTTAGTGTTTGGGAAGCGTTGTAATTATAAAATGCCGTCGGATGCTCCGGCGCTTCGCTAAAAAGCGCAAGGACAAAACAGCAAAGCCTAGAGTGGAAGAACCGACAGTCCCAGGCGTCGGTTCTTTAGAAACTCAGTGGAGCCGGAGGTTTTGCCAGGTGTTTCTTTGGAGTCTCAGGGAGAGACTTTACTGTTACAGGATGTATCCTCTCAGGAAGTAGGCCAGGCTGAGGGGGCTTCTCAGGTGGCTGTTCTTCCCTCTCTTCCTAAGGTGGTCAGAGCCTCCCCTTCTGTTTCCAAGGCTACTTTGAGGGGCAGGCCGAGTTTTGCTTCAGTGGGGGTTTCTCCTAGTGCTTCAGGGTCTTTGCCTAAGAAACATATGCTTAAAATGGCAGAGGATTTGATTACTATTTTAAGGGGTTCTATGCCCCCTCCTGATAAGAGGCCTAGGGTGGAACCTGAGTTTGAGAGTTTTGAGCACTGCTCGGAGGCTTCTGAGTCTTCGGCTGAAGACTTGCAGGAGTTCCCTCCTTATTCTGATTCTGATGTGGATGATTCTACTCCTTCAGCTTCCCCTCCTGAGGATTTTTCATTTTCAGAGACTCTGCATTCCATGAGGGAGCATTTTAAATGGGAGGGTCAAGATTTCTCTGATTCCAGGAAAAGGCTTAGGGAATTCTTGTTTTTACCCCAGCATAGGCCTTTAGCTATACCTCCTGTTTTGAATGTGGTGGAAGATGTTTTTGCAGAGGCTTCCTTGAATCCTGATTCTTTGCCTCCTGCCCCAGTTAAACCGGATAGGTATTATAGGGTGCCTGAAGCTCATAAGTATCTTTTAAGAGTCCTAGGGCAGACCCGAAACTGTCTCTCAGGGGCCTAAAGGTGTGAAGGCCTCAGTTGTTAAAAATCCTGTCCCTCCTGATAAAGAGGCAAGGGCTTTGGATAGATGGGGAAAGAAAGTGTATACTTCTTCCACGTTAGCCATGAGGGCGTTGAATTGTCAGTTTCACATGTTAAAATATCAGAATTATCTTCTTTCACAGTTGAAATCTAAGGTGGATGCTCTGGCGGAAGGCATTGAGTGTAAAGAGTTGCAGGATTTAGTTCATGTGTCTGAACAGGTGGGTAAACATTCCTTGCAATGTGGTTTTGATGCTGTGCAGGCCTCCTCCAGGGTGGCTGCCACTGGTTCTGTTCTTCGTAGGCACGCCTGGTTGAGAGATCAGAATTTAGCTGAGCATGTTAAGACACGGATTTTGGATGCTCCTTGCAGTCTGATGTGTTGTTTGGTTCGCCTGTAGAAGCAGTTTTGAAGAAAATGGAGGACAAGGCTAAGTCTATGCAAACTGTTAAAGATTTCTTGCAGGTGCAGCCTCCGAAGTTTAGTAGAAATTGGCCTGCTAAGGGATGGACTTATCCTGCTTATGATTCCCAGTCTAGGGGTAGGTCTAGACGGGGTAGGGGCAGAGCTCAGGGTTCTTTTAGGCCTAGAACAGGGAGTTCCCCTGCTCAGACTTCTGGTGAGGGCAGGGTCAGTCCTTTCGTAAGCAGACCCAATGACCTGCCTTTTCAGCTGCCAGATCATTCTCGCCTGGCAGCACCGTTGGGAGGAAGACTGTCTCTTTTCAAAGAAAATTGGGATTTAATTACCCAAGACAGATGGGTTCTGGATATCATTCACCACGGTTACAGGTTTTATTTCCATACCTTGCCTCCTTTCAAAGGCATGCCAGACATTCCTCCTCTACAAAGACAAGAGGCTCACAAGCAAATTTCTCAGTTACTTCATATAGGGGCCATTCAGCCGGTTCCTGTGCCGGAAAGGGGCCTAGGATTTTATTCTCGCCTGTTCCTAGTACCAAAGAAGGGGAACACGTGGAGACCAATTTTGGATTTATCTATCCTCAACACTTATCTGGACATTCCCAAGTTCAAAATGTTGACGTTACAACAGCTTTTACCTCTGCTGGGCAAAGATCACTGGATGGTAACTTTAGATCTCAAGGAAGCTTACCTTCATGTGCCTATAAGACTAAGTTGCAAAAAGTATCTGCGTTTTCGAGCTGGAAATTCTCATTATCAGTTCTCTGCATTGCCCTTTGGCTTATCTACTGCCCAGAGTATTCACAAAGAGTTCTGGCTCCAGTGATAGCTTACTTCAGGCTAAAGGAATTCAAATCTATCCTTACTTGGACGATTGCCTGATTCTGGCTCAAGAAAAGGAAGACCTTCTACAGCATTTGGAATATGTCATAGCAGTGCTAAGATGCCTAGGGTATTCTGTGAGCGAAATAAAGTCCAGTCTAGTACCCTCTCAAGACATGTGCTTTCTGGGTGTGAGACTGAATACAGCAGCCCAGATGGCCTTTTAACCCCGGACAAACAAAAGAATCTTTCCAGTTACTTCCATCAACTATCTCTTCAGTCCGGGCTGACTGCAAGGACAGTCCTTCAAGCCTTAGGGTTCATGGCATCTTGTATTCTGGTGCTTCCCAATGCCAAACTGCATATGAGGAAGCTACAATGGTATCTCAAAATGTATGGACACAGCACTGCCAGGATTTGGACACTGTCATTCAAATAATACCTTGCATTCAAAAAGGAATTTTTGTGGTGGGCTCAGGAATGTCACCTAAACAAGGGACTTCTGAGGTTTGTGACAAGCAAGAACTGCCACTTGGGGGGAATCAACGGTCTCTAGCCTCCTTGCCTTTCTCCCAATATTGGTTTAAGCTGGTACAGGGATTTTCCAAGTTTGTACAAAGCCTAAAGCCTGATCTAGCTATCCATCTGTGTCTAGAGCCCAACCTTCTAAAAGAAAAAGGGAGCAGTAAATAGTATTCTGTGAGAGGCTGTGACTCCTCAGATTCTGAGGAAGGAAAGTAGGACCTAGGTAGTAAGTCACAGATGCTTTCTCCCTTATCATATAAAAAGATAGTAAGGACATCTTTGTCTCTGACTCATCACCAGAAGACTTCTGTTTCGAGATACCTGCTCCTTAATGAGCGAGCATTTCCCATGGTTTTCCAGAAAAGAGCTGTGAACCTTCTAAAACTAGGTCTGAGTAGACAATTTGCTGTTCCTCCAGTCCAAGAAGCTCTCATGGATGTATTTGATGCTGTGTAGATGGAGCCAGTTCCCTGTCTATTATCATTTTGTAATTTGTAATTTTGATACTGCATATTTTTATTAGGACTGGCTAGGGATTTGTCCATTCATTATGATGTCATGATTTTCTCATTTAAAAAGTCTTTGGCAAACTGCATTGACATTCTGAAGTTCGTGACTGGAAGGAATGAAAGCGCTTAATAAATTATTTTGGTTTTAATTTTCAGTGGTGTTTTTGTTTTCTGTTCTGCAGTTGCATGTTTCTAAGTTTTCAGGTCTGCATTTACAGTTTTCTATCCTACCCCCGTCCTCAAGACACTTGACCAGTTTTTACAAGATACGTGGCCATCATAAGTTTTTACAAGAATCCTGTCTTAGATCCAGATGCCCAGTGTCCCTGGAATGTGGTAGATGAGCTAGACTTACTCCAGGGTGCAACACTCTCCTTAAAGACAGGGAGCACAAACCATCAGATAGGTTTGGAAAGAAAGTTTATGCTTTTGCAATCCAAGTTTTAGAACCAGGCCCACACTTAAAATATCAAGAATATATCCTAAAACGACATCCTGACAATTGTAGGGGGAGATGCAGGGCAAAAATTAAAGGCTTCCTTCTTAGATAAACTCAGACTTTACTGTGTGCTTTGAGATGCTGCCATGATGTTGTAGAGACAGTATTCAGGGCTGCTGCAGTGATTCCTGTAATCAGGAAACATTCTTGGATGAGGACTCATCTCCTTAATGCATTCCCTCAAAAAAAATGTTGCTTTTCATGTATTCAGGAAATGGAGAAAGGGAAGACCATGGAGACAGTGAAACATATGCTCCATGTTACTCTCACCAGATTTAATAGATATTACCCTGGTAAGCAATGACATTTGTACTGGGTATAGGGCAAGTGGAAGCAAGGCAAAGGTAAAAAGGCCACTTAAAAGAGGAAGTGGCAGAATAAGGACAGGGAGAGAAACAGGGGGTTCCAAGTGACCCCACCCTCCCCATATGTCATAGGGGGCAGATGTGATTGCACTTGCAGCCTCTTCCTCCTAGATCCCCAAAAATCCTCCCTGACCATTCCCACCCCAACCGTTTCCCCAGCATAGTCATTAGTATAGTAGGTCAGCTGGTCTTTTGAACCAAGCAGCGGTTTTCATTAACCACAAGTCATCAGGTTCATAAATTGATCTCCAGAGGATTAAAACTCCAGTTCATGACCAGGCCCTAGAGAGAGGGTTTTCTGCCATTATTAAAAGAACAGGAGCACCTGATGTTGTTGTTCCTAGCAAAAGTGTTGGCCCACGATACCATAGAGGATGTGTCTCCAGGACCAGAAGGAAAGGAGTACTATTCCATCCTGTTTCTGGTACCAAAAATGATGGCCCCTGGGACTTTCCAAGATGGCTACACACTGGTCAATAGCTTAATTTAAACTCTACTAGTATGAAAAAAAGAAACAAACATAAGGGCCAGGAGCTCTGTTACTTATAATAAATTCAGTTACTGTCTAGAAAGTACATGTGCTGCCTGGATGCCAACAAATAAAAAACTAAGAGAGCCTGAAAGAAAATCAGATAGAAAAGATAAATAGAAAAACTCTGACTGGGAAGCATCCTGCAACTGTTCAGCAAAAAGCAGTTCAAGTTCCAGCTTTGATTCAAGTCTGGCTTCCAGTAATCTAGAAGAAGAAATAGTCAAATGTGCTCAGAGCTGAGTAAAATAAATGGAACACTGAAGGTAATATCAATTCAAATAACAAGAGGCTGGAAAAAATCGCAGATGCTTTAAACAGATATTCAGATGAGCTGATAAAACTACAAAAAAATCAGAGGTCAAAATGAAGAAGAGGCTTGTTGAGTATGAGTCTTCTATGGCCATTGATACTCAGAGCTGCTCGTTGTTTGGCAAAATGTCTACTGATTGCTGAGTCTCTGCTTTCACCTGGAGTAATCCACTACTGAAAAGACAAAAATAAGTAATTTTTTGCACTTCTCTTATATGCTGTGACTCTACTTTAGCAGTTTCTTAAGCTGTTTGCTGTTATTTTTGCACTTTATAGAAAAAAATAACTATTATCTACTGCTGCTTTAAGTAGTTAATTGCACTACATTACATTGTATCTGTTAGTTGTAGGAAGTTGTCGGTTGTTTGCGTGGTCTTGTTACACTTGGGCTCCAGACAAGCTATTCTACATTAAGAAAGTGTTTTTCTGCACCCATGTAGCAGAGGTGTGCTGATCCAACCTGTCTGAGTTGGGGATTGCTGGTGAAAGGCTTATGGTGCAGTTTTCCTGATTGGTAGTTAGCTTAAAACTTGTTTCTCTCTGCTCGTATTTAAGCCTCGTGTTTGTGCAGTGCTGGTCTTCACTCAGTGGCAGTTACCAGTGACCTTTATAGACACAAAATCCTAGAAGCTCACTTTTTCCCTAAACAGCTGTCAGTGAAACCCTTGCAAGCTTTTCTACTGTGCTCGGAGCAGCTCAGTTGCACAGTGAGCAACGTTACCTTATTGATCAACCTTAGCCTACACAAAGTATAGGTCCGCGTTTTAGTCTCTGCGCTACCAGCACAGTCCTGTCAAATTAAGCCATTCACTTCCCTATTAAAACATACTGTAAGAACCTGCTATCATGGATGGGCAGTTTCCTGTCATCTCTGTGACCAGCCTGATAGACATGGGCATCCTGAGGCAATGTAGCAGTTGTTTCATGTATATTGACAACCACTTACTCCTAATAAAACGAAATATTTCATGTGAGAGATGTAGTTACACTATGAAATTGGCGGCAAGACTCTATTTCATAAGGACAAATTGAATGCCCAACAGTTGTCAGCACGCACACAACACACACACACACACACTTCCCACACTAAATAAGGACATGACATATACACCCACACATGGGGAGGTACTCACTAGTAAGTTACCAAAAGATCAGAAGCCTCCCAAACAACACTTACACACACAACAATACAAAAGACAACCACAACACATAATACACACCAGTGTCTCAACAAATACACCCATAAGGCATAACACCACAAAACATAATATACTGAGACACATGGATGTTCCCCTCACCAGGCTGGATAAGGAGCGGGTTACACTTAGCTGCCTGTCAGGTGCCAATATCCATCAAGTCATTTAACCACAAGTACAGGTATGACTCCATCATAGTCTATGTGGGGGTGAGTGACTTGAGATGTAGTTCACTGGATTATATGAAGAGAGACATGACTGAGCTCTCAGATTATGTGTCGCAGGCAGGCATCAACCTAGGTTTAAGCAGCATTTTACCTTCTCCAAGGATGATGCCACAATACAAACAAAAAATGATTGACTTTAACAATTGGCTTAGCATCTGATGTCATTCTATGGTGCTCTAATATCTGTCAGTCAGAGAAGAGATGTTTGACAGGCCACACTGCTTTCCCAGAGAAGGTCTGCATGTGTCTCCTGTAGGCTTTTGGATACTGGCAAAGGCATTAGCCACCCCTGTTGTGCCTTTTTAGGCAGTGTCAAAATGTCTAGCCTCCCAACATAACAAAACTCTCTCTAGATAAACTCAAGGTGCTGCTGCTTAATGCTAGGAGTCTAAACATGAAACTGCACTCCCTGAAAGTACTCCTCACATTGGAAGATGCTGATGTGTGTGTAGTCACCAAGACATGGCTCAGAGTCGAGGAAAGCACCCTGACTATCCAGGGCTACAATGCTTTCCATACATTCATACCACAAACGGAGTGTGAAAGAACCAAAGGAAGAGGTGTATCCATCTTCATTAAGGATCAGTATACCTCAAGACTGGTCAAAACAGTACGACTCTCTTGAGCTACTCCATGTCTAATTAACTATAGGCAAAGTCCCCTACCATATCATAGCTAGTTATAGGTCCCCCACCATGAAAGAGGAAAAGCATACTGCACACCTGGACTTATTGGTGTCACTTGCCATAAAGCCAAACACTTTACTTATGGGTGATTTTAACTCATTTACATCTGAGTGACACCTCTAGGTGCCTCTGCAGTTAACTCCTACTGATGCCTCAAGGTGTCAAATATTGCTTTTTCATATTTGCACCAATAATTCCAAACCCATGCTATGTACAAGGTTTTAAAAGGTTTCATCTTAAAGCTTACACAGTGGCAAACTTAACTGCATTAATATTTGACCCCTGTCTAGAGCAAGTAAATAGATATTAACTTTAACTATTGTTTTTATATTCATTTATACAGATATAATTTTCACATTTTTCTAAATATCTTAACAACCAAGTAACACAGACAGTACACCAGAGCCTCATATAAAAGCTCTCAGCTTGATGAATAAAATGTTGCTGACAGTATGTACATAACTTGAGAGGTTGCTGAGATATTGTAAGTTGTTTACAAAATATTACAAATGTAAATTTTGCTGTGTTTACTGTGACTTATAAAATTCTTTTTCAGACCTAGAACCTAAAGAATGCTACCAGTATAAAAATAGTTTGTGCTAAACAAATTGCCGTCTATACTTCTTTATAATCCCTGTAGTTCCAGAGATATGAACATTTGTTTGAAATATGAGGACATAATCTGATTATCCTCAAAAGGCTTAGGCTCCGCCTATTGGAAGTTACAGTGTAAACTTCCTGAGCTCCATTGGAGTGAATGAGTTAAATATCCTACCATTGACTGGGAAACATACATGACTACAAACGGTATACATGGATTTGAGTGAACGGCAGATGGCCGATCAGACAATGTTCGGCAGCAGGATTATGAGCACAATGTAGCGACAATGCAATATATTCCCCCCTTTTTGACCTATGGTAGGGCTTGTTTAGGTGGTAGAGCAGTCAGAAATGTTGATTTCCGAATTTTTTACAACATTCTGAGCGTTTGACCCCTGGAGCGTCTACATATAGGTCCGTGGAAACTGGGTTTCACCCATCGGTCGCTCAGTCATAAGAATGTAAACCCCACAAACATGCTGGTTCAGAGGTTTTTGAATTTGTCCCCCCCCCACGTGTGAAGTCTCCCTGGTAAGATCAGACCATAAATCAGTCTTGCTTGATGTAATTATAAGACCAGATACCCCATCAAGCTCAAAAATGCTTAAGAATTTTTCAAAGACAAATTACCTTCTACTAAGTGATGGTAAAAAAAGTTTCAAAGCCCCCTAGACTGCAAATAACATGGACTCTTATGCAGAGGTGTACACCAATGCCCTTTATAACTACTTAAGCAGTTGCATAGAATCGCCTGCACCTGAACGGATTAAAACCAGGTCAAACAAGCCACCCTGGTGGACCCCTAGTATAAACAGGATATACAACAAGAGAAAGAAACTAATGTCCAAGAACAAGCGGGGACTGGCTCAGCAGAGGAAGAAGTGCCTTTGTAGCTTAAACAAACAAATTGGAGATCTTGTCAAGTCCTCCAAAGCTAATTACAAAGCAAAAATAGCCTCCCTAGCTAAGGATAATCACAAGGCATTCTTTAACTACATCCAGATTCTAAAAGGGAATACCTAGCTATGCACTGAACTGGTTGTGGATGGCACCACCCTTACTCAACCGGAGGTAATAGCAAACTTGCTAGCTGACAGATTTGGAGCAAACTCCACTCACCGTCCTCTCAAGTCATCCCCCAAAGCATGTCGGCCACCATTCCTCAGCCTATTATCTCAAGAAAGCAGGTCATCTTGGCACTCTCCAAGGCCAAAAACACAGCATCAGTGGGACCAGACAACAAAAAACATGACCTAGCAGACCCACTTGGATCCCTGTTTTAACCACAGCATGCAAACTAGGTATATTCCGGTAGAATGGAGGACTGGAACAGTAATCCCTGTGATCAAAGGAGGACCATCAACTGACCCTGGGAATTATAGGCCCATAGGCTGGACTAGCCTCATCTGCAAGGCCATGGAAAGAATCATTATGGACCTTATTAACAAAGACATAGGTAATCTCCAGACTCTGGACCCAGCCCAGTTTGGATTTGTTAAAGGTAGACCATGCCTGTTAAAAATGGTTGACGACTTTGAGAAAGTCACCAAGCCCCTGGACGAGGGAAAGACGGTGCATATTGCCTCTCTTGACATAGCCAAGGCATTTGACATAATTCCCCACTCAGGTATTATAGAGAAACTGTCCCAATTGGGAATTAAACCCTACATTACCAGATGGGTAGCCAACTGGCACACCAACAGGACACATACTGTCAAAGTGGGTGACTTCACATGTAGCGAAAGAGCAGTCGCCAGTAGCATACCACAGGCTTCTGTGCAGGGCCCCTTACTGTTTGTCATTTATTTCTCAGAAGTCCAGGCAAACTTGGGTAGCCTATGGCTGACCAAGTTTGCTGATGATAGCAAATTGGGAGCAATCATTGAGTCCCGAAATGATGTCAATATACTGCAGACAAATGATGGGTGCCAAAGCCACAGATTAAAGCTAAGTGCAAAAATATGCTTTATTATTCCCTTGAGAAAGCTGATATCCTTGCTAATTACATTATAGACAGCACCCCTAAGTGTTAACCCAGTGGTGCGTGATATGGGTACTCAGGTTGATAGTAATCTGAACTGTGACCACCATGTATCCACACTAGTAAGGAAATCCTTCTGTGTGGCACATCTTATAAGTAAAGGCATCACATCTAAATCTAAGGATGCTATAATTCTGTTATACTCTGGCCCTTATCAGACAAGTAATTGAGTACAATGCTCCCATTTGCATGTACCTCACCAGACAGCTGCAGCAATTGGAGAGACCACAGAGGTTTCTCAACAAGAAATTACAGGGTGCCCAAAACAAGTATTAAGCTAAAAGATTGAAAGCCATGTCACTGTATTCCGTCTCCTACAGCCTGCTATGGGAGGACCTGTGCCTGGCTTACAGGGCAATCTCTGACCTGACCTTGAGGGAAAACAAACTGCAGGAGGGTCACTTACTTTAGGGATCTTAATGTAACATCTGACATGAACAGATCATGCTGGAGAGAGAGATACATCTCCCAGAGACTGCCACTTCTCTAGAACAACATTCTAATTCATGTGAAACCGAGCCCATCCCTGACCCTCTTCAAAGGCAACCTATATCAAATCAAAATTCACTCCTGAGGTAGTGCTTGTGTCTCTTCTGGACAGAGAAAGTCGGTATTAACTACCATAGACCCTTACGTCTTCGAACTTCACTCACCTAACCAATGACAATTGGGACAACTTGGGATAAATATGTCTAGGCTTGTAAGGGCTCTAGGGCTATTAGCCTAGTAAACTCTTATGCACCTGTGAAGAGATGTTTCAAAAAAAGGGTAGAATTATATGAGAGAGGACGTAGGAAAAATCTGAGATATTTTACTGTACCAGAGAAACTGTAAGGGACAGACTGTATTAATCTTGTGAAAACACATATAATCAACTTGACTGGCATTTCACAGCAGGAAATGTTAATTGAAAGGCTACACTGTGTGTATGCTCCAAATCTGGCTTTGGGAATGCAGCCAAGACCTGTATTAGTAAAGATGCAAACCTACTTGACAAAACTATGGTAAAGGTATTAAATTTTGGAGACAGTAGAGTGTTTGTGGAAAATTATTATTCACTGTACACCACAGAGAAGAGAAACAAATGTATTCCAGTAATCAGAGAATGTCAGTTGGCAGGTGAGATTCAAGCTGCTGTGTTTGTCTTCAGAATCTTTTTCCTGGAAGTTCAAAGTCATTTTTGATGCAGAATAGGCTAAGGAGGAAATACAGAAGTTTGTCCAACAAAAAATGAGTCATCAAGCAGAAGAGGCCTCTGCTTGTCATTTTTCTGGTAATAAAGCAAGTGGAGAAACTTTTGCCAGTGAAACATTTTCCACTGTTCCAAAGTAAAATGATTGACAGAGAGAGAGAAAGCACAGAAGTTGACCAGAAGAATTGGGAGTGCATTGGAATTGAACTGGAATTTGGAATGGGAAGATGGAGATGATCAGGATGAAAACCAGCAACATAAAAATCAGTAAATAAATGTGAGGTTGCCTAGCATCAGTTGCATTTGTGAAATACTGCTGTATAAGAAAAAATGGAAATAATGGACTTTTGTTGGACTTGTTAAATTTGTGGGGAACTGAAAAGCAAGTGCCTCACTCCATCTTTAATGTCTGGAAGGACACTGAGGAGAGGTGATAAGGAAGGAGAAGGCAATTATAAGTAAAAAAATTCAGTTCTTAACTGTATTTCTATGAAACTTTTTACAGTATAAATGTCATGTTTTGTAGTAAAGTATTTTTAGTTGTTCTTGTATGTGATAAAGTTACTAAAGTAAGATGTCTTTTTATTTTTCTTTCTTCCTTTTTGAAATTAAGATATTTTGGTGTTACAGTACAAGAAGAGAAGAAAAGCTTGACAAACTAATATTTAAATTAAAAGGCTGTAATCTTATGTTGTTGAGGTGGGGTGGGGTGCAAAAGTACACAAGTCATACTGTATATAGAGCTGATATGTTTTCCCATACTTTTGCATAGGTGAATGTCTGAATTACGACTCCTGACTTGTAATACATTTTATGTGGAAACCAGTAATTATGAGAACATCAAATGTATTGAAGTTTTATTTTATCAATAAATGTTGTAGCTTGTCTTTCAGGCTGCAGCAGAGGACTTATTTTTTTTCTTACATTTCCATGGGGACAGACTGATAATGGGGCAGTAAAAGCCAGACCACTGGTTTCTTCAAGGCTTAGAGTTGTTTTCTGAAATCATGCAGGCTGTTTTCTCCTCTGGGAGAGGAATAAAGAAAAAAAAAAAGAATAGACACCAATTAGTGTAAGTTGAAGCAAGAGCAATAATATGCATCATCTTTTTAGAAGCCATGGCAGGGAGGTTCCAAAAAGAAATGAGGAACCCCCAGAACAGAGGGCACTTTAATTAGGCTGAATGACTATCTTCAGAATCCTCCCTCCTTTCCCACCTTGGTAAGTCTTTAATCCTTCCCAACAGTTTCTACATCTCTCTTTGGCAACAGAGTAAAATGGGTTCTGAAAGTGATTTGGCACGGTTATAGATAATGCAAATCTCTTCCTCCTTTTCAGGGGATTCCTCACCTCCTGTCATTTAGCACCTAGTTACTCAGGGGTTAATAGAAGCAGGCCCTCCTCTCTACGACAAAAACAGTGGAAAACAGTTCCACAGTCTTTTTTTTTTTTTTTTTTTTTTTTTTTAATGTCAGCTGCTGTGTTCCTGACATTAGCAGGATTAACTGACCATCTGAGAGTGACAGCATTACCTGAGAGCATAAACTACAGATGTAACTGTGTATATGTAATTTAAGCGGAGACTAATTCATCTGCAAAGTGCGTGAGAAGTTAAGCTTAAAAAAATTAGGTGGGCTTTCACTTTCCTTTGATTCCAAAGCAAGGAAGTAAAAGTTTTCTTCAGGCTTCTGGTACCTACACAATACTGGAACCATATTGTAGTTTCTCTACATCGTGTTAAGCTGTGGGAGAGAGCAGAGTTTTCCATTAAAAGAAATGTATCACATTTGTATAGTAAAAGATTTCAGAAGTTTAAGGTTTTCTGTGTCTGGATCACACTTTCAACTCTGCATTGACATTAAGATTATTTACAGCTCCAAAGGTATTTGCCGGGTGTCTAGCTCTAATAATAACCTACTGCATATTGCAATATATTTATATTTTCCTTTGGTAGATGACTTACTTATCTTCATACAGTCTTTTTCAAACTGTCAGAAATCTCTCACTTCGGCTGAAGAGATCTACTGCACAGACTGGGATTCCAGGAGAGCATCAAAAGGCTTATTTAACTCCTTCTCACGGGATTGTTTTCCAGGGATGTGTCCTATTTGCTCTCAGTTTGAAGACGTCTTCCTTCTACGGAAAAACGTAGATCTGTATTTAGAGCTGTTTTTGAGTTTTTCCCATTTAAACCAAGGTGTCAGCATGCTTATTTCTCAGGATACTAGGATTCATGGCTTTCATGACTCCTCTAGCAAGATTCTATATAAGAAAGAAATTGATGGTACCTAAAAAGAGTATGGTCCCATCATCAACATCCTCTGATATTCTGGATTCCAGTTTTAAGGTTTGTGAGATGCAAGATTCTTTGGTGGAGAGACCAAGTTTGGCTGAATTCAGGTCTCCCAATTTCTCTTCCATCTCCAGCACAGTCTGTACCTTTGGGAGCAGTGTCTATAGGGATAAAATACATGTTTTTTGGGACTGAAAAGACAGACTAAAACACATATGTAAAAGAGATGTCAGCTCTCATAGATGCTGTAAAATTTATCAAACATCTGTGATCCTCGGCCAGCTACAGGTGTTTACAGACAACACCGCAGTGATGTGGTACATAAATAGGGGGAACCAGGTCTTAACCTCTGTGCTGACTAGCCTGGGGTATACCTTTTTAGCACAGTCTCACTCTACAGGTGTCTTACTTTCAGTCAGTGCAAAACTGTGTGGCAGACCAGCTGAGCAGGACTTAGGGCATACCCTCGCAAATGGAAACTAAATAAGGGAGTCTTCCCAGGAATTGATCCTTCTGTTAGCAACACCTCAGATAGATCTTTTTGCATCCAGTCACAACAATCAGTTGGGGAAATTGTGCACCAGGACTCCACACATAAAGGCCTGGAAAACAGATGCTTTCTTTTCCTTGGACAGGAGTGTTCATGAATGCTGTTGCACCCTTTCCTCTAATATCCAGGATTATTCTGAAGAATCAGAAGGACTCCAGGGATCATTGTGGTGATTCCCTTCTGGCCCAGGCAACAGTGGTTCTTTCTATTGGAAATGGCCAAGGGCAGTTACTGCAAGATTCTGCACAGATTAAACCTACACAGGGCAAAGGGGTGTTTGGTATATCCTGACCCCACACAACTGCAGATAACTATCTGGATGGTAGAGCCTTAATATCTTTTAGTCACCAATTTTTTGAGGACTTGCAGTGGGTATTAAAGGAGGCAAGAAAACCTGCTACTAGAAAGTCATGTATTAGTAAATGGAAAATATTTTCTAATTGGCGACAAGACAAGAACTAGGACTCTTTCAAGGCTTGTGTTTCTCTGGTTCTACACTGTTTGTATAAGTTACTATCGTCTGGCCTGTCTTACTTCTCCATCAAAGTGTATTTCTCAGTCATTTCAGCACGTCTGTTCATGGTTCCCCCTGTTTGTTTATTTATTTGTCTTTTTTTTACCAGGAAAGTTCGACTGGGTAGTATCCATTTTCAGCGGAGGCCCAGGGAAAAAAGCTCCATTTGCTTACATTGCATTATTCTAAGTTCCAGTTAAACACAGTCTAGTTACATTTTTATTCCTCACAGATTAGACCTACTCACACTGGCCAAAGGGGCATTTGATACATCTTGACCCCCAAACAACTATAGCTAACTACCTAGATTATAGAACCATAATATTTTTAGGTACCATTTTTCTGAGGACGTGCAGTGGATATTAAAGGAGGCAAGAAAACCTGCTACTAGAATGTCATATATTAGTAAATGGAGAATATTTTGTAGTTGGTGCCAAGACAAGAACCAGGACCCTTTCATGACTAGTGTTTCTCTGGGTTTACCCTACTTGTATAAGTTACTGTCCTGTGGTCTGTCTTACTTCTCCATCAAGATATATTTGTCAGCCATTTCAGTACATCTGTTCATGGTTCCCCCTGTTTATTTATTTGTCTTTGTTTGCTGGGAAAGTCCAACTGTGTAATACCCATTTTCAGTGGAGGCCCAAGGAGAAAAACTCTGTTTGCTTACATTGCATTATACTAAGTTCCAGTTAAACACAGTGTAGTCACATTTCATTACATTTGTGTACATACAGTAGTTACATTTACACATTCTAAGATTTTACAGAGGTAGAAGTTACTAACGATAAAGCCCACGTGCAACTTAGTGGATTGGACAGGCAGCAAATATGTGTAAAAATTGCTTTGTCATTTTATTGAAAGTTTGAGAGTATTCTGTTTAAGTAGAGTATTTGGGGAGTATCATATGGTGAGCAGTCTTAACCTGACAAGTGAGTATGCGCAGAACCAGGGCTGGTTAAGATGTTATTGAAGCAGTGGTTTAAAATTATTGAGTTTGTCGGAGAGTTTTATTTGTGTGGGAATTCTACTCCAGAATTTAGCAAAGTACTGGGAGTAGAGCAAGCCTCCTGCAGCATTGACTTATTTGTGAGTAGTAAGAATTTACTAGAACGGAGGTCCTTTGCTGGATAGTAGGGCAGTAATAAGTTTTTAGTGCAGGGCAGTTTTCTGGATGCTAAATGAGTTTATATGCTGTAGTTAATTGTGAATATCTTAGGTAGTTATGTAGTTCAAGCCAGTTTAATTGCTTTAAGCTATGACAATGGTGGGTCCTATGAGGGAGACTGGCAGCAAATTTTGCTATTTTATTGTAGTAGGAGGCACGTTTCTTTCTTTGAGTATTGTTAGGATAGAAGCGACATAAGAGAGAGTTTGCAATAAGAAGGTGGTGGCTAGAGTTTTTCTTGCAGTATCTCTAAGAAATCCATTGATCCTATAAAGGGAGCCTTGTTTCTGGTGTGTAGATTTAATGGTATGCAGTATATGATGGTTATATTTGAGATTGTCATCTATTATAATGCCTAGAAGTTTACTGTGAGTTACAGTTTCAACAACAATATTACTTGCTGACTTTATGGTGAAAGATTGCTTTTCAGTTTGGCAACTTTTTGTGGTAAAAAGCATTAACTTCGTTTTCTTGGGGTTGAGTAGGAGGTTTGATTCTTTGAGACGGGTTTCTGTAGAGGAGAATGATTTTGGGATAAGGTCATGGAGCTTATTTATTGTTGAGGCCACAAATATTAATATTGAGTCATCTACATACTGAACTAAACTAGCATGGTAAGTAGAGGTGTGGCAGTTATTATAAATATATTAAATAGGACATGACCCAGAATAGAGCCCTAAGGGACACCTGTAGTGACTGGTTGAAATGAGTAGTAGATTTGTTGCCATTTTAATGGATTGTTGCTGTCCAGATAGGTAACCAAGAAACCACAACAAGGAGTATTGTGAAAGTCCTGTTGAGGAGAGTCAAATGAGCAGCTGTTGGTGCGACACGCTATCAAAAGCCTTTAACAAGTCTAAGAACATGATGAACACAAGCAGACCATTGTTTCTATGTTGGTTTATTATACTGGTAGAATGTAGTAGAACAGTGATGGTGCTGGGGCCTAAAGCCATTGTGTTTTTGAGAGTGGGTTATTTGAGGTTAGATATTGCATCTGCTGCATATGGATGCATTTCTCTAATATTTTGGAGAAAAGGGAGAAAATCGCTATTGGTCTATAGTTATTAAACTCTGTCGATGTGCCGGCTTTGTGCAGAGGTACGATGTAGGATTTTTTCCCCACAGTGATGAGACACATCTTTTTGCTATGGACATATTAATTAGTATGGACACAGGAAAGGCTTTTACTTCTGCGGCCAGTTTTAGGTAGTCTGATGGTAGTTGGTCTACAGCTACTGAAGTAGTTTTTAGTTTAGGGAACAACTTCATTATGAGGAAGGTGGGTACTGGATTAAAATTGAAGAACTGTGGGTGGTTTTAGTTGGACAAGGATAGAGAGGGGGAAAATGTATTAAGTGTCTCATTGAGATAATATTCATTATATAAACTAGGAATTAAACTGTCTGGGGATAGAGTCTCTTGTATTGTCTGTTTTTGGAGAAGGAGTGGTGGTCTTGCCAGGGTGGTGTAGTTCATTTAGTGTTGACCAAAAAAGTTTTGGGTTGTTTTGATGATTGTCTTGTAGGTTGGCATAGTATGTTTGCTTGTCCTTTTTGACATGGAGTTTTGCAAGGTTACTAAGATGTCTAAATTGTTGAAAGGCATTTTGAGTTCTATATTTATACCAATTTTTCCTGGCTTTATCCCTTTTATTATAAGTTTTTTTGTTCCTTTTGTCAGCCATGGTGCTGGGTTGGACTTCAGTCTTTTATTACACACTGGTGCTAGATTATTTAAGGTTGGTAAGAATACGTTATTGAAGTGTTCTATAGCAGTATCCAGCGACATTGTTCCAAGTCCATTCCAGTTATATTGCTTTAGTGTTTCACTGAAAATATCTTTGCTGAAATTGGTTATATTTCGTATTTTATTATAGGTGATATGTTTATCTAGGTTATAATGTCTTTATCTAGGTTATGGTGAGTTCTAATGGCATACATTGGTATGTAGTCACTTAATGCTATCTGAGAGGCAGCCTACTGTTGTCAGTTTGTGTGGTTTGTAAGAATCCAGTCTAATGTTGAGCGTCTCCCTGAAGTTTTATTGATTCTAGTGGATGTGGTTATGAATTGATTGACGTTGTATACATTTTTGGAGTCGGTGGGGGCAGTGGAATTTGAGTTGCCGGTCTATATTTAAGTCACCAAGTATTTTGATTTAATGGTTAATTTGTTTGGATATCCAATACAGGGTGTTTTTAGCAGTATCACCGTGTGGTGTATAAGTTGCTGTTAAACACACAGTTTTAATGTAGTTTTGTTTCAATGAAATGTCATGTGAAAATGTTTTTGAAAGGGGTGTTGCATGCTAAGCCTCCTAGAAAACAGGTAGCTCTTCCTTGGGATCTTAATTTTTTTGTGGAAAAGTTACATCTTTCTCCATTTGAGCCAGCTCGTCAGCTGACTTAAGGATCTTAACATGCAAAGCAGTGTTACCGATTTTTCTGACTTCTGCAAGAAGAGTATTTGAGTTGCTAGCTCTTATGGAGCTAAACTTTCTTTTATGCCTAAAGTGGTATCAAAGTTTACTTTAGGGCCAAGCTATCCATATCCCTGTCTTCTTTTCTTAACCTAAAAACAAGGAAAAATCTGAGGCCCAAAACTGATGACAAAGCCGCTTCTAGGCCAGTCGCCAGTTCAACGGTTTTCAGCGAGGCGCCTTCGTAGCCCCTGACGACCACTTCTGCAGAACCACAGGCAGCCACCGACTCCTTAGTGGAGATGGCTGGGCCATCGGACTCCCAAGTTTTACAGACTACCGAAACCGACCCTACAGAGGGATCCGGTGTACATGAGCCACCTGCAACTTCAGAGGGTGTCTTCAGACCTAGTCAGCTTAGCCTTAAACCCTCTTCTAAGTCTAAACCACCCCTTAAATCAAATGAATCACAGTCTCCAGGACAGGCCTCCATGCCTAAGAAACAAATGCTCAAAATGGCCGAAGATCTGATTACTCTGATCAGGGGGTCCCATCCCCCTCCTGATAAAAAGCCCAAACAGGATGTGGATTATGACTCCTCCGACCAGTTATCCATTTCCTCTATGAGTCTTCCTCAGACCTAGGTTATTCTTTACCCCCTTATGAGGATTCTGATGCTGAGGAATCCATTCCATCAGCCTCTCCACCAGAGGATTACTCTTTTGGGGAAACTTTACACACCACGAGGGAGCATTTCCATTGGGAAGGCCAGGATTATTCTGAATCCAAGAAAAGGCTCAGAGAATTTCTACTTTTGCCTCAACACAGACCCCTGGCTGTTCTGCCAGTGTTAGATATTGTGGATGATGTGTATACTGAATCCAGCTTAAATCCTGATTCCTTACTTCCAGTTAAACCAGACAGGTATTACAGAGTCCCTGACTCTCACAAATTTCTGTATAAAAGCCCAGTGGCAGACCCAGAAACCATTTCTCAGGGTCCCAAAGGGGTCAAGGCCTTATCAACAAGAACCCAGTTCCCTCCGGCAGAGACTCCAGAGCATTAGACAGATGGGAAAAGAAAGTATATACATTTGCAACTTTAACAATGAGAGCTTTGAATTGCCAATTTCACATGTTAAAATATCAGCAATTTCTGATGTCTCAGTTGAAGCAAAAAATGCTTTCAGATACGTATCCTCCTAATTTTAAGGAAATGCAGGATTTATTGCATGCTGCTGAACAAGTGGGAAAACATACTTTGCAATGTGGTTTTGATTCTTTAGAGGCCTCATGCAGAGCAGCAGTTACAGGCTCTGTCATTAGAAGACATGCATGGTTAAAGGAACATACATTACCAGATCATGTTAAAGCAAAACTTCTGGATGCACCTTTGTAGCATGATGTCCTATTTGGAGTTAAGGCAGATTAGGTACTAAAGAAAATGGAGGATAAGGCAAAATCTATGCAAACTGTGAAAGATTTCTTACAGGTACAGCCTCCTCTTTTTAGCAGAAACTGGCCAACCAAAAATTGGTCCTTTCCAGTTACAGACAGACCTCAAAGGGGCAAATACAGACGTCCAAGAGGTAGAGGACAGCCACAAAGCCCTTACAGGCCTCAACAATGGGGTGCACCAGGCCAGAAAGAAGGGGAAGACAGGCAACAACCTTACAAAAAACAGTCCCAATGACTTCCCACTACAGCTGCCAAACATTTCTCTCTTGGCTGCCCCATTGGGAGGAAAACTGGCCCTTTTCTATCACAACTGGCATATGATCACCAAAGACAAATGGGTTCTCAATATCGTTTCACAGGGTTACAGGTTCCACTGCCAAGGTTAAAAGGAATGCCAAATCTGCCACCAAATCAATGGGCAGAGGCTCAAAAACAAATTACAGCACTCATGACCATGGGAGCTATTCAAAAGGTACCTCCACAGGAACAAGGACAAGGATTTTACTCAAGACTCTTTCTGCTACCCAGAAAAGACAAAGCCTGGAGACCCATTCTGGATCTTTCATCTCTAAACACTTACCTGGATGTCCCAAAATTCAAAATGTTGACATTGCAGCAGCTTCTTCCCATGCTGGGCAAGCAAGCTTGGCTCATGACCTTGGACCTCAAGGAGGCATACCTGCATGTCCCTATCAGACAAAACTGCAGAAGATACCTCAGATTCATTGCTGGTCCAATGCATTATCAATTCTCTGCACTGCCCTTTGGCTTATCTACTGCGCCCAGGGTCTTCACAAAGTACCTGGCACCAGTAATTGCATTTTGCCGACAAAGAGGAATTCAAATTTACCCATACCTGGACGACTGCCTAATTCAAGCAGAGAGCAAAGACCTTCTCTTAAAGCATCTGGCGTTTGTAAAGAAGTTACTAAGTTGCCTGGGATACACAGTAAATGAAAAGAAATCAAAACTAGTGCCCTCACAAGAGATAATATTCCTGGGTGCCAGCTTGAACACAATGGCCCAGATGGCTTATCTCATGCCAGACAAGCAAGGACAATTGAATCAATACTTTCAATTGATGGCAACAAAGACCCGACTCCCTGCAAGAAAAATTCTGCAGGCCTTGGGCTACATGGCATCTTGCATACTACTGATTCCATATGCCAGACTGCATATGAGGAAACTACAATGGTACCTAAAGAGTGTATGGTCTCAACACTGTCAAAGTTTGGAAACAGTTATACCACTAATGCCTTGCCTTCAGAAGGAGTTTCGGTGGTGGGCTCAAGCTTGTCACCTAAACAAGGGACAGCTTTTTACTCAGCCAACACCCAGGCAGACACTGACAACAGATGCATTGGATTACGCCTGGGGAGCGCACATGGCAGGAAAATGCATTCAGGGCAAGTGGCCTATAGAACAAAAGCATCTTCACATCAACCAAAAAGAGATGCTAGCTGTACAAAATGCCCTTATAGCTTTCAAGGACCTGCTACATCCAGGACAACTGCTACTAAAGACAGACGACACCACAGTCATGTGGTTCATAAACAAGCAAGGGGGCACCCATTCCTACCCCGTCTGCAGATAAGCAATTACCTTGTGGAACACAGCTATAAACTATCAGGTTCATCTACAAGCACAATTCCTGCCAGGAGAGAAAAAAACACTGGCAGACGACTTAAGCAGAAATATCATGGACCCCCACGAATGGGAATTGAATCAACAAATATTCAGAATGATAACAGAAATGGTGGAGCCCGGACATAGATCTATTTGCATCACCAAGGAATTGCCAGCTACAGAAATTCTGCACAAGGAGTTACCATCCACAAGCATGGAAAATGGATGCCCTCTCATTCAGCTGGAAAAACCTAACAGTATACGCATTCCCACCACTGCCTCTTCTTCCAAAGGTACTCATAAAAGCCAGGCAAGAGGAGCCAAAAATGATCCTGATTGCACCAGACTGGCCAGGCCAGCACTGGTACCCAATCTTAAAAAACTTAGCACAAGAACCACCCTGGATTTTGCCTCAAACACCACATCTGCTCTCTCAGAACAACAATCAGATTCTGCACAGCCAGCTAAGGACCTTAAACCTCGCTGCATGGAAGATACATTAACAAAGCAAGCAATGCCTCTCTCCAAAGCTGTTATGGATGTCATCCTGGAGGCCAGAAGGCCTAGTACCAGGAAAGCCTATTCAGATAAATGGAAAAGATTCTGTTCCTGGAACCAGGCTCACAGCCTTGACCCTCTTGTACCAAACATTCCTCAGATACTACAATATTTGACTGAGATGCTGAACAAAGGCCTCTCCTTTTCATCCATCAAGATCCACGCCTCTGCCATCTTTGCTCATTACAACACGGATCCACCAATTTTCTGTAATCATTTGCTAAAGCAATACCTCAGAGGGGCAAAAAACTTAAGACAGCCCTGTAGAGCACCTGCTCCAACTTGGGGCCTCAACTTTGTTCTGGAAAAATTTACTTTACCTCCTTTTGAGCCAGCTAGCACATCAGAATTAAAATATATCTCTTGGAAAACTGCTCTGCTCATGGCACTAACATCAGCGCGAAGAGTTTCAGAATTACAGGCACTAATGGCAGTGGAACCTTTCCTCATTTTCCACCAGGACAAGGTGTCCTTAAGAACTAACCCTACTTTTATGCCTAAGGTGGTTTCAAGTGTGTCTCTAAACCAAATTATTCACTTGCCAGCTTTTTATCCAAAACCACAGAATAAAGGGGAGAGACTACTGCATTCATTGGACATTCACAGGCAGTTACGCTTCTACTTGGACAAAACCAAAGCTTTCAGAAAATCTGAGCAATTATTGGTAGCATATGCTGCAGGAGCACAGGGAAAAGCCATTTCAAAACAGACTGTTTCTAAATGGATAGGACATTGTATACGTTTCTACTATATGCACCATGGAAAACCTGTGCCTACCAGCATTAGATCTCACTCCACCAGGGCAACAGCCACTTCTATGGCCTACCTCAGAGGAGTACCTACCAAGGATATTTTGGAAGCAGCAACATGGAGCTCTGTGCATACCTTCACCAAGCATTACCATCTACCTCTATACTCCAAATCCAGAGCTGGCTTCGCCTCTGCAGTGCTGCAGGGCCTTATAGCCACCCTTAATGTATTATAGAACCAGCCACCCTACCTCAGCTTTGGGATTCTACCCAAGTGTAATGACTGCAGCAGTGTAACACGATGAACATAGTACAGTTTTGTACCTACCATAAATGTAGATGTTCGAGTGTTCACACTGCTGCAGGAAAAGGTTACCCTCCCTCCATCCCCTCTTTATTGCTGGTACGTACCTAAGTCTTCTACCCTTTACTACCTATAGGGGGTATTTGCTGGTAACTAAAAGTTGTAGTTTGCTTTTCTTATTTGTTTTATTAGCAATTTGTATTGTCTATCTATTTGGGGGCACCTGACATCAGGGGCAAGAAAAACTGAAGAAAATGGCGTTGGCTGCATCTTGTATACCCCTGTCGCACTGACGTCAGGGAAGAGGTGACAGCAACTGACGCCGGACCTAGACTTTGGAACTCAGGCCGACTGGGGAACTGCCTGATTATTGGGTACACACAATAATATCCAGAGGTTATCTGATTCCCTTCATTTCCGAACCCCCAACAAACCGGTCTCTACCAGACGTACCACTCATCCAACTAGACCGTGCAACATCAGAGGTCATCTGGTTGCTGCAAAAGAGTCATCCAGAACTTACTCTCTATTCTTTTTAGTTCCAAAAAAGACAGGACTGGAGATCAGTTCTAGATCTCAGCAGGCTCAACAAGCATGTAAGAAAATCAAAGTTCCGAATGATCACTCTGCAGTCTATATTTCCCTTTATCCGGAAAGACAACTGGATGTGCTCAATCGATCTCCAGGATGCGTACTACCACATCAAAATGGACAGGCATTCCAGGAGACATTTACACTTCCGGCTGGGAGTCAGTCATTTTCAGTTCAGAACACTGCCCTTTGGCTTCACTAAAGCCATCAGAGTCTTTACCAAATGCATGGCAGGTGTTTCCGTACCTAGATGACTGGCTCCTCATTGCTACCACCAAGAATCAGCTAATAAGGACCAGGGATGAGACTCTATCCTTGTGCGCCAGTCTAGGCATCACCATCAACTTGCAAAAGTCAGTCTTATCTCCCTCACAGCACATTGTATATTTAGGCTCAGAAATAGGCACAACCACCATGTCAGTAAGGCTTACAGAGGAAAGAGTGGAATCTCTATGCACTCAGATCAGATCCTTAGTAAACAAACAGAGTCCAAGCCAGAATAGTCCTTCATGTCCTAGGGACTGTGGGTTCCGCCATCCTATTAGTTCCTCTTGCTCGCCTACACATGAGGATTCTCCATTGGCTGCTATTTGCGCAATGGTCGATGCAAGACTTTCCATTGTCTCACCAGGTATTAATAACAAACGCATGCAAAAAGGATCTGACATGGTGGTTACACACAAAACAACTTGTCCTAGGTCGTCCACTTGTTCCTCCCCAAGAGAAAGCAGTTTTGACCACGGACGCTTCCCAGATAAGGTGGGAAGGGGGCATTATCTGGGAATGACAGTCCAAGTTACTTGGCAGAATCACGAGAACCACTCGCACATCAATTTTCTGGAGATGAGAGCAGTGCTGTATGCGTTGCAAGCACTTCACAGCTCCCTTCTCACCGGGATGATTGTGATTCAGTCAGACGACATGTCTGTTGTGTGGTACATAAACAAGCAAGGGGGAGCCAAGTCTTACCCGCTTTGCCGAGAGGCCTTAAGAGTTTGGAACTGGGCGATGGATACTCAGTGCTTCCTGATAGCCATGCATATCCCAGGGAAATCCATCGTAGTAGCAGACAGACTCAGCCGAGCAATTCTGATGCCTCATGAGTGGTCCCTGAATCCAATGGTTGCAAAAGAGATCTTTCACAGATAAGGCCAGCCTTGCTACGATCTTTTTGCCACTCACCTGAACACCGAATGCAGCAGCTACTTTGCCGTCATTCCCCATCCGGGGATGTCACCCCGGGATGCTGTAGTTCACGATTGGCCCCCGGGACTTCTTTATGCCTTTCCTCCTTTTCCACTCATCCCCAAAGTAATACAGAAAGCAAGACAGTTGAAGAGTTCCTTGATCCTCATTGCTCCTTACTGGCCTCGACAATTTTGCTTTCCCTTCTTGTGGCCCTACCTCTTGGAGGAACCATGGATTATGGATCCATCTCCACATCTCCTGATTCATCAGTCAGGACAGTTCCATCCCTCCATCCACACCCTCAAACTGACAGCATGGCTGTACCAGTTCCACAAATAGCCAGGTGTTTTCCCTTATCCCCTGTGGTCACACACTTCCTAATTTCATCCCATAAACCTTCCACTCAGAAACTATATTCTAGCAAATGGAAAAGGTTTTCCCTTTAGCCTAAGAATTGGGGCTTAGCTCCATATATGGCTCCTTTAGAATCCATTTTATCCTTCCTAACCACAATTTTTCATGAAGGAGCAGCAGCCTCTACAGTTAGAGTTCATTTAGCTGCCATTTCCAATTTCCATTTTGGTTTCATGGGAAATCCAATCATGCAGCACTCCTTGTGTAAAACTTTCTTAAAAGGAGTTGTTCTCAGGCCCCCAATAAAACAACCATTACTACCCTGGGACTTAAACTTAGTCCTCTCATCTTCGGTGTCTGTACCCTTTGACCCATCCTCGTCGGCAGACTTAAAATAGTTATCATGGAAAACTTTATTCTTGGTAGCCATAACATCTGCTAGGAGAGTTTCAGAAGTACAAACTCTAACTATTCAACCTCCTTACATTATCTTTCACAGTGATAGTCTCTCTCAGGACAAACCCTTCCTTTCTTCCTAAAGTATGCTCAGAGCACAATCTGAATACCACCATTGAGCTTACCTGTGTTTTTTCCAAACCACTCTAATAAGTCAGAGTATAGACTACACCAGTTAGATGTTCACAGAATACTCAGGTTTTATCTACACAGGACTAAAGAATTCAGGAAATCTGATCAACTTTTTGTTTCCTTTTCTGACAAAAGGAAAGGCTTGACTGTTTCTAAAATTACTCTTTGGAAATGGCTTTCGGATTGCATATCCTTTGCTTATCAACAAGCTGGTAGACAACTACCTGTCAAAGTTAAAGGTCAGTCTACTAGGGCTGTAGCTACTTCATGTGCCTTTAGATCTAGGCTCCCAATTGATACTATTTGTGCAGCAGCTACTTGGGCAAGACCACATACGTTTGTCACGCATTACAAATTGGATTTGGCCTCCTGGGACAGGTCATCCTTTGGGTCCACTGTGCTGAAGAGTCTCTTTGCTTGAGCCACCCGGGATAAAGGTGCTAGGGACGCTGTCCCATCCAGCAAGAATTACGGCGAGATAGGACTACATAACATAAAGAAGTTATGTACTTACCATAATGTTCCATGTTTGTAGTCCATCTCGCCTATATTCTTGCATCCCTCCCTCCAACCCCCTTCCTGTTTCTGGGGGATCTGATGTACCTTTTTGGTGCTGCCTGACATTGTTCTTTTTGTTGTCCACCTGGAATGGATTATATTTCTAATCCTTTGATGTATTTACACAGCTCCTTTTTTATTCTTACCTGCAAACGAGATCTGGGGAATTGCCATGAGGCACCATGGGATAGGGGCTAGCCTCGAGCTAGTAAAAGCTCTTGAGCTTTAGTATTGGCCGAGTCAGAGCCGAATATTGTCTCCGAACCCATCCAGCAAAAATATAGGCAAGATGCACAACAAACATGGAATGTTATGATAAGTACATAACTTCTTTTTTCCTTCAGCTCTGCTCAATTTACTAAAGGTTTGGGTGCATGGAAGGTGCCCTTGAAGCTTTGGAAGCTGGCTAGCTGTTATATCCTTAGCAGGATATGATATAATCCATATAGCTAAGACTACTTGTAGCAATGATCATTCTAACATCTGTTATGGTAAGTTCACTTACTCATCTGCACTGTACATCCCCCTGTTTAGGGTCTACATTCCTTCCTGGGTATCAGATGGTGAATCAGTTTGGGCATACATAGTGATTATTTTGCACATTCCCATTCATAAAGCTCATAGGCAATTTCTCAGATTTCTTGTAGACAGCTGGCATTGCCATTTCATCTTATTTTCTCTTGGCCTTTCTTTTGTGCTTGGAGTATTCTTCAAGTGCATGGCTTTGTTTTTTTCCTCTCACATTAGACATTCTCATCTTTGAATAAATGGTGATTTATACTTCCTGAAGTCGGTGTGGATTCTGATGTTCTTCCTGTTTCACTGTTGCAGTCATCACACTTGGGTTATCTGCCTGCTGGTAGCCCTCAGTCAGCCTGAATACCAGAGTCTTGGGATTTCTGCATCAGATGCTGTTGCCTCTTCCATGATGTCAGGTCGTCAGGGCTATAAAACAGGCAGCTGATGCCATTACATCAGTCTTTCTTGCTGACAAAGAGCCCAAAGCAGATGTTCGCAAGTGCCAGTCGGCCGCTACCTGAAATTTTCGTTTTTCGAGTTTTAAACCTGAAGTCTTCTAAAGCTAAGTACCCCGTTGGGGATCCTTTTTTCTTGCTCTAACCGATGTCAGAAAAAGTTAACTATTATCTTGCCTGTGGAAAGCAAATACCTCACAGAGATTTTCATTCTTACTGCGTCACCTGTTTAGGCCCAGACCACGACATCCCTTGCTATCGGTTTTGTGCCTTGTTTAACGCCCAAACAATTCGTTGTTGGGCTATCTTTGTCGCTAAATTCTTTTGCTCTCATTCTCCATATTCTGAAATGGCTTCGATAAGCCATCCTACTACCGATCTACTGAAAAAACATAACGCTAAAGACAGAGACAGACCACATAGGTCCAAAACTGCCGACGACGCTTCCATTAAGCTAGTTGCCAGTCTGCCAGTACTCAGTGAGGTGCCTTTTCAGCCCCTGATGCCCACTTCTACAGATTTGGAGGTCTTTGCTGAGACCCATTCAGAGTCCGTTATGCCTCAAGATGCTTCTTCGACTATGGTACCTGCGGATGTTTTTACCTTGAATGGGTCCGGAGCCGCTGTCCAGGCACTGGCTTCTGAGGGTGTATTCTGACCTACAGATGTTCGAATTAAACTGACAACTTCATTTTTAGCTAAAATTACTGAGTTTCTCAGGCCCAGAGTATGCACTAGGCCTAGAAAACCGACGACCAAAGCACATGCTCAAGCTCCCATGCCACAAAAACAAATGCTTAGAATGGCTGAAGACCTTATTACCCTAATTAGGGGAAGCCAGCCTTCCCCTGCTAAGAGACAAAGAATCGAGTTTCATTCTGATTCTACAGACCAGGAGTCCGATGACTCTGAGCCTTCTGATTGCCAGGACATACCCTTATCAGCCTATAAGGATTCAGATGCAGAGGAATCCATTCCCTCTGCCTCCCCTCCAGAGGATTTTTCTTTTGGTGAAATCTTGCATAGTTTGAGAGAGCTTTTCCACTGGGAATGCCAGGACTACCCTCAGTCCAAAAAGAGACTCAGAGAATTTTTAGAGTTGCCTCAGCACAGGCCTCTAGCTGTACCCCATGTCCTGGATGTTATAGATGATGTATCCAGTCTTACTCCAGACATTTTACCACAGGCCCCTAGAAAACCTGACAGGTACTACAGAGTGCCTGATTCTCACAAATTTTTCTTTTAAGAATCCTACCGCGGATCCAGAGACCATTTCCCCAGGGACCAAAAGGTATTAATGCTACTACAGGAAAAAACCCGACCCCTTCAGACAGGGATTCCAGAGCTTTAGACAAATGGGGTAAGAAGGTATATACCTCTGCAACTCTTGCCATCAGGGCATTGAATTGCCAGTTTCACATGTTGAAGTACCAGCAACATATTATAGAACTAATTAGACAATAAAGGTGTTACTTCCTGATTGTGCAGAAAATAACGATTTACAAGAGTTAATGCATTCTGCAAACCAAGTTAGTAAGCATACTTTGCAGTGTGGCTTTATGCCCTAGAAGCATCTTGCAGGGCTGCAGTCACTGCGTCTGTACTGAGAAGGCATACTTGGCTGAAGGAACAAACCTTGCCAAATCATGTCAAATCAAAATTACTAGACACTCCTTTAAGTAAGGGCTGTTTCTTTGGCACCAAAGCAGAAGAGGTTCTTAAAAAGATGGAAGAAAAAGCTAAATCTATGCAAACTGTTAAAGAATTCTTACAAGTGCAGCCACCTAGTTTCAATAGGCATTGGCCTTCTAAAATCTGGTCCTTTCCAGCCCCTACCAGGCTTTCTCAGTCCATACCCAGGGGAAACAAACCACCCAGACTACATTCTCAGGGTATGCAGAGATCTAAACAATGGACTGCCCCCACCTCAAAAACAGGGAGTGGTAAGCCACCCCCTTATGGAAAAAGTTCACAATGACTTTTCAATTATCCTTCCCATTCCTGCCCAATTACTTGCACCCCTAGGAGGAAAACTTGCACTTCATGCAAAAAAATGGATGTCCATTACTCAGGACCGATGGGTCCTAGACATTGTATCCCAGGGGTACAGATTCTTCTTCCATTCACTGCCAACCCCAAGCGGGTTTCCAGACCTTCCTCCAAACCAGTGGGCAGAGGCTCAAAAGCAAGTACTTTCCCTGCTCAATATCAGGGCTATTAAACATGTTCCAGTAGAACAAAGGGGACAAGGTTTCTACTCCAGCCTGTTCTTGGCACCCAATCCTGGATCTATCAATTCTCAACACCTTTCTGGTGGTCCCAAAATTTGAAATGCTTTGCCTGCAACTTCTTCTCCCTATGCTAGCCAAGGATACCTGGTTAGTCACCCTAAACGTAAAAGAAGCTTATCTGTACATCCCCATAAGGGAGTCTTGCAGGAAATATCTACACTTCAGGGCAGGCTCTGTGCATTATCAATTCTCTGCACTTTTCTTTGGCTTATCTACTGCGCCCAGAGTATTCACAAAGTGCCTGGCTCCAGCCATTGCATACTGCAGGGAGAGAAATATCCAAATTTTCCCATACTTGGACAATTGCCTGATTCAGGCAGACAGTCAGGAATTGCTACTTCAGCACCTGGCATATATAAAAAGACTCCTAACTTGATTGGGGTATACCATCAATGAAAAGAAATCATAACTAGTGCCCAGTCAAAAAATTGTATTCCTGGGAGCAAGCTTGAGCACAACTTCCCAGATGGCATTTCTCACTCCAGAAAAACAGGTCTATTTGACCTACTACTTCAAACAAATAGCCACCAAAACCCAGCTATCTGCAAGGAAAATACTGCAAGCCCTAGGGTTCATGGCCTCATGCATTCTGCTTATTCCATATGCAAGACTGCATATGAGGAAACGTAAGCGGTACTTAAAGTCTTTGGTGCCAGCATTCTCAGGACCTGGAAACAGTCATTCCTATCATATTTTGTCTACTTGTCTAAGGGCAGAGTTCCTTTGGTGGGCAGACGCATGCAACCACAACAAGGGACTGCCTTTCACTCAACCCCTCGCTGCCCAAACCCTGACAACAGATGCATCAGAGTATGCATGCGGGGCTCACATGGCAGGCAAATGCAAGTGGAGCCCAGGGCAAATTCTCCTGCACATTAATCAAAAAGAGATGCTAGCTGTACAGAATGCTCTGACAGTCTTCACATACCTAATCCTTCCAGGACAGCTGCTGATAAAAACAGACAGCACCACAGTTATGTGGTACATAAACAAGCAGGGGGGAACCCATTCTTACCCACTCTGCAGGTTAGCCATGACCCTGTGGAACACAGCCTTGAGCAACCAAGTGCATCTACAAGCTCAGTTCCTGGCAGGCAAACAAAATTCACTGGCTTAAGCAGAAATCTCCTAGACCCACACAAGTGGTAATTGGAGCCCAACATCTTCAACCTTCTAATCCAGTGGTGGGGGACACCGGAGGTGGACCTCTTTGCCTCCCCCGAGAACCACCAGTTGAGCAACTTCTGCACCAGGAACCCTCACAGTAGGGCCTGGAAGGTGGATTGCCCCATCCTTCAAATGGGAAAACCTCTCAATTTATGCCTTTCCCCCTCTGCCCCTCCTCTCAAAAGTACTACTCAAGATCAAACAGGACAGGTCAAGGGCAATTCTTATTGCCCCAAACTGACCATGCCAGCACTGGTACAAACTTTTACATAGTCTGACAACAGTGCCACCCTGGCACTTTCACCAGTCACCTTCCCTGCTGTTTCAGCAGGAGGAACAGATTTTGCATCCGCAGTTGTAAACCCTAAACCTTGCAGCCTGGCTGATCCTCTGAATACACCACCAGCAACCCTCAGCAAACAGGTGCTGGATGTCATTCTTGAGGCCAGAAGGCCTAGTAATAGGAAATCCTATGCTGAAAAGTGAAAAAGATATTGTTCTTGAAATTAGTCTCAAGGAAAGGACACAGCAGTGACCTCCTTACCTCAAATCCTGGATTAACTAGCAGAGCTACTCCACAGAGGCCTACCCTTCTCCTCCATTAAGAGTCATGCCTCTGCCATCTCAGCTCATTATAATACTGAGCCACCTCTATTTTCTCACCCTCTTATCAAACAGTTGCTGATAGGGGCTAACAACTTAAGGCCCCCTAGGAGACCACCCACCCCTGGCTGGGACATTAACTTTGTACTGGAAAAGCTCACGCTTCCCCCTTTTGAACCTGCTGCTTCAGCAGAGTTAAAATTCCTCTCCTGGAAAACAGCCTTGCTTTTAGTCATAACTTCAGCAAGAAGAGTGTCTGAGTAGCAGGCACTAATGGCCGTGGAACCTTTCATTATTTTCCATGCTGTCAGGGTTTCCCTCAGGACTAACCCATCCTTTATGCCTAAGGTGGCGTCCAGTGTGGCTTTAAACCAGTCCATCCATTTACCAATCTTTTTTCCTAATCCTCAGAATAAATGGGAAAGGATCCTGCACTCCTTGGAAGTGCACAGACAGCTCAGGTTCTACCTTGACAGGACTACACCTTTCAGAAAGTCTGAGCAGCTGCTAGTCAACTTTGCTACAGGGGGAGAGGGCAAGGCCATTTCAAAGCAAACCATTTCCAAATGGATAGCACACTGCATCCATTTCTGCTACAAGCACCATGGAAAACCTACCCCACAGGGGATCAGAACACATTCCACTAGGGCTACTTCCACCTCTACAGCATTTCTCAGGGGAGTCCCTACCAGGGACATTCTGGAAGCTGCAACCTGGAGTCCTGTACACACCTTCACCAAGCTTTACCACTTACTTATTTTTCCTAAATCCAGTGCTGGATTTGCTACAGCAGTCTTACAAGGCCTGCTAGCCAGCCCTAACACTTCTTGACTGCCTCCACCCTTCCTCAGCTTTGGGAATCAACCCAAGTGTGATGACTGCAACAGTGAAACATGAAGAACATAGTACAGTTGTGTACACTTACCATAAATGTAGATGTTCGAGTGTATTCACTGTTGCAGTCCTGGTTCCCCCCCCTCCACCCCCCTGGTTTTCTCTATCCTTCCACCTATACTCTCTATGGCCATTTTTAATGGCAGTTGTATTTACTTTTTACTGGTGGTGGTCCACACCATATACTAGCTTCCTATTTGGGGGGCTCCTGACATTTGGGGCAAGAAAAACTGATGTAATGCCATCGGCTGCCTGTTTTATACCCCTGGTGACCTGACGTCATGGAAGAGGCAATAGCATCCGTTGCAGAAATCCCAAGACTCTGGTATTCGGGCCGACTGAGGGCTACCTGCAGGCAGATAACCAAAGTCTGATGACTGCAACAGTGAATACACTCGAACATCTACATTTATGGTAAGTGTACAAACTGTACTTTTTGTGGTGTATTCTAGCTGTGTTTTCTTACGTAAACATTCACATCTACCATTAGCTGTCTGGTAATGACTGACCCTGTTCTGAGCTTTTACCCTGTAGTGCAGCATACTCTGTATTACATCTGATATCTAGATATCTCTTCCACTTTTAGAAATAAGATATCCTGCCATCCCAGACCAACAGGTTTTCAGAAGCCATCTTAAGTGCCATATCTTTCATAATAATGCTGTCTCAGGGCAGAATACGTGGGATAGTGGACTCTGTTTTTCATGCCTTGTAACAGAAAGGGATGACTGAAGCTTTTCTTAAGTCTCTGGTATTCAAGTTCTCCTATGTCATCATGAATGTTCATCATTAGGTCACTGTTGCAGTAGCCTAAGCTATATGGGACATATCCTACCAAAGAATGAACATCTGACCAGCTTCCAAAGCTTTAGGGCACCATCCATGCACTGCATGACTGTTAGAGCTTGAGGGTGAGCTGGGATAAAATAGATGTATGAGTACCAAAAGTTCAGAACCTTCTTGCCATTGAAAGAACCTGCAGGTCTTGCTTACAGCTTCAACTTTGCAGTTTTGGCGGTCAGCTAGTTATCATAAATTGGGTAGATAAGTACCCCGTTGGGTAGTACCATCCATTTTTCTGAAAAAATTATATTTATTTTGCAGAAATCATGTCTAGGATAAGGGGAAAGTGTTTGTTTGAGTGATAAATGCCCTATAGAGATCACAGCACATCTTGTCTCTTCTGCTGAGGGAAAGAAAGTAACACTCAGGCTTATTTAATTTATTCTTCTTTCACTCTTAAAACCATTAGAAACAAGTGAAATGCCCTTGTATTAAATTAGCAAAGCAGAAACTGAAAACACTTACCAGTAGTGTAATGGACTAGGCAAGATTTCTGCTATGGTCAGTCTTAGAGCCCTTGAATTCTTCTCCACTTCCTCATAACCCCCTTAGCTTTGCCCCTGTCCAGGTTGCTAAGGGCTGAGAATTTAGTCCATCCTCCAAGGCTGCTCACTTTGGGCAGAGGAGAACCACTTCTTATGACATTGGAAGAGGGGATGGACATTATTCTCTGTCAGAGCCACATTGAGGGATCAGATTCCTATGGAGGGGAAGTGATTGGATGTCTGAGCACTCCTTTTTGACCAACAGTGCTTGGAAAAGGAAACAAACACACACATCAACTCCTGAGCATTCTCCAGCCAGAAGAACTAAAGATGAGTGGTAGGATTTGCTGACGGCTTGCTTAAAGCCTTTCAGTCAGAGTATGGATTTTCTAAAAGGAAAAGATCTCCTTCCCCATCAAACTCTAAATCTGAATCATATGTACAGGGAATGAGATTAGACTATGCCTCTTAGCTGAATACTTCAGAGAGCTTGGGAATCTGAATATCGTAAAACATTTCCTCTTATTCTCCTGCTGAAGAGTTGTCCTTTTTTGACACCACTAATAGGATGAGAAACCTTTTTAATTGGCTATAAAAAGTGTCTGATTACCAACAGAGATATTATAATGTAATACAGGTGGATATCCCTCAGCATTCCTCATGATGTTCATCGTGTTTCACTGTTGCAGTCCTAACCAATGGGTTATCCGGCTCCCGGTAGCCCTCGATCGGCCAGAATACCAAAGGTAAGTAAATATGACATCGGCTGTCATCAGTTGTAAAGGACAGCAGAACATCCGATACAAAAGGAGGCAGCCGACGTCACTTCATCAGTCTTCCTTGTTGTAGAGCCCGAAGCAGAAGCAATTTTGCACGAGTTCCGGTCAGCCGTTTACCTTTTTGATTTCCGACTGCAAAGTTGAAGTCAACTACAGCTAAGTACCCCGTTGGGGATCCTCTTTTTTTACCTTAACAAATGTCAGAAACAGTTAATAATTGTCTTGCCTGTAGAAGCAGATTCCCCAACGAGATTTTCATTCCTATTGTATTATTTGTTTAGGACTTGACCACAACGTTCCTAATTGTGATCTCTGTGCTTCTTTTAATCTGTGCACTATTTGTTGTCGGGCTAAGCTTTTAGCTAAGCATTTTGGAGTGTGGTCTAAGTTTGTCGGTATGGCGTCCGCTAGTTTTCAGGCTTCAGATATTCCTAAGAAGCATAAGGATAAGGACCATGACAGGCTTCTGAGGGTCAAGTCTTCCGATGATCTTAAGCTGGTCGTCAGCCCTGCGGTAGCCAGTGAGGTGCCTTTGCAGCCCCTTCAGTCTGCAGATTTTCAACCGCAGGCCTTGGTTAAGACCATTTCAGAGTCCCCCAGGCTTCCATTTTGTCTTCTGACCTTCCACCTGTTGCCTCTAGCTGGATCCGGAGCCGGTTTCCAAGGCCTCCGTTCTTCGTTGTGACAACAGGCTCATACCGACGACCTCTTCCATGGCTTCGGCAGTGGCCAAGCCTCCTGAGTCCTGCGGGTAAATCCTCCAGTTGTAAGCCTGTGAAGAAACAGGCTCCAGCTTCCTCACTTTCCCCTCAATCTTAAATGGTTAAAATGGCTAATGACCTTTTGACTCTTATTAGGAGTTCAGAGCCTCCTCCTTCAAACAGAGGTAGGGATTTCTCTCCAGAAGATTTATCTTATTCGGGATGTCCTTCAAGGATGCATCTGCAGTCCTAACAAATGGGTTGTCCTGTCGTCAGGCAGCCCTTCGGTCGGCCGGATTCCAAAGTCTGGGTCTGGCCTCGGCTGGTGTCGCACTTCACCCGACGTCATCTCTGCTGGTCTTCGGGTATAAAGGCATCAGCCGACGCCATTTTCCTCAGTCTTTCTTGCCGCGTGGCGCCCTTAGCAGAAGCTGTTCACAAGTGCCGGTCGGTCAGATCCAGAGATTAATACTACCGAATACAACTTCGAAGACTTCTAAAAGCTAAGTACCCCGTTGGGGACTCTTTCTTGCCTCAGCCGATGTCAGAAAAAGTAAATAACTGTTTAACTTGTGGGAAACAAATACCTCATAAAGATTTCCACTCTTACTGCTTACCTTGTTTAGGCCCAGACCACAACGTAGCAGCTTGTTTAGCCTGTGCTTCCTTCAACCGACGAACGCTTAGGCATTGGTCGGAGTTTGATGAACAATCTTTCAGCTCAGACTTTGCGTACATTATGCCGTCGGATCCTCCGACTACCCAAATTGTTAAGAAACGCAAAGAAAAGGACCGACACTCGCGGCTGATACCTCTAGCATTTCTGCTGATGAAGAGGAATTTTCTCAGGTTGTTTCTCCTTTTGAGGATTCAGATGCAGAGGAATCCATTCCATCTGCTTCTCCTCCAGAGGATTTCTCTTTTGGTGATACTTTGAATACTCTTAGGGAGCATTTTAAATGGGAAAGTCAGGATTATCCCCAATCTAAGAAAAGGATCAGGGAGTTTTTGGATTTGCCTCAGCATAAGCCTCTGGCTATTCCTTCTGTGTTGGAAGTGGTTGATGATGTTTTTCTGGAAAATTCCTTGACTCCAAATTCTGATGTCCTTCAAGGATGCATCTGCAGTCCTTACAAATGGGGTTGTCCTGTCGTCAGGCAGCCCTTCAGTCGGCCGGATTCCAAAGTCTGGGTCTGGCTTCGGCTGGTGTCGAACTTCACCCGACGTCATAGCTGCAGTTCTTCGGGTATAAAGGCATGGCGCCCGAAGCAGAAGCTGTTCGCAAGTGCCGGTCGGTCAGAACCAGAGATTACTACTACCGAATACTACTTCGAAGACTTCTAAAAAGCTAAGTACCCCGTTGGGGACTCTTTCTTGCCTTAGCCGATGTCAGAAAAAGTGAATAACTGTTTAACTTGTGGGAAACAAATACCTCATAAAGATTTCCACTCTTACTGCTTACCTTGTTTAGGCCCAGACCACGACGTAGCAGCTTGTCTAGCCTGTGCTTCTTTTAACCGACAGACGCTTAGACGTCGGTCGGAATTTGCTGAGCAGTTTTTCGGCTCTGATTTTGCTTATATTATGCCGTCGGATCCTCCGACTTCACAAATAACCAAAAACCGCAGGGACAAGGGCCGACACTCACGGTCCGCGGTTTCGCCGAAACCGCGTTAGCTAACCACGAGTGTCTCGGTTTCGGCTGAAACCGAGCAGCGGTTCTTCCTCCAGCCGAAAACATGCCTTCTACCGAGGCCTCTTCTAACCTGGTGGAATCGGCTTCTGAAATCCAACCTGCAGTTGCGGTATCTCAGGAATTATCTGACACTATTCCCTTGGATATTTCAACCCCTGCACGTGGAGCTGCTAGGCCTCCTGCAGCCATGTCCATTAAGGCCTTTGCCAGGGCTAAAGCAGCTAAAGTTTCAAAAACTGTGCCTGTTAAGCCTCCCTCTCACAGGCCCAGCTCCAGTTCCCATATGCTTTCTCTGGCAGAGGATCTTATTTCTTTAATTCGTGGATCCCAGCCTCATCCAGACAGGGCCTCTCATCCACCTCCAGAGAAGAGGCCTAGAGCAGAGCCCCCAGAGCCAGTATCTACAGATGATTCCTCTGTTGACTCAGAAAATACAGACCCTCCAGAGGCCCCTTGCTCCCCTTACGAAGACTCTGATGCTGAAGAATCCATCCCCTCTGCCTCTCCACCTGAGGAATTTTCCTTTGGGGAAACCTTGCATGCTATGAGGGAACAATTTCAGTGGCAGGGCCAAGATTTCACAGACTCCAGGAAAAGGCTTAGAACCTTTTTACATTTACCACAGCATAGGCCTTTAGCTATACCTCCAGTTCTTTCTGTTGTAGATGATGCATTTAATGATGCTTGCACTGCTCCTGATTCATTACCTCCGGCCCCTGCTAAGCCCGATAGGTTCTACAGGGTCCCGGACACTCATCACCATTTATACAAGGCTCCTTTTGCAGATCCCGAGACTATCTCCCAGGGGCCTAAGGCTGTAGCAACTACATCTGCTAAAAACCCCCTCCCCTCTGAAAGGGAATCCAGGTCCTTAGAGAGATGGGGTAAAAAAGTTTACACTTCTGCTACTCTGTCAGCTAGGGCTTTGAACTGTCAATTTCATATGATTCAATATCAAGAATTTATGCTAGACCAGTTAACTAAAAAACTGTCCTCTGATGAATCTTTAGATAAGAAGTATGTTCAGGAAATGGTACATAACATACAGCAAGTTAGTAACCATTCTTTAAAGTGTGGCTATGATGCACTGGAGGCTTCCTTTAGATCAGCCATGACTGGCACAGTTATCAGAAGGCATGCATGGTTGAAAGAGCAGGCCTTACCGGACCATGTCAAATCAAAACTTTTAGATGCACCCATGGACAAAGTCAATTTATTTGGTTCTCCTGCACAGCAGGTAGTGAAAAAGATGGAAGAGAAGGCGAAATCTGTACAAACAGTGAAAGATTTCTTACAGGTTCAACCTCCAAGGTTTAGCAGGAACTGGCCCTCCAAGAATTGGTCCTTTCCGGACTCCTCTAAAGCACAGAGAGGCAGGAATAGGCGTTCAAGAGGCAGAAACCAATCCAGGGGTGCCTACAGGGGACGCCAGTGGCAGGGTAACAACCAGTGAGGCACAGACGCAGCCACCACCACTACAACAACACAATCACAGTGACTTGGCTCTGGCACCGCCTACCAGGGAACAACTGGAAGCACCCTTAGGCGGAAAGCTAGCCTTATTTTCAAAGAACTGGCATTGCATCACAAGGGAAAAATGGATTTTGCAAACTATAGACCAAGGTTACAGGTTCCATTTCCATACTCTACCAGGAAAGAGAGGAATGCCAAACCTACCACCTACTCAAAGGGCAGAAGCTCTAAAGCAAATATCTCAATTAAGAATGAGAGCCGTGGAAAAGGTACCATCTATGGAACAAGGAAAGGGATTTTACTCCAGACTCTTCCTGGTACCAAGAAAAGAGAGCAAATGGAGGCCTATTCTCGACCTGTCCGCATTAAACACATTCCTCATTGTTCCAAAATTCAAGATGCTGACCCTACAGCAGCTTCTTCCCATGTTGGGCAAGGAGTCTTGGCTGGTAACTCTAGATCTCAAGGAGGCATACCTGCACGTCCCCATACGACCAAATTGCAGAAGATACCTCAGATTTCTTGCAGGATCAGAGCATTATCAATTCTCAGCATTGCCCTTTGGCTTATCTACTGCGCCCAGAGTGTTCACGAAATGCCTGGCAACAGTAATTGCTCATTGCAGGCTTCAGGGAATCCAAATTTACCCCTACCTGGACGACTGCCTAATACAAGCGGACAACAAAAACAAGCTAACAGAAGACTTACAAAGAGTCATTTACCTGCTGCAAGCCCTGGGATATACAGTCAATATAAAAAAGTCAAGGCTGATTCCATCCCAAAGAATAACCTTTCTGGGTGCAGAGCTGGACACATCAAAACAGATGGCATTCCTAACTGTAGAAAAGCAAGAGCAACTACCTCTCTACTTCTTGGCATTAACAAAGCAGAACCATCTAACAGCAAGAAAAGTACTGCAAGCCCTGGGCTTCATGGCATCCTGCATAATTCTGGTCCCTCATGCCAGACTGCATATGAGAAAGCTACAGTGGTACCTAAAGAATTTGTGGTCCCAACACAAGCACAGCCTAGAAACCAAAATTCCAATAATCCCATGCTTGAAGCAAGAGTTCCTATGGTGGGCTCAGGCCTGTCAATCAAACACAGGATTGCCCTTCTGCAACAGTCAACCAAGCCAAACCATCACGACAGACGCCTCAGACCTCGGTTGGGGGGCCCACATGCTGGACAAGTGCATACAAGGCTTATGGACTCAAGACCAGCTGCACCTGCACATAAATCTAAAGGAAATGCTGGCAGTAAAATTGGCAATCCAGTCATTCAGACCATTTCTCTGAGAAGGTCAGTTGATGATAAGGACAGACAACACCACAGTTATGTGGTACATCAACAAACAGGGAGGCACACATTCATACCCTCTATGCCGGCTGGCACTGGACCTATGGAATGTGGCTCTGAGCTACAACATTCAGTTACAAGCAATTTTTGTATCGGGAAAGGAAAACATTCTAGCAGACATATTAAGCAGGACTACCACGGATGCCCACAAATGGATGCTGCATCCGGACATCTTCAAAGCCATCACAAGAGAATGGGGACTACCACAAATAGACTTATTTGCATCCCCACTCAATCACCAGCTAAAGAAATTCTGCACAAGGACGTACCACCCACTTGCTTGGAAGGTGGACTCCCTATCTTTCAGTTGGGAAAACCTGACAGCATATGCATTCCTACCACTTCCTTTGATGCACAAGGTGCTATTGAAGATCAAAGAGGAACGTCCAAGGATCATTCTGATTGCTCCAGACTGGCCAAGGCAACATTGGTACCCATTACTGAGGAGCATGTCTCGGGAACAAATATGGACACTACCCCTGATCCCATTGCTGTTAACACAGAACAACTACAACATCCTGCATCCAAACCTGAAAACTCTGCAGCTGACTGCCTGGAACATTACATAAGATCAATTAACCCAAATTTATCCCAAAGGGTTAAAGACATTATCCTTGAGGCTCGCAGACCTTCAACAAGAAAGAATTATGCAGCAAAATGGAAAAGATATCTCATTTGGAGTACTGCAAAGGGAGAAGATGTGTCACTGGTAAACGTAGCCAACATCCTGGAGTACTTGGCAGAGCTCTTCCATATAGGCCTGTCCTATTCTTCCATCAAGATACATGCATCAGCTATTTCAGCAGAATACAGCTTGGATCCTCCTGTCTTCTCACATCCTCTGCTCAGGCAGTTTCTGAGAGGAATTAAAAATGTAAAACCTCCTAGGAAACCACCATTGCCAGCATGGGACTTGAACTTTGTACTAGAAAAATTGACACTTCCCCCTTTCGAACCAGCAGCAACAGCAGAATTACAATACTTATCCTGGAAAACTGCTTTCCTGCTGGCAATCACCTCAGCAAGAAGGGTTTCTGAACTACAGGCATTAATGGCAGTGCAACCCTTCCTGATCTTCCATCAAGATAGAGTGTCCATGAGAACAAATCCTACATTTATGCCTAAGGTGGTATCCAGAGTGTCTTTAAATCAGGCTATCCACCTACCTACATTCTTCCCCAACCCACAGAACAGGGGAGAAAGACTGTTGCATACCTTGGATGTACATAGACAATTACGCTACTACCTGGACAGGACCAAGTGCAATAGAAAAACTGACCAGCTTCTGGTAGCATATGCAACAGGAAAGGAAGGAAAACCAATTTCAAAACAGACAATCTCCAAGTGGATAGGAAATTGCATTAGATTTTGTTACTCCTACCATGGAAAGAAAACTCCAGAGAACATCAGGCCTCACTCCACAAGGGCTACAGCCACTACCACAGCTTTCTTACGAGGAGTGGCTACCAAAGACATTATAGAGGCTGCTACTTGGACCTCCGTGCATACATTTGCCAAGCATTATAATTTACCTTTATACTCTAGATCCCGAGCAGGTTTTGCCACTGCTGTTTTACAAGGGATCCTAACTACACCATAATCTCTCTTTTTTCCTCCTCCCCTAGTTTGGCTATGGTATTCTACTCATTTGTAAGGACTGCAGATGCATCCTTGAAGGACATAGTGCAGTTTTGTACCTACCATAAATGTAGATGTCCGATAGGAATGCATCTGCAGTCAGGATTACCCGCCTGCCTTCCCCTCTGTGGTACTCCTAGGGTAATTGCCATCTTTTAGCTAGCTTGGGGGGGATCTATTATGGTGTATTTGTTTGTATATATGTACATACATGCTTATTTTATGTGTTTGCTCTCTACTATTTGGAAACATTGGCATTTATCCAAATTTAGCCATCCAAGAGGGCACCTGGCATCTGGGGCAAGAAACACTGAGGAAAATGGCGTCGGCTGATGCCTTTATACCCGAAGAACTGCAGCTATGACGTCGGGTGAAGTGCGACACCAGCCGAAGCCAGACCCAGACTTTGGAATCCGGCCGACTGAAGGGCTGCCTGACGACAGGACAACCCCATTTGTAAGGACTGCAGATGCATTCCTATCGGACATCTACATTTATGGTAGGTACAAAACTGTACTTTCCTCCTGCTCCCAGGAAACCTGACAAGTACTGTAGAGTCCCTGATTCTCATTTGTTTCTCTTTAGGAATCCGCTAGCTGACCCAGAAGTTATTTCTCAAGGGCCTAAAGGGGTTAAGGCCACTGTTACCAAAAATCCTGTTCCTTCCGACAGGGAATCTAGGAACCTAGATAGGTGGGGTAAAAAAGTTTATACTTCTGCCACTCTTGCTATTAGGTCTACTAATTGCCTTTTTCATATGCTTAAGTATCATCAGCAGCACACCTTGGAGGCTATCAAGTCAAAGATTGCAAGTGTGCCTCTTTTGGCAGAGAGTAAGGATATGCAGGATTTGCTGAATTCTGCCAGTCTTGTCAATAAACATTCATTACATTGTGGTTTTGACATTCTAGAAGCTTTCTGCAGGCGACAGCTACTGGATCTGTTATCAGAAGGCATGCTTGGCTCAGGGAACACCCCCTTCCAAAGCCTGTCAAGTCTAAGCTTTTAGATGTACCTTTACATAAGGACAGTCTTTTTGGCAGCAAAGCAGAGGAAGTGCTCAAAAAGATGGACGATAAGGCCAAGTCTATGCAAACTGCAAGTTCAACCTCCTCGCTTCAGCAGGAATTACCCTTCTAAGAGTTGGATGTTTCCAGATACCAGCAGACAGAACCATTCTAGGACTAGAGGTTACAAATCTTCTAGGGGGCAGGTGGCTACCCCTCAAAGGTCTAAGCGATGGCATGCTTCCACTTCTAAGGCGGGAAGTTCTAAGCCTACATCTCAATCCAAGCATTCTCAATGACTGTCCAACTTCTGCCTGTTCCTGCTTGCCCGGAGTTTCCTTTAGGGGGAAGGTTGGCCATTTTTGCAAATATCTGGGCCACCATCATGGACGACAAATGGGTACTCAGAACTGTATCCCTAGGGCACAGATTTTCTTTCCACACCTTTCCGGTGCCCAAAGGATTCCCGGACACTCCTCCAAACCAAAGGGCAGAAGTAGAAAAGCAAATTTTGTCCCTGTTACATCTCGGGGCAATAGAATCAGTTCCTGCTCTTAGTTCCAAAAAAATAAGGCACCTGGTGTCCTTTCCTAGATCTATCCATTTTGAACTCTTTCTTGGTAATTCCAAAGTTCAAAATGTTCACTCTGCATCAGTTGCTACCAATGTTAGACAAGGACTCCTGGCTGGTAACTTTGGATCTCAAAGAAGCTTATCTGCATGTCCCTATCAGGGAAAGTTGCAGGCAATACCATCTTTTCAGAGTGGGCAAGCAACATTATCAATTCTCTGCGCTGCCCTTTGGCTTATATACTGCTTCCAGAGTTTTCACAAAGTGCCTGGCTCCAGTCATTGCTTTTGGCAGGCAAAAGAAAATTCAGATTTATCCATACTTGGACGACTGTCTCATTCAAACAAATTCTCAGGAACAGCTGTTAAAGGATCTGGAATTTGTAAAGACTCTTCTCTCTTCCCTGGGTTACACTCTCAATGAGGAAAAATCAAAAATGGTTCCAGCCATGGAGATAACATTCCTGGGAGTGAGTCTGAACACAGCCACCCAGATGATACATCTCACCCAGGAGAAGCAGGCAACTCTTTCTGTTTACTTCAAGGATTTGACAAGCCTGTCCCAGCTTTCTGCAATGAAATACCTGCAATCTCTGGGATACATGGCCTGTTGCATTCTCATGATTCCATATGCAAGACTGCATATGAGGAAATTGCAATGGTACCTCAAAAACCTTTGGTGTCAACACGCACAGGACCTGGATATGATAATTCCTCTGCATCCATGTATGCAAACAGAGTTTCTTTGGTGGGTGACAGCCTGTCTACAAAACAGAGGCATGCCTTTTCTTAGCACAGACACATCGGACTATGCCTGGGGAGCTCACCTGGATGGCAGATGCATACAAGGACGTTGGAATGCCCAGCAGATGCACTTACACATAGACCTGAAGGAGATGATAGCAGTTCAGCAGGCCTTACTGGCTTTCAAGCATCTTCTTTCTCCAGGAACTCTGCTTGTCAGAACAGACAACACCACAGTCATGTGGAACATCAACAAACAGGGAGGGACTCATTTTTACCCCCTGTGCAGGCAAAACATGATTCTCTGGTCCACAACAGCATCCTTGGGCCTGCATCTCTTAGCTCAGTTTCTTCCAGGGAGACTCAGTGTTTTGGCAGACCAGTTGAGCAGACAGACCCTGGATCCTCACGAGTGGCAACTGAACAGAGCAGTCTTTTACAGCATCATTCAGTGTTGGGGGCCACTCCTCAAGTGGATCTTTTCTCCTCCCCAGACAACCACCTTCTACCACTTTTTTGCACCAGACAGCATCACAGCAAGGCCTGGAGAGTGGATGCTCTGTCCTTCCCTTGAACGCTACTGTCAGTTTATGCCTTCCCTCCTTTTCTTCCCAGAGTATTATTGAAGTATTATTGAAGATCAGGGACGAAAGACCAAGGACCATTCTCATAGTTCCAGACTGGCCCAGACAGCATTGGTATCCACTGCTTCGCAGTCTCTCCCAATTTCCTCCTTGGCGTCTTCCTCTGAAAACAAATCTTTTGGTTCAGGAAGGGGGAAACATTCTACATCCTCATCTTCAGTCTCTCCATTTGGCAGCATGGCTCATTGTATGAATCAATCCATTTTTTCTTACCTTTCCCAGCAGGTGGTTAACGTACTTTGGGAGGCCAGGAGGCCTAGCACTAGGTAGTCCTACGCTAGCAAATGGGAAAGATTCTCTTATTGGATGCAGGCTAGAGGGGAATCTTCTTCTCAGCCTACTCTTCCTCTGATACTGGAATACTTGGCTGATTTGCTTCAAGGTGGTCTTTCTTTTTCCTCTATTAAGATCTATGCTTCAGCCATTTCTGCTCATTGTTCTTTTGAGCAACCCATTTTCTCTCACCCCCTGATGAAAATGTTTCTCGGAGGTGCTTGCAACTTAAAATCTCCCAGGAGGGCACCTACTCCAGTTTGGGATCTTAATTTTGTTTTAGAGAAACTCACTCTTCCGCCTTTTGAGCCAGTTGCCACTGCAGATTTAAAGTTTCTCTCTTGGAAAACTGCCTTCCTCTTGGCTATAACTTCAGCAAGGAGAGTTTCGGAGCTGCAGGCTTTGATGGCTGTGGAGCCTTTTCTTATCTTCCATGCAGATCGTGTCTCTCTGAGAACCAGTCCCTCTTTTATGCCTAAGGTGGTTTCTAGCCTGACTCAATCAGTCCATCCACCTTCCTACTTTCTTCCCTAATCCTCAAAATAGAGGTGAAAGGATCCTGCATTCTCTTGATGTGCACAGACAGCTCAGGTTTTACCTGGACAGGACTAAAGACCTACAGAAATCAGCACAGCTGTTGGTCAGTTTTGCCCCTGAAGCTCAGGGCAAAGCTATCTCTAAGCAAACCATTTCTAAATGGATTGCACATTTTATTACTTTCTGTTATTCCTTTCATGGCAAGGTTCCTCCTCAAGGGGTTAGGACCCACTCCACAAGAGCAGCTTCCACCTCTGCAGCATTTTTAAGGGGTGTCCCCACTAAATATATTTTAGAGGCTGCCACATGGTCTTGTGTTCACACTTTCACAAAGCATTATAATTTGCCTTTGTTTTCTAGAGCCAGGTCAGGGTTTGCCACTGCTGTTCTGCAGGGCATTCTCTCCAGTCCTTAATGCTGTTGGTACCTCCTCCCTTTTCTCTGGGCTTTGGTAATCAGCCCATTGGTTAGGACTGCAACATTGAAACACGAACATAGTACAGTTGTGTACACTTGCATTTGACTTAGGTTCAATTTGCCCTGAATGCACTTCACTGCCAGGTGAGCTCCCCCATGCATAGTCTGATGCATCTGTTGTTAGGGTTTGGGCGGAAAGGGGGTGGTGTGAAAGGCAGTCCCTTGTTTTGGTGGCAGGCCTCTGCCCACCAAAGGAACTCTAGGCGTGGGCAAGGTATGATAGGAATCACTGTTTCTAAGTCTTGAAAATGTTGACACCATAGGCTTTTTAGATACCACTGCAGTTTCCTCATATGCAGTCTTGCATATGGAATTAGAAGAATGCAGGAGGCCATGAACCCCAAGGCTTGCAGTATTTGTCTTGCAGATAGCATGGTTTTTGTGGCCACTTGTTTGAAGTAGTTTGTCAAATGAATTTGCTTTTCTGGCGTGAGGTAAGCCATCTGGGAAGTTGTATTCAAGCTTGCTCCCACAAATATAATTTGTTGACAGGGTACCAGAGGCACAGCAAAATAATGGGTATAGTTCCCCATACTAAAGGGGTGGCGTAAGCCACAAAACTATGGGCTAGGCTTGTAAATGCCCTCGGGCAGATAGCCTAGTATGAACCTAAGGTGTGGTTTCTTTTTGTTAATGGTGTACCCCAGACAAGTTAAAACCCTTTTTACAAAGGCCAGATGATTCAAAAGTATGATCTGGCTTTCTGCCTGAATCGGATAATCATCTGGGTATGGGTATATTTGAATATTTCTTTGCCTGCAAAATGCAATAATTGGAGCTAGGCACTTTGTGAATACCCTGGGCACAGTAGATAAGCCAAAGGGCAGTGCAGAGAACTGATAGTGCATGTAGCCAGCTTTGAAGCATAGGTATCTTCTGCAAGATTCCCTGATTGGGATGTGCAGATATACTTCTTTTAAATCTAGTGTTGCCAACCAGGCATCTTTGCCTAGCATAGGAAGTAATTGGTGAAGAGTCAGCATTTTGAATTTTGGAATCTCCAAAAAGGTGTTTAGAGTAGACAGGTCCAGGATAGGACAACGCAATGAATTGTCTTTTCTGGGTACCAGGAAAAGTCTCGAGTAGAAACCTTGTCCCTTTTCCTCTTCTGGTACCAGTTGAATAGCCCCCATGCTTAAGAGAGAAATAACTTGTTTTTGGGCCTCTGCCCACTGATTTGGGGGTAGGTCCGGCCACCCACTTGGTGTTGGCAGTATGTGGAAGTGAAATCTGTATCCCAGGGACACTATATTTAAAACCCATTTGTCCTGGGTAATGAGTTCCCAATTCTTTGCATGAAGAGCAATCTTTCCCCCCAAAGGGGCAGTCAGTTGATAAGTGCTTGGAAATTTTAAAAGGAAGTCATTGAGACAATTTTACGATAGGGGGGAGCCTTATTATTCTCAGACTTGGAAGTGGAGGCCCCCCAAAGCTTAGTTCTGTGTGTCCCCTGGGACTGAAACCTGGGGATTTTGCAGTGTCTGGGTTTGGCTTGAGAAGACCTGAAAGGGGTGGAAAGGACAAATTCTTAGAGGGCCAGTGCCTACTAAATCTAGGAGGCTGAACTTGTAAAAAATCTTTAACAGTTTGCATAGATTTAGCTTTATCTTCCATCTTTTTAAGAATTTCTCAGCCTTGTTGCCAAACAGGCAGTCCTGATTTAAAGGAGCATCCAACAATTTAGCTTTAACATGATCAGGCAAAGATTGCTCCTTAAGCCAAGCATGACTTCTGAGCACAGATCCAGTAACAGCAGCCCTGCAAGAGGCCTCTAATGGATCAAAAACACATTCCTAAGTGTGTTCGGCAGAACACACAGTCAGGAATCAACATAATTTTCTGTTTAAGCAGTCCAATAACATGTTGCTGATATTTTAACATATGAAACTGGCAGTTTAAAGCCCTAATGGACAAGGTTGCAGAAGTGTAAACCTTCTTACCCCATCTATCCAGCACCCTGGAGTCTCTATCAGAAGCGGTAGGATTTTTAGCAGTAGAAGCCTTAATGCCCTTAGGCTCCTGTGAAATAGTCTCTGGATCTGCAGTAGAATTTTTGAAAAGGAACTTGTGGGACTCAGGGACCCTGTAGTATCTGTCAGGTTTTCTGGGAGCAGGAGGCAGGGAATCAGGGGCCAAACTAGATTCTGAGAAAGCATCATCAACAATGTCTAGTACAGAAGGAATAGCTAAAGGCCTATGCTGAGGTAGGAGAAGGAAATCCCTAAGCCTCTTTTTTGAATCAGAAAAATCATGGCTTTCCCAGTGGAAATGCTCCCTTAGAGTATGTAAGGTTTCCCCAAAAGAAAAATCCTCGGGAGGGGAAGCAGAGGGAATAGAATCCTCTGCATCAGAATCCTCATAAGTGGGTAAGGACAATCCAGATCATCAGAAGAGTCAGAAAAAATAGAATCCTGATCAGAAGATTCATAATCAACCTCAGTCCTAGGCCTCTTGGGGGGGGGGGGGGTGGCTACCCCAGATTAGAGTTATTAGATCTTCAGCCATTCTTATCATTTTTTTTTTTAGGCAAAGAGGCCTGAGCATGTGGCTTGGGCGTCGGTTTTTTAAACATGGATCGAGATTTAGGCCTAAGTAATGAAGGAGGCGTTGATTTAATATGCAAGTCCATAGGCCTGAATACACACTCAGAAGCCGGTGCCTGCACAGCGGCTCCGGACCCATCCAAGGTAAAGACATCCGCAGGTTCCATAGTTGAAGCATCTTGCGGCATACCGGACTCCGAATGGGTCTCAGTAGAGGCCTGCGAATCAGAAGTAGTGGGTATCAGGGGCTGCGAAAGCACCTCACTGAGTACCAGCGAATTGGCGATTGGCTTAGGAGAAGCATTGTCGGCAGTTTTGGACCTAGGTGGCCTGTCTCTGTCTTTATCTTAGCGTTTTTTTGAAATCCCAGTAGTTGGATGGCTAATCGACGACATTTCTGTATAATTAAACTGAGAACCAAAATATTTAGAGGCAAAAATATACCGATGACATATAGTGCGCCGATTAAATAAAGCACAAAACCAACAGCAAGGTATGTCGTGGTCAGGGCCTAGGCAAGGAATACAGTATGAATGAAAATCTTTATGAGGTATTTGCTTTCCACAAGTAATGCAATTATTAACTTATACTGACATCAGTAAGGAGCAAGAAAAAGTTTCCCCAATGGGGTACTTAGCTTTAGTTGAAGACTTTGGTTCTGAAACTCGAAAACGAAAATTTCAGGGGTCGGCCGACCGGCACTTGCGAACTGCTTCTGCTTCAGGCACCGCACGGCAAGAAAGACTGGTGTAATGGCGTCGGCTGCATGCTTTATACCCCTGACGACCTGACGTCATGGAAGAATGGAAAGCAACCGATGCAGGACCCAAGACTTTGTTTATCAGGCCGACTGAGGGCAACATGCAAGCAGATAACCCAAATGTACACAACTGTACTTTGCAGATTACATGGTATGCGCATTTCTTCCATACTTGGATAACTCTTATCTTTGCAGATTCTTTTTCAGCCTGTCTAGAATCTCTTCACTTGGTAAAAAACCTTTTCCTCAATCTAAGAATTCAGGTGAACCTAGAAGAATAGTCTTCCTAGGGTGTCTCTTAGACACATCCATTATGATGGCAATTCTTACCCAACAAAAAATTGACTGTTATAAACAGTATTTTCTAATATTTTCCAATCAGACTCTTTTAACAACCAGGGAATTATTTAGGATTCTAGGCTTTAGGGGTTCTACTGTTGTCATGGTGTTTCCATTCAGACATAACACAAGAAAAATTCAGTGGGGTTTTGTGTCCTTGCGGACTCCACACCAACATCTCCTATCCTTTCAGATTCCAGTTCCAGGTTTTGTCAAAAAGGTGATCCAGTGGTCGTTGAACCAATTATCCCTAAAGCTAGGTCTTTCTGTTACTCATCCAACACCTACTCTGTCTGTGACCACAGATATATTAGACTTTGCTTGGGGGTGGTATCCAAAAGGGGTAAAAGTCTAGGGTCTCAGGAACCAACAAGACAAATTTGATGCACATAAATTTCAAATAAATGATGTTGCTCAATGCACTTGAGTCTTTAAATTGCCTTTGGATCTCCGGTCCTGTTCTAGTAATCACAGAAAACACTGCATTATATGTCGTGTGTTACATAAGCAAGGATGAACTGGATTCTGCTCTCTTTGCAGATTAGCAATGATAGCCTGAGAACTGGTGTCCTTGTCAAATCTTTCCCTTCAGGCTACCTGCATACCACCAGAGCAGAATTCAGTGGCAGGCAAGCTGAGCAGGACCAGAACATACCCGCATGAATGGAAGTTACATCCTGGGGTCTTCCAGGAGTTGCTCCATCTATGTGGGACTCCTCAAGTAGATCAGTTTTCCATCAGTCACAACAGAAGGCTAAAGACATTTTGTTCCAAGACTGCTTGCATAAGATCCTAGGAGGCAGATTCCTTTTATTTCTATGGATATGAATGTCTCTGTATGCCTTTCCCACCCATTCACCTAATAACCGTGGTTCTTCTAAAGATTCACAGAAAGACTACATCGACAGTACTTGTAACCACCTTTTGACTCATGCAACAGTGTTTTTTTCCTTCTCTTGAACTGGCCAAGAGCTGTTACCACAAGCTCCTCACAGGATGGACTAACACTGTTCAGGGGTTCTCTGATCCATTTCAGCTTTTAAACTACTTCAGTTTGCTATCTGATTGATAACATTTTAATATATTTTATCTGAGGACATGCAGCATATGTATTAAAGGAAGTTAAAAAACCTGCAACTAGAAAATAGTACATGGCAATAAGATCCTTTTGATGGCCAGATTTCTTTGGTTCTTCATTTTCTGTCTGAGTTTTATTCACTGGCCTTTCTTATTCTTTCAAGATTTATCTTTCAGTCATACTGTATCTGCTCATCTACCTATGAATCCGCCCTTTCTTCTGTATCGCAAAGACAAATAGTCTTTGAAAGGAGTACCAAATATCTATCCACCCAAGAAACAAGTGTCATCTTCATGGAATCTTAATGTTGTTTTACAGAAACTTGTACTTTTTCATTTTGAACCAGCGCACAAGGCTGATTTAAAGATATTTAGCATTAGATCCCTGTTGCAGTAGCCTAAGTTATTTAGGGTCTCACCCTCTACCAACCAGCCAATGTTTCAAAGCTTAAGGCACCCCCACATGCACCAACTATCAGTAGTTTATGCAACACTCTATAAGACAGCTGGAACAGAAAAAGCTTCAGAGCTTTTTTGCTCCAGGCTTTGTGTAACTGTCAGTCAGCTAGCATTCCTTCAAGGCTGTGCAGATTAAGTCCCCTGCTGTTGAAACCTTCCAATATTTTATTTTTCTTAAGACTAGTGTTATTTCTGTGAAGGTGGTTTTATTTACACTGGGGAAACTATTTTGTTTGGGCTGTCATTCTGTTTCATTGGATTTTAGTATTATGAATGCTTGTGGAAGCCTTCTCTGTTTAAATTGTTTACTGAATTTTATTTTTCCTAACACCTTTATTAAATTATCACTTAAAACATAGGCGAATATACATTAACAGAAAATAAAATAAACCACTTTTACATTTTTCTATTTAAATACAGTGTATATTGCATATATTAAATACAACATACGTCACGTATATATTTTTGCTACTATCATCAGTCCAACATTAAAAGGAATTTCTGAATTTCTGCTTTCCCTTAAACCTTACTCCTCCTCCTGATCATTGCCATGCATGTATTGTTCCAACCAGACTCCTCGCAAGTATGGCAGGCGCCAAGGCCCAAAACACCACAAAGCCAAACAAAAATAAAGGGCCAGCACCAGTGGAGGTAGCCAAAAAGTATAAACTTAATAAATATATAACCCAGTTCAACCAAGGAGCACAAATCAAAAGTCTTTGTTAGTTTGATTCATGCACTGAAGAAGGCTTATATAGCCAAAACCGGTTTGCTTATTTAATGTATGGCATTTTTGTGCTGACTTGGGGATGATTTGTGCTCCTTGGTTGAATTGGGTTATATATTTATTAAGTTTATACTTTTTGGCTAACTCCACTGGTGCTGGCCTTTTATTTTTGTTCATGCATGTATTGTTCCCATAATTTTCATTTACTTCTATGTAATTTGCTCCTTCCCTTTTCTAAAGAGCCATCTTCCAGTTCTTTTATCTCTTTTATAGTATTCAGCACCTCAAATGCAGTTGGTGTAGACTTTCCATTTTCTAGTAATTGTTTTTTGGCAGCCAACAGAATTAAACTTAATAAGGCCTAACTGTGTTTAAGCAGTTCATATCCTGTATCCCAGCTCAAAAGTCTAATTTCCTTAATTACAGCCATTTGTTCACCTGATATTTCTGACAGAGTATTCTGTAGGGATGTTTTTTAAAAATCTGAGCTCTCTGTTCTCCCAAAATAGATGTCCCCCGTGACTTGTTTTTTCTCCATCACACCTCCAACTTTTGCTGTCTACATGACGAAAATTCTTTAAAGTCTGCTTGGGGTATAAAAATACATAGGCAAACACTTCCAAACAAAGATCCTAAACTACCTGGACTTGGTTGCATACTTGGGAACCATACATTTCTTTTCTCGTTTTCTTGTAAATTGCTTTTCCAATCTGTTTTTCCAATCATTTCTAACCCTCTATGATTGATTCTTATAGTTATCATGCAATATTTTATATGACCTACTAATTATCTGTTTAACAGCTGCTTCTGATCTAGATTGAACTAAAAACTCTAACAGAGCAGGTCTTTCACTTTAAATTCCTCTTTTTTTTTGCCTGTACTCTGAGATCAAACCCTGGTAGAGACGGGAGTCTGTAGCTTCCATTCCAAATATCTTCTTGGCCTCATCCCACTGTATTACCTTTCCTGCTTAAGTTATTTGCTCCCAGTATCTTGATCCCTTTGCCAGGTTTCTCCAGTAAATTCCAGTCCCCTCTAGCCTATTTTCTGTACTCCTACTTCAAGTCATCCCTATTAGCAAAAATCTCCTCCTTACATTCATATATCGGTTTAGTTCTTAGAATGCTTTATGCTACTTTATAAATATAATATTCTGTATAGTTGTTACTTTTCTTCTTGGGGATATGCATCCAAAATTCCACTCTCTGTCTCTGTTTCCCGAACTTACCCTTCGCTTCATCATCATCCCTTTCCACTTTGAATTATAACTTTCTTCTTTTGTTATGTGTATGAGCCTTAACTGTGTAGCTCTAAAATATATCTTCAAATCAGGTAAAACTACCTTGTTCTATTGCAAGGATCATCTTATTTCACTTAACTCTTGCCCTCTTTCCCTCCAAGATAAATTCCTTCCATTCTTTACTATTCTTTAGTAATTATTGTCCTCTACTTCTCCTAAAGGGACATAACATCTTCTCTGCTTGTATCTTACTATCTGTATCCATAAATAAGAGTTTCCATTTTTTCAATTTTTGTATTACCTTTTGTTTAGTCTCTTCCCACATATCCTTAGCTGCCTTAACAGAAGCCTTTTTAATCCATACTCCTAAGTACTTTATTTATTTAACATTTGTTGACCAGGAATGTCTGACTAGGATAGAGCCTATTTTCAGTGGAGGCCCAGGGAAAAACGCTCCGGACGCATGTCTTTTTAACGTGGGAGGAAAACCGTAGCACCCAGAGAAAACCCATGCGAAGGCAGGAGGACATGCAGACTCTGCACAGAAGGCATCCCAGGTGAGAATTGAACTGGAGAACCTCTTGCTGTGAGGCGACAATGTGAACCACTGCATCGCCCGTTCATCTTATCATTTCCCTAAAAATGAGTATTACTGAACCAGTGTGTGCGGTGCATAATTTATGGCTATAGCCTTTACCTTATCTTCATTAATTTTATATACTGAAAAAAACTGAAACTGTCTGAAAATGTTCCATGACACTGAGGTATCATCTTGGATTTATTAGGTACAAAATAATATCATCTGCAAATAAAGCCAACTTTTACTGATGACCATACCAATTATATCCTTGTATTTCTGATTTCCTTATTTTCTTTGTCAGTGGCTTTAAATATAAAACAAATAAAAATGGGAAAGAAGACACCCCTGCCAGGTTCCTCTGTTCAAACAGCTTACCTGAGATGAACCCTCCCACTTGAATTCTTGCAGCCAATCTTTCATATATCCTTCTAATTAACCGTATTATTGCATCAAAAAATGCAAATGCTTCCAATGCCCTACTCATAAAGTCCCAGCTTACTCTGTCAAATGCTTTCTCTACATCAAGACCCACCAACAGCAGAGGTATTTTCTTACATTCTGCTTCCCTCTGGATCATCATTGCTCTATTAGTGTTGTCAAATGTTTGCCTCCCCTCCACAAAACCCCACTGACCCATATATATCTATCAATTTTGGACACACCTTTGCCATTCTTTTATCTAGTATAGACATAAACACTGTATAATTATGGATTAAAATTAAAATGGGTGTATAGGTCTGAAGGATCTTTGTCGTCTTTAGGTAACGTAGCCACCACAACTTTCTTCCAATATGTTGGTGATCCCCTCCTTTAATATATTGGTAAACAAAATCTATCTGATCTTTACCACTTTCTTGCCTCTTAATTTCCAAACATCCACAGTAATACCATATGTTCCTGTAGACTTTGCTGAAGCTTGATTAAACATCACTGTTTTTTATCTTCTCACCTCCTGTCTTAACTGTTGGTTGTTGATTCTCATCTGCTTCTAACCTTTGCATAACTAAGGCTTCCATAAATATTTCTATTTGTACTCTTTCTTGATTTCCACATTTCTCTGCTTTATACAAATTTTGATACAATTTCCAGAATATCTCTACAACCCATATAGGATCTATGGTTATTTTTCTTGATATAGGTTCCCTAACTGGCAACAACCCTTTCAACGTTCTGTTGGCCAAGTCATTGTGTTAAAAGTTTATGTGCTCTGGATATCAAAAAATGCTTGCTTAACTGCAATCTTTCTGAAGTCATACATATTATCTCGATACTCCCTTATTTTCTCTTTAGCACTTTGCATGTGTTCCTCCTCTTGTTCTGCAAGATTCCCCTTATTCTGCAATGCTTTAACCTTTGTCCACTGCTCTAAATCATTTCTGATGTACTACTATTCCTATGTTTCAGTCTTCTTAGTGTGGGGATTCTCCGCCTCAGGCAGTCCGAACATCGGCTCCTATACAAAAGTTTAAGCCTGGTTGCTGCAGGTGCGTGGGACGTCACATGTAGGGCCATAAACCAGGGACCTTAAATGTGATGTGTGCACGCACAGACCTCAGAACTTTTCAGCTGCAATCGACCATCACATCAGTTGCTTCGCGCCTCTACTTTCAAGACGTCTAAAAGCTAAGTATCCAGTTGGGGATTTTGTTTTGTTTGCTTGAGCTTGGTTTGCTGTTCCCCCCATTAGCCGATGTCCGCTAAGAAGGGTAAATGCCGATGCAGGCGCCAAGTTCCATATAAGGACATGCATGACTGTTGCATTTTTTGCTGAGGCCGAGAACACGATCATACCTCTTGCCCTATTTGCCATTCCTTTGTGCCGAAGAAGCTCAAAAGCCATCTGGCTGCCCTTAATCTATGCCTAGAAAACCAGAGGCTTAAAAAATTAGCACTCCGGATGGATTCTGAGTCGGCCACTCCAGCGGAACCACCATGAAAAAAGGCCAAGTTGCCAAGGCCTAGTTCCTCTGCCACTCCGCCATTGGACGTCCCACCAGCTTCTGCTGTAGGGGTTGAGGGACATCCGTTAGAGCCATCTACTTAGTCGGTTCCCCTCGAGGAAGATGCTTTGGAAGTAATGGCCGGCACGTCCATGAATGGAGCCCAGACGTCGGTACCTACTGATGTCAAGGGGGAACCAGCTACTGTCGGATGACCAACTGGGATGCCACTACCTGAAGCCCCAGCTCCAATCTAACCCCCAAAACTAGGCCTTCTCCTAGGGCTACTCCTTCAAAAAGGAAGCAGAAAATTAAACACCTATCCCCCCCAATGGAAGGAGTTCCTGACTGGCAATCTTTCACCCACTCTTTGATACAGTACATCATGGCCATTAGGCCCACAGCCTCTTCACCCTCCATCATTCCTGTTCTCAGCCCTAGGCCTGACTCAGATTCTTCTATCCATCTTCTCACTTCCCATGAAGGGGAAGAAGAACAGGAGGTTTACTACTCATCTTCTGATGAGTCCATTACTTATTTATCTCAAATTGCTTCTCCACTAGAATACTATTCCCCTGATGAAGAATCCATAGAAGGCGAGTCTCCACCAGAGGGTATCACCTTTGGGGAGACCCATCACAAAGATGAAAGAATACTTCAAATGGAACACTTCCCAAATGACTGAAACTCCAAAGAGATACTTTGAGTTACTTCAAGTGGAATCTCCCTCCCCTTCAGCCATTCCATCAGTTATACCTGCCTACCTTGAAGCATTCTCTTTAGCATAAGAAAACCCATACTCACAGCCACCTGCTCCTAAGAGACCTGACCATTTCTGTAAAGTGCCGGATGAACAAAAATTTGTGGTAAAACCACCCATGGCAGACCCAGCAGTGATTGCTGTATCCCCTGACAAGCAGTCAAGACTGATTCCCTCCTCATCTCTTTTGCCTGCTGAAAAAGACAGTAAAAACATGGACAGGCTAAGCAAGAAGGCTTATACCTCCTCTACCCTAGTCTTCAGAGCTATCAACTACCAAAGCCATATGATAAAATATGCTTTGGACTTAGTATCCCAAGCTTCTACCCTCCTGTCATCCATGCCTGACTGCCCTAGCAAAACAGAGGTAGCATCAAAACTGTCCCTGGCTTCTCAAGTGTCCACACATTCTATTAGATGCAGTTATGATGCAGCAAAAGATCCTCCTGAAGATCAGAAATCAGAAACCAAAAATCTTGCTGGTGACTCCCTATTGGCCAAGGCAGCACTGGTTACCCCTACTACTTTCACTCGCCAAGGGCAATCACCGCAAGTTACCCCACATGGTGGACCTACTCACACAACAGAAGGGAACACTCATTCATCCACACCTACAAATGTTATATCTAATGCTCTGGGTGATAAACTCTAATTCACTTTAGATACCACTTTTCTGAGGACGTGCTTTCAGTCCTGAGGGAGGTCAGAAAACCTACTACAGGGAGATCCTACATGTCAAAATGGGAAAGATTCTCCAAATGTTGTCTCCAGAGTTACAGGGATCCCTTTCAAGTGGATACCCCTGTAGCCCTTACTTGTGTGTGTGAACGTCTCAAGGCTGGCCTTTTGTACTCCTCAGTGAAAGTCCAGCTGTCTGCAATCTCTGCCTGTTTACCCCTAGAACCCCTTCTACTATCCAGGCTAGATGTTAAATTATTCTTGAAAGGGGTCTTGCACATCAGACCACCAAGAAAGCCCATCCCACCCCCTTGGGACTTCATCCTAGAAAAACTCACAGTGCCTCCATTCGAGCCAGCCAGTCCAGCAACACTCCATATGTGCACATGGAAGACTGTTCTGCTGGTGGCCCTTACCTCTGCTAGAAGGGTGTCCGAGTTACAAGTTGCCATGCCCTGCTCACCCTACACCATCTTCCACAAGGACAGGGTGACCCTGTGCACCAACCCTTCTTTCATGCCAAAGGTAGTCAACAAACTGTCCTTAAATCAGTCCGTTCACCTGCCCACCTTCCTCCCCTCTCTCACTAATGACAGTGAGAGGATACTCCATTCCCTGGATGTGCACAGACAACTAAGGTTTTATTTAGACAAAACTAAGTCCATCAGAAAATCCATCCAACTGTTTGTATCATTCCACCCCAGGGCAAGACAGTCTCCAAACAAACCATCCCTTGCTGGATCAGAAAAAATTTCTGCTTCTGCTATTCCTACCATGGCAAGGACCTACTTCAGGGGGTAAGAGTTCACTCTACCAGGGCCGTGGCATCCTCCATAGCTGTCCTCAAAGGCTGGAGACAGCCACCTGGTCCACTATACATACCTTTATCAGACACTACAAATTGGGCCATGTCTCCAGAGCCAGGGCAGGGTTTGTTAGGACAGTCCTGCAGGGCTTTCTGGAATCAGCTACTTCTACCTCCACCCTTCCTCCTTCCTAAGCTGTGGCACTCTCCCACAATAAGAATACTGCAACACAGGAATAGAAGGACATAGAATAGTTGTGCAAAATCCTACCCCATAGATGTCCTTCTCTTCCATGTTGCAGTATTCCTTCCCTCCCACCTGTCTCCCTTCATTCCTATTGACCTGACTAAAGGCCACCCTGGAGCACCACCTAGACTATGGTCAAACTAGCCAGCACATAACACTTCAAACTTCCTGTGGATATCATTTGGCTCTTTTAACTTGACTGTCCGACCGGGCCATTAAGTTCTGAGGTCTGTGCGTGCAGACGTCACATTTAAGGTCCCTGGTTTATGGCCCTCTGTGTGACGTCCCATGTACCTACAGCAACCAGGCTTAAGCTTTTGCATATTAGCCGACGTTCTGGTCATCTGAGGTGGATAATACCCACACTAAGAATACTGCAACATGGAAGAGAAGGACATCTATGGTTATGGTAAGATTTTACATGACTAGCCTTTACTTTTTAACCATATGTATTTGTCTCTTATTTTGACTCTCCCTGGGATTCAATAAACTCATGAAGCCTACATGAAGTTTACATGTGTGTACAGTGATGAGCAGTGAGCATTAGCTCTCACTACATATTCATGCTGCACACCACGTTTAAACGTAAATAAGCAAGGTTTCGTGGCCGGCAACAGTGTTGCGGGCCAGCAAACCATGTAAGTGAACACAAATAGCAATCCTCTTTAATTCGGAGTACTGAATGTCTGCGGTTTTGCACGGAATGCCACAATGATCACCAGGGCTTAAAAGATAGCTGTCAATCTATTAGTGCAAGACATCTGGGCAAAGGCCAACATAATGGGGGGGCAATGACCCAGAAATAGGGACATATTTGCTCTTTAGAAATGTGCTAGAATAACCAGGGCTTTGTGTTAAGATAGTGCCCTGAAGGATTTGAAGTCTGAAACGCAAATGAATGTAATTATTTAGTGACATCAGTCCTGAGATCATCCCACTGAGATGGCAGAAAACCACAAGGAACACACCAAAAGACATAAAAGTAAAAATCTGGACATTCTGTGAAAATCTTGACAGTTGAGAGGTATGATTAAGTATATGGTCCAAAGACAGTACAGGATACTGTATCTACAGTGCAGATTATTGTGAAATCTCCTTCCTGGAATTCTGTACTGCAGTTGTGTAAATGAGCTGTAAGGGTACATTGACTGCCATGCAAAATAAATACTCAGGGGACGTTTGTGTGTATTGAATAGGGAGACCCAGATGACTTGTAGGAATGAACACAGAGAAAGAGGACCAGTAAAACAACCTAATGTACAGCAGAGGAGGGTATGTCTATGGAAGACTGTTGTAGCAGCAACACCAATCACATATCCGTATGGTGTTGCTGCTACAACAGTCTTCCATTGACATACCCTCCTCTGCTGTAGATTAGGTTGTTGTAGCAGCAACACCAATCACATATCCGTATGGTACAGTAGGGACTGCACAGTAACAATTTGTACTGTGTGACTGTCACACAAGGTGACATAGCAATGGGGAGGATGTCTGTGTGAGATGACCATCTTTACATGAACAATGCAGAGGACATCTATCAGGGATGTTATACAAAGTTGGGGTAGGATGCATTTTGTGAAGCTGTGCAAACTGATTTGCCTGAATATGAGTGTAATCTCAGCAGAGGTTTCCATCAAGTGGGACACAGGTAAAGGCTCATGGGCAACATTAGAAGAAGCACACAGAATCATGGACAATATCAGAATAATACCACCAGTAATCCCATGTCTCTGACATAACATGTAATTTAGAGTGATCAAAGAGGGTTCTACACAGACACATTTGTACAACTATTATGACATGTCTGCACTCTGAGAGTAATCATGCACACCGTCCTGACACTGTAACATCTGCTGAAGGTGTTAGGAGGGACACTGCTATACCTGTAAATGACTTTGATGGAGGGACACTGCTATACCTGTATGTGACTTTATGATCAGTACAGGCTAGTTGAATTGTTAGCATGGCTTCTATGTATGGCACAATCCACACTGTCACAAATGTTACCCATGCCGTTAATGTTGTCAAAGAGCTATGTATGTGCTGTGTTCATCACCAGAACAGGTATCACACAAGCATCTGCTGTAACACGATGGGGTTTCTCCAGCATCAGACAATAATATTTATGCCACAAAAAATACATAGGTATGGCCAATAAGATGTGTGACAACTCACTGTGGCAAAGGTGGTACACTTCAGTTACACATCACTGGAAGATGCGTACCCCAGGGATCGGTCTTGGGGCCTCTGTTATTTGGGATATACTTTGAGGTGCAGACCAAAACCAGTGGGTTATGGCTGACCAAGTTTGCAGATGACTGCAGACTGGGTGTGTTTATCAATTCCCCAAGTGAAGTGGATGTCTTTCAAGAGGGTCTCACCCAAACAAATGACTGGTGCCAGAAACATGGACTCAAGCTGAATGTCAAAAAATGCATCGTCATCCCCTTTGGGGAGAGTGATGTCCCCGCATATTATCACATTAATACCACCCTAAGCACACAATCATTCGTGAGGGATTTTGGCACCCAGGTTCTTAGCAACCTGACTTTTGACCACCATGTTGCTTCCGTTGTATGGAAAGCTTTCTACATGGCCCACCTCATAAGTAAGGGTATCTCAGCAGGAACAAGGAAGTCATAACATCCCTGTACTCTTCCCGTATAAGGCCAGTTATTGAGTACAGCACCCCCTTCAGCATCTACCTCGCAAAGCACATGCAGCAGCTGGAGAGACCACAGAGGTTCCTCACCAGAAGAATTCAGGGCTTCAAGCATCTATCCTACACAGATAGGCTAAAAGCCATGTCCTTCTATTCGGTTGCATACAGACTCCTCAGAGGTGACCTCTGTCTGACATGCAAAGCAGTCTCAGACCCTGCCTGGATAGGACTGCTGCTTATCCGCAAGTCAAGCTCCAATCGAGTAACCCATATGTGTGACTTCAACCTGGTCTTTGACATCAGTAGGACTTGTTGGCAGGACAGATTTGTGTCCCAGAGACTCCAACATGTGTGGAATAGACTTCCTCTCCACATCAAGCAGAGTACCTCGTTATCCCTTTTCAAGCGCACCGTGGATAACTGGATGGGAAACAAAAACTACACCCCTAGGATTCCACCTGTGTCCCTGTTGGACAAGGGCTTTGAGTGCTAACGTGTCTAAACCTGGGCTAAATTCTTGGCTAGGCTTATAAGGGCCTCAGGGCCATTAGCCTAGTAACTTCCTATAATCCTATGTAATGAGCTATATGAAGAAGGGTGCATTGTACTCCGTTATTGGTGCGATGAAGGCTGTGAACTGTGGAGGTGTCATGGCCTGTGATGTGGATGTCCTTCAAATACTCAATAGTTCTGTCACATACAAGGGAGTAGTCAGCACTGTAGCCACATGCTGGTGCACATTCCACATAGCATCTACCCCAGGACACAGGTCACATACCTATTGGTATGATTATAGGGTGTGATGTCTACATAATACTTGGGTTGTGTGTTTGTTTTCCTGATGTAACAAATCCCCCCATCTTTTTCTGCCATTGCAGGTTTTGTCATGGCTGTGGCAGCAGTCTTTGGTGTGTGTCAGTACTGTCTTTATTATACTAATATTACAGCTGGAGTCAATGATTGCCCACAATCTGTAGACCTTCAGACAGTTGTTTGGACACAGGATGTGTATGTCATTTGTGATGTCTTTGACTTAAATAATGGACAGGAAAGGGCCAAGCAGACAGCTCTGATGTTTGGAACTGATCACTGGACCTCAGATATACTTCACTTCACGTGTTTCAACATATTTACATGCCATGTTTGTGATACAGTGGTCTCCTCACTTTGTGATATAGGTGTTTATGGCTATATCTGGCCATCTTGAGTGAATACCTCAGTGTGGTTTTGTGTCAAATGCCATGGGCTTGTCAAGTTCAAAAGTATGATAGTGTTGTCATCATTCCTGCCCTCAATGACCTCTTTGAGAACATTTAACAGATGTAACAGACATGATGTAGCGTTAACAACTCACACAGGTCTGTTGCTCACAGATGGGATATTACTAGTGTCTCTTTAGTAAAAAGTCCATGATGACATGTTGGTATACTGCATAGATGAGGAGAGTCAGGATGTGTCTACAGATGCATCGGGTGCTGTCCCCCCCAACTCACATGTATGTATGTTGATGTACACCCTTCTACAGGAGCATAGTCTGTGTGGAAGGTTTGTTGAAGTGTGTATTCAGCCGTGTCAGGAAGGAGTGTATGCTGAGTTATGTGATAGGCAATCTGTGATGTTGTCAAAGTCCATTGATTGTGTGTGATAGACCTGGATGAAGGTAAGACAGTGCATAGTGGCTATCCTAATCTGGCTTAGGTTTTGGACACAATCTCCCATGCAGGTATCATTGAGAAACCCACCCAGCTGGGGATTAACCCTTACATCACTAGATGGGTAACCAATTAGCTCACTGACAGAACACACACTGTGAAAGTTGGTGAATCAACCTGTACCAGTAGAGCTATCACCACTGGTCTACCCCAGGGATCTGTGTGTGGCCATTTACTGTTTGGACTCTATTTCTCGAGAGTTCAGGCAAAAGTATATGGCCTTTGGCTTACTGCTTTTGCTGATTCATGCATACAGGGTGCAATCATTGTCTACCTATTATGATAACATACTACAGGAGGGGCTAACAGACAAATGATTGTTAACAAAGCCACATGTGTACAAATAAATGCATAAAATGTGTCTTTATTTTGTCCTTCTGTAAAGTAGAATTGCCTGCTAATTACAGCATTGACAACAGTCCCGTTATGCAGAAGTCCAGTGATGCAAGCACTTGGAACATATGTAGATAGCAATCTGAACTTCGACCACACTGTTACTGAAAGCCTATGTTGTGCACATCATAAGTCACACCATCATATTCAGATATGAGGATTATATTACAGCACTGTACTTGAACCTCATCAGAACACTAATGAAGTATAACGGTTTCTTATGCATTTACCTCACCAGACACATGCAGCAGCTGGAGATACCACAGGTGTTTCCTAACAAGAAAACACAGGGCCTACACACCATGCCATGATGTATGTGTGTAGACTGAAAGCCATGTCACTAATCTGGATCCATATAGAAAGAGATGACTTCTGCCTGGCCTCCAGTCCAGTCTGTGGCCCTACCCTGGTAGGAATAGTGCACATTCACAAATCAGATATAGCTGATAACATCAGCAGTGTCTAGTGTGGAGAATACGGTAGTAAGTGTGTCACTTGCTGGTGTAAAAGGCTGTCTTTAATGTCAAGCAAGAGCACACACACACGCACACTTGATTGCAGTGAGAACAGAACCCCTACCTATCTAACTACACAGACTACAGAACTCAGTACATTACACAAGGTCCACGGCACAAATTTGACTTTTACAAAACTGCAGGTTAGGTTATAGTGGATGACATCAGCAGGACATGTTGGAGAGAAGATGTTGGGAGGCCTGCATGAAATGGATGTGTAGACATGTGCAAGTATCAAAACACTGTCAGTCCATGGGATTGGAGCAGTAACTGTAGGGTACACACTCCTGCTCTTCGGACTAGATACACCCAGTTGACTGCAGTCAGAACAGAACCCATGCCTATCAAAGTTCACAGACTACAGAACTCAGTACTTTACACAAGCAGCAAGGCCCAAGTCTGACTTTTACAAGACTGGAAGTCAACTTATAGTTAATGACATCAGCAGAGCATGTTGGAGAGAAGATGCTGGGAGGCCTGCATAGGTTCATATTAGGTTACTAGCCTAATGGCCTTAGGGCAATTTACAAGCCTAGCCATGTAAGAAATCAAGTACTTATATTGAGCATAGTTGCGCGGCAGATGTTAGCAGAGCAATTTTGTGATCAGCACTGACTGGCCCTGTCCATGAGGGACATAGGTGCCCTCCAGGGGTGAATTTAGAATTGTCCATTCAGTTGTCAAGGTTGCACTTGAATAGGGTTATTGAGGAGCACTGTTTCACATGCAGTGGGAGCCTATTACAGAAGAGTTCTAATTGCTGGGAGATATATCTGTCTCCCCAGCATGTTCTGTGTATGTCACAGGCTAGGTTGAGATCCCTGGAGCAATTTATTCTTATCCCGTTTGATTTGCAGATGTCCACCATTTCCAGTAGGGCAGGGTCTGAGACTGCTTTGTAGGCCAGGCATAGGTCACCTCTCAGCAGCCTGCATGATACTGAGTACAGTGACAGGTCTTTCAGTCTTTCCATGTTTGTCATGTTTTGGGGGCCATGGATTCTGCCAGTCACAAACCTCTGAGTTTTCTCCAGTTGTTGCAGGTGTCTAGTGAGGTACAGCCAGAAGGGAGCATTGTACTCATTTAGTGGACTGATAAGGGTAGAGTACAGCAGAGCTATGACTTCCCTGGTCTTGGATGTGATAGCCTTATTTATGAAGGGCTCAGTGCCGAGTGCGTTATCTCACCACAGAGTGATTGAAGTGTAGATTGCTATCAACATGTGTTCCCAAGTCTTGCAATACTGTCTGAGCTTAGAGGGGTGCTACATATGTCATAATTAGCAGGGATACATCATTGCCAAAAGGAGACAATGAGGCATTTTTTGCTTTAAGATTCAGTCCATGGGTTTGGCACCAATCATTTGTCTGTGTCAGCTCCTTCTGTAATATGTTAACTTAGTTAGGGGACTCTATATGACTCCATCCAGCTGACAGTCATCTGCAAACTTAGTAAGCTACAGGCCATCTACCTTTGCTTGGACTTCAGAGAAATAGTTTCCAAACAGTTGAGGGCACAGCACAGAGCCTTGTGGTATTCCACTGGTAAGTGGTCTAGTGGTGGAGGTGCAGTCCCCAACTTTCACAGTGCGGATTCTGTCGGTGAGCCAGTTGGCTATCCATCTAGTAATGTATGGTTTGGTTTAATCTGCAGATGTGAGAGTTTCTCTAAGATATCTGAATGGAGATAGTGTCAAAGGCCTTGGATAAATCAACATAGCAATATGTCCTGTTATCCTTCATCCAGGTTTTGTGGTCATTATCAAAGAAGTCCACTAGGTTGAATAAGCAAGTTCTACCTTTGACAAAACCAAAATGTATTGGGTCAAGTGTGTTGAAGGTCACCTATGTCCCTATGGCTAAGGTCCATACTGATCCCTTCCCTAGCCTTGCAGATAAGGCTTTTTAGGCTTATGGGTCAGTAGTTCTAGTTCTGCATATTAACAGATTGATGTGCATTGCATATCACAAAACATTTGATATTAATTTCTATAGTGTAGGTGATGTGTGTGAAAAAAGTACTGAGACAGCAGGGATGCAGTGCTTGGGGGCGGGGCAGCACATGGCTCTATTGTAAATTTGTGAAATATTGTTAGAGATAGCCTTCATTATGTCATATTTCCACATCCTATTTCATGTCATAGATAGGAAATGGACAGTAAACAGCAGTAATACATAATAATATTTACATCCATAGCATGGTGAGCAGTTGATTTGCATGACGGTTGGCAAAATGTTTGCACATGCAAGATATACTTTCCCTGTTTGCCCAGAGCTAAGCAGTGCACAAACACGAGCTGAGTTGCTAAAGTCTGAGAGTTAGTACAGAGTCTATGAAGCACACCTGCTGCTTAACTAACTCTGTGGCAGCAGATGTAAATACATTGACACATTTCTTTTTGAGCCTAGAATGATACTGGGTTCAAATCCAGGTGTATGTAAGACTTTTAAATACTTCTGAATAATCAGCGATAATGCATTGACATTAATTCTTTATAGTACATGTGATGATCATTGGCATAGCAAAGCCTGGTTAAGTAAGATTGCAGGGAAATAATTGCAACATCGTGCCACCGCTTAACATAGCTTGGCATTGCTGCACAATGCAAAACTCCGCTCAAACACAGAGGCCAAAAAGTGAAGGGATCCATTGCTTTTTCTACTACTTATGTGTGTTGTGTGTGATTCTATTTTTTTGTCAGATTATATGTGTTAAAATGGGATTGATAGGAATGTAGTGAAATGGGGACCAAGCAGGGGAAGAACAAAAGGAAAGCAGTACAGGAATGTGCAGGAGGGAGATGAGAAAGAACCATAGGTATCCATTTCTTCAACAGTAAAAACTGGATGTGCAGAATATTAGCTGAATTTGGACTGTCACTTCAGAGAGAGGAGTGACAGCAATGTAATCATGTTGTGTAACCAATTGGACCAAATCAAGTGTGCCAAGAAGACATGTCTGCAAAATCCATAGAGAGCTATGCATGAGACAGTTATTTCTTTGTGGGACAGGTGCCCATTTTTTAATTCAGTAAGAGAGGACTGCTGGGTAAGGGATGTAGGTATGTCTGGGTCAGGTAAGCTGAGTAGGTGAGGAAGCAAATGTAAACAAATGAGAGAGAGGGATGGTGATTGACGTAAAAGGTTGGGGGAACACTATGATTGGGGTGAGGGAGGGGAAAACGCAGGCTCATGGACATCAAGCTTGGAGACCAACTGGACTGTCATCACTGTCCCCTTACTCCACTGGCGGCTGGTGTGGTTGATGTTTTCTCCTCCTACGGACCATGAGGGAGAGCAGCCTCTCCATCCAGCATAGGCGTACACCAATGGTGTGGTGCACGACCCTACCCGTCATACCTGACATCTCACTGTGAGCGATTAAATCACCCCTAACTCCACCACTGCTCTTGGAAGGTACCACCACACCAGCTTCCGGGGGAGTAGTAACTGAGGGTGCAGATGGTGCAGGTGCAGCAGAGGCAGTGCTGTCAGGGTGGCTCTCACATACTCTGGGCATTGGTGCTGAAGCCAGTGGAGCAGGGGCAGGCTGATCCAGTGGGACTGACCTTCCTTGTTGTGCTGTGTAGCATTTAGTGATGTGGTACACATGGATGACATAGAGACATTTTGATGACACACAATAGAAAATAAAAAAAGAGAGATGAGGGTTGGGGTGAGGAAAAAAAAATACATAAAATTAGTACCATCATATGTGACATGCAGTGCATTAACACAATTATATAACTCTTTTATCTGAAGTATTACATTTACGTATTTGTCCTAACATAAACATGATACTACAGACTGCTGTAAGTAATCCTTGAAATTTGCAGGTATTGCAGATATGCTTGCTCCACTTATACAGATTGCACTTTATATCAGGGCATTTGTGCCACTGGTATAGAGTTTTTAATTTAATGTAAATTTTACTGAAGAAATAACAGTATTGAATAGTTGAGAATCATGGTATTTAAACCCACAGCCTTTGACTGCAGTCTAATATTGGACTCTTAACAACTGGTTTGTGCTACAGACTAATGCATGCATACTTGCTTTTACAGTTGGGATATACATGCTCACTTTGATACAACTGTATAAAAGACCAAAAAAAGCTATCTTTAACTTTTAAAGCTACACTAACATGTTTCTCATGTGCTGCATGCATACCACTTTCTTCCCTCAGTCTCTCTAATCAAGTAACATGAGCCTGATGATTGAACTTGCATTCAGTGGAGGCTGGGGAAAGAACAGAAAAGAATATAAGAGCATTATGCATACCAGTCTTGCCAATAGTTAGCTTTCTAATTCTTACAGGTATGCTGTCGTCATACTTACACAGCTGTGGGATGTCTGCAGTCTCAAACTCATGCAACCAATTGTTAAGAGTATCCCTTTTCTCTTTCATAGGTCATTGAAAGGATGCCTATATTGCTCTCTAGTGCATGGGATACCAGTGACACTGGATACAGCCTAGGCTAAACTGTTCCACGCCTCAGACTTGTACTGTGAGCCAGAAAAGTCTCCCTGCAGAAGGTTTTGGCTGTGGTGCTTTACCAGGAGTCCAGTAAATATCCTGGACACCCCACCTCTGTGCCCTAAACTTGGCACCTTCCTCTTCAGTGGCAGCTATATCTACCAGCCAAACTAGAGCAATGGAAACTGATGCTTTCCCTCCACTTCCAGTTATCGAGTTTACTGGTAGTGCACAAACAAGCAACATGCCAACCGTGTTTTCACGATGTTAAGCAGAGTGCAGCAGTGCCAAGCAGTGAGGAATTTAATAACTGAAATTGGAAGGTTAATCTGACGCTTGGCCTTAGTTTGAGGTGTGTCTACTGATGTAGTCTGGAAATATACATTGGAAATTGGAAGGTAAGTGTTAGGTGAGTTAGGTTTGCAGACATGTACTGGGGGCATAAATGTAATGACCTGACACATTTGTTACACTGAAGGATTCAAACCTAGGCATGAGGGGCAAAACATTTTCTTCCACAGTGATTTTCCATCTTTGCCAGAGAAGGAGTGCTGCTCAGACCTAGTCAGGAATCATACAAAAATACAGATGACAGTTTGAGCTGTTAAACGTGTGTGTGTGACTTGACAATGTTATTGGATATAAATCCAGTTGTGTATGTGTCTTAGGTAATTGTGAAGGCCATGCAAGTCCAGATAGCAGAATTATACTTAACAGAAATATAGTAGGCAGTATACCCTTAGTCGTACATTTGAAAGCACAATAATGTTGTCTCATCCCACGTATATGTAATTCATATCAGCTCTACTATCTAAAGTGTTATAAGTGAGAGTGAATATAATGGAAGTGGCACAGCAAGTAAAAGTAAATGGAATATCCTATATTAGAACCCAGGACCATGTGTATGGCAGTCCTATACTTACACCTGTTGCCATAAGAATGTTGAAATAATGCTTGTCTATTTTTCAGTTCATTGCTATAAACTGCACTGTCACAACAGTAAAAAAAAAAAAAAAAAAGTTGCACACCCTGGATTAGAACCCAGGACAATCTGTACTCAAATTGTACACTTGCACCTGCTGCCACAGGACTAGTTACATGACAAACCCTAATTTCCTGATCATTTGTAATGTCTCTGTCTTAACAACTGCACAGCACCGCTTAGCTTGTTTTCTTGGTGTCCAACAGAATTAATTTAATGTGTCTAGTTTTAGTTATTGGCTGTCTAAGTCCTGTCTGCAGGTATTCGATGGCTGCAGCTCCTGGGGAACCTTGCTAACCTCTTTCCAATGGCGCTAAGCACAGTTGCACAATGAAATACAGAAATTGCAACAATGCATTGTTTTATGACTTTTGCCCTTTTACAAATGGCCTGTTTGAGGGTGTTCTATCTGGTTCCTGTGTGGCAACTAGTCCAGTTTACACACTGCCATGCTCGTGCAGATGAGATCAACACAGCCAAACCTGACATTCATTTTCTCTGTTTCCCGTGTTTGAGCTAAGCCACACACACATCATGCAAACAATGCCCCCCCCCCAAAAAAAAAAAGAGAAAAAAGAGAAAAAGGAAAAGTAGTTGAAATGAGGAAAGGAAATTTATGACAAACACACACTGCAAAATGTTAGTACACATAACATATTTCTACATAGGTTTGGATTTGAACTCTCACTCCAGTGAACCTTCAGAACACAAAAGGGTGCCTTATCCCTCTTTGCCACACAAAAATCTTTGCAGCAAGGAATTGAAATCATTTTGCATACAACCAACTGCAGCGTCATCTACAGTAATATGAAACCATACAACTGTTATTTGTACATTTATTTATTTTGGATGTGTTGCACTAAGTGATCACACAACCAGTTATGAGTATTGGTTGCAAATATGCATCTCTGTCTTACCTGTGTGTGTTTGTTGATCTTTCTTCTCTTATCTGGCCAGTAATCAAAGACATGCAGATGTTCTTCGTGTCTCACTGTTACAGTCATCACATTTGGGTTATCCCTGCCAGAGTAGCCCTTGGCTATCCTGAATGCCAGAGGCTTATTATTTCTGCATCAGTTGCTGTCACTTCAGGACTGACGTCAGGTTGTCAGTAGTATAAAGTAAGGCAACCAACGCCATTACATCAGTCTTTCTGCTGTGAAGCCCGAAGCAGTTCACACGTGTGCCGGTTGGCCACTACCTGAGTTTCATCTACTGATTTGAAGCTGAAGTCTTCTAAAGCTAAATACCCTGTTGGTGATCCTTTTTTCTTGCACTAACTATTGTCAGAAAAAGTTAACAATTGTCTCGCCTGTGGAAAGCAAATACCATACCGAGACATTCATTCTTACTGCGTCACTTGTTTAGGCCCAGACCACGACGTCCCCCGCTGTCATTTCTGTGCTTTGTTCAATGCCAGAACTATCTGTCGTCGTGCCCTTATTGTAGCTAGATAATTTCACTTACAGTTGCCGGACTCTGATATGGCTTCGGCAAGCCATCCAACAGCAGATCTTCCGAAAAAACGTAACGATAAAGACAGAGACAGACCGCACAGGTCCAAACCTACTGACGATGCGTCCGTTAAGCTAGTCATCAGTTCTCCGGTCCTCAGTGAGGTGCTTTTGCAGCCTCTGATGCCTGCTTCTGTAGATTCGCAGCTCACTACAGAGACCCTTTCGGAGTCTGGCATGCCTCAAAACTTTTCTTCGACTAAGGATCCTGCGGTACTCTCTACCTTGGATGGGTCCGGAGCTGCTGAGCATTCACTGGCTTCCGAGGAAGTCCTTCGCACTACCGATTCTCGACACAAACCAATGTCTTCTTTCGCGGCAACCGTTCTTTCAAAAACTACCGAGTTTCTTAGGGCCAGGGTACGAACCACACCCAAGAAACCGACAACCCAATCTCAGCCACCTGCTTTCTTGCCTCCGTCTCAAATGCTTAAAATGGCGGAAGACCTTATCGTGCTGATCAGGGGAAGCCAAGCTACCCCCTCCAAAAGGAAAATAGATCTGTCCCCTGTAGTTTTGTCTGAACAAGAGTCAGATGACTCTGATGCATCTGAATATGAAGACATGCAACCCCTCTCTAATTATGAGGATTCTGATGCAGAGGATTCCATCCCTTCTGCTTCCCCCTCATTGGATTTTTCCTTTGGGGAAATCCTGCATACCTTAAGGGAGCATTTCCAGTGGGAGAGTCAAGACTACCCTCAGTCTAAAAAGAGACTCAGGGAATTCTTAGATCTTCCACAGCACAGCCCCTTGGCCATCCTTCGAGTCCTGGATGTTGTGGAGGATGTTTTCCTGGAATCCAGCTTGACTCCTGAAACCTTCCCTCCTGCACCCAGAAAATCAGACAGGTACTATAGAATCCCTGACTCTCACAAATGTCTTTTTAAAAATCGTACTGCTGACCCTGAGGTAATTTCTCAAGGGCCTAAAGGGATTAATTCAACCTCCGTTAAGAATTCCACCCCTCAGATAGGGATTTCCGAGCACTAGACAGATGGGGTAAAAAGTATACACCTCAGCTACTCTTGCTATCAGGGCACTAAATTGTCAGTTCCATATGCTAAAATTTCAGCAACATACCCTGGAACTCTTCAAACAAAAAATGTCTTCCTTTCCTGCTTGTCCAGAATCTAAAGAGTTACAAGAGATAATGTATTCTGCAAGTCAAGTAACTAAACACGCTTTGCACTGTGGTTTTGACTCCCAAGAAGCTTCTTGCAGGGCAGCAGTCACCGGATCTGTCATTAGAAGGCATGCATGGCTTAAGGAACAGCCCTTGCCAGACCATGTCAAATCTAAGTTGTTGGATGCCCCTTGCACAAAGACAACTTACTTGGCAGTAAGGCAGAAGAGGTCTTAAAAAAGATGGGAAGAAAAAGCAAAATCTATGCAGACAATTAAGGATTTCCTACAGGTCCAGCCACCCAGGTTCAGCAGGTATTGTCTCACCAAGCACTGGTCCTTTCCTGCTCCCACTAAGCCAGTCCAGCCCAGACCTAGGGAACCAGAACCCCCAGACCGCAACCACAGGGAATGCAGAGAACTAAGCAGTGGACTACATCCACTTCAAAACCAGGGAGTTCAAACCCCCACGCCCTTATGGTAAGAACTCACCTCTCCCACCCCCTCCTTCTGCCCACCTTCACTTACCCCTAGGAGGAAAACTCTCCTTTCACACAAGCACCTGAGCCACCATTACCAACAACCGCTGGGTTCTCAACATAGTGTCCCAGGGATACAAATTTTCTTTCCACACCCTTCCTACCCCAAAAGAGTTCCCGGATATACCACCAAACCAGTGGGCAGAGGCGCAAAAGCAAGTCCTTTCCCTGCTCTCTCTGAGGGCAGTAGAGCACGTTCCTGCAGAACAGAAAGGGCAAGGTTTCTACTCCAGACTTTTTCCTGGTACCCAGAAAAGAGGGCACCTGGCACCCCATCCTCAATCTATCCATTCTAAACACCTTACTGATGATCCCAGAATTCACAGTGCTCAACCTCCAGCAATTGCTACCCATTTTCTCCAAGGATGCTTGGCTAGCCACCCTAGATCTAAAAAAGGCCTACCTCCATATTCCTGTCAGGGAATTATGCATGAAATATCTCAGTTTCTAGGCAGAATCTCAGCACGTTCAGTTCTCTGTGTTTCCCTTTGGATTATCTACTGCTCCCAGAGTTTTCACAAAATGTTTGGCTCTAGCCATTGCCTTTTGCAGACAAAGGAATACCCAGATTTACCCATACTTAGACAACTGCCTAGTTCAGGCAGACAGCCAGGAAAAGCTGCTCAAGCACCTGGACTTTGTAAAGTCCCTACTAACCTCCCTAGGGTATACAATCAACAAAAAGAAATCCAAACAGGTGCCCACCCAAAGGATTATATTCCTGGGAACAAGCCTGGACACAGCATCCCAGATGGCATTCCTTACACCAGAAAAGCAAAATTACCTGACAGCCTACTTCTTTCAACTAGCCACCAGACCCCAGTTATCTGCAAGGAAGATCCTGCAAGCTCTGGGGTTCATGGCATCTTGCATACTACTCATTCCATATGCCAGACTGCATATGAGGAAACTTCAGTGGTAACTAAAAAGCCTTTGGCGTCAACACTCTGAAGACCTGGAGGCTCTTGTACTTTATAATACCTTGCTTCACAAAAGATTTTCTTTGGTGGGTAACAGCATGCTTCCACAACAAGGGACTACCTTTCTCACCACCCCCTGCCACCCAGACCCTCACCACAGATGCATCAGACTATGCCTGGGGTGCACACCTGGATGGCAGGTGCATACAGGGCCAGTGGAGCCCACAGCAAATCCCTCTGCACATAACCCAAAAAGAGATGATGGCTGTCCAGCATGCCTTGATAGCTTTCAAGCCCCTTCTCTCCCCAGGGGCTGTCCTGATCAAAGCAGGCAACACCACTGTAATGTGGTATATCAACAAGCAGGGAGGGAGTCACTACTACCCTCTATGCAGGCTGGCCATGACCCTTTTCACACAGCCTGTGCCATGTAACTCCACGTGTTAGCACAATTCCTACTAGGTTCTCTTAACTCTCTGGCAGACCAATTAAGCAGAAATCTTCTGGACCCACACTAGTGGCAGCTACACAGAAGAACCTAGACCCTAGACCCTAATAACTCAGAAATGAGGCACCCCGAAGGTCGATCTTTCTGCCTCCCATACCAACCATCAGCTCAGCAAATTCTGCACCAGGGAGCATCACTACATGGCTTGGAAAGTGGATGCCCTGTCCTTCCTCTGGGTCAGTCTATGCCTTTCTTCCACCACCTCTCATCCCCAGGGTACTGCTCAAAATAATGGAGGAAAAACCAAGGACAATTCTTATAGCTCTAGACTGGCCTCGCCAGCACTGGTACCCCTTGCTACACATTCTGTCCCCACTGCCACCATGGCATCTTCCTCAGATTCCAAACCTCCTGGCCCAGAGAGAAGCAGAATTCATGCATCCCCAATTGCAGACAGTCAATTTGGCAGCTTGACTTATTCCCTAACCCCCGATCAATCTGCCAACCTCAGTAAACAGGTTCTAGATGTTATACATGAGGCCAGACGCCCGAGCACTAGAATGTCTTATGCTGACAAATGGAAAAGGTTCTGCACCTGAATTCAGGCTAAGGGAGCCAATACGACACAGCCCTCCCTCCCTCTTATCCTGGATTACTTAGCTGACCTACTACACAGTGGCCTTTCTTTTTCCTCTATTAAAATTCATGCCTCTGCTGTCTGTGCTCATTTTCCCACTGTGCAGCCCCTTTTCTCACACCCCTTGATCAAACAGTTCCTAAGAGGGGCTAGCAACTTGAGCCCACTCAGAATAGCACCAACCCCAGCTTGGGACCTTAACTTTGTGTTGGAAAAGCTCAGCTTGTCCCCCTTCAAACCAGCTTCTTCTGCAGAGCTAAAATTTCTCTGCTGGAAGACCGCTTTCCTTCTTGCCATCACTTCAGCCAGAAGAGTCTCCAAGCTGCGAGCACTCATGGCTGTGGAACCCTTCATCATCTTCCATGCTAACAGGACTAACCCATCCTGAGGGATACCCTATCATCTTCCATGCTAACAGGGTATCCCTCAGGACTAACCCATCCTTCATGCTCAAGGTGGTGTCCTGTGTGGCTCTCAACCAATCCATTCATTTGCCCACCTTTTTTCCTAATCCCAAGAACAAGGGGGACAGTGTCCTGCACTCTCTAGATGTGCACAGACAGCTCAGATTCTATACAGACAGGACTAAATCCTTCAGAAAGTCTGATCAATTGCTGGTTAGCTTTGCTACAGGGGCAGAAGGCAAAGCCATCTCCAAACAAACCATTTCCAGATGGATTGCACACTGTATCCATTTCTGCTACAAACAACATGGAAAGCCTTCCCCCAAAGGGGGGTCAGGACTCACTCCACCAGAGCAGCCTCCACCTCTGCAGCTTTCCTCAGAGGAGTCCTCACCAGGGACATCCTGGAAGGCTGCCACCTGGAGCTCTGTTCACACTTTTACCAAACATTACCACCTGCCTCTCTTCTCCAAATCCAGGGCAGGGTTTGTCTTTGCAGTCTTGCAGGGCATCCTAGCCAGCCCCTAGTTTCCGTGACTGCCTCCACCCATTTCCTCAGCTTTGGGAATCAACCCAAATGTGATGACTGCAACAGTGAAACATGAAGAGCATAGTACAGCTGTGTACGCTTAACATAAATGTAGATGTTCGAGTGTATTCACTGTTGCAGTCCTGGTTTACCTCCCTCCGTCCCCCTTTTTTCTTCTCTTCCTTACAAGGGACATATTGGTATTTACTTTCTGCTGGTGGGGTTCTTCCACCAGAACCTGGCTCCTACTTTGGGGCTCCTTACAGGTTAGGGCAGGAAAAACTGGTGTAATAGCGTCGGCTGCCTTGCTTTATACTGCTGACGACCTGACGTCAGTCCTGAAGCAACAGCAACCGACGCAGAAATACTAAGCCTCTGGTATTCAGGCCGGTTGAGGGCTACCATGGCAGGGATAACCCAAATGTGATGACTGCAACACTGAATACACTCGAACATCTACATTTATGGTAAGTGTACACAACTGTACTTTTGTAAGCCATTTTATATCATTGTCCTTAAAATGTGTAAGGGTATTAAATGGCAATAATATAATATGCAGTTGCCAACAAATGAAGGGGAGATTGGATGTTAATGAACAGAACCTGTGGATTGTGTGCTTCTTTCTTATATTTCCAACCTTGATAAAATTGCATCTAACACTTTTAGTCTAACCGGATACACGCACTGGATGAAGGCAGTTTGCATTGCTGTTGTGTTCGCAGTTGCAGTCCCTTCACTATGTTTATATCTGCTATACGGAGCGAAGTATTTGGAATTCAGCAATTCTAATAAGTTCACACCTGATTTGCATCTTCACCATGCTGACAGTCCTGAATCTACCCAGTAAAAAGGCAACCGTGTAGCTAGGAAAACTGAATGTGAGGAGACTTATTTATCTGGAGAACACAGAAAAGAGGACATTACTTTGGTATATATCTGCACAGAGGATTACTGAACTTGAAAAGATATGCTTGCATTTTGTCAGCTGTATACTGCATATGCTGAAATGTAATAAAAAAACTCTGTTTTATAGTTTTATGTGTGTATATATATATATACACATATCTATCTATGTGTATATGCACGCACACACACACACACATATATATGTATATATATATAGATATATATATATATATATATATATATAGATATATATATATATGTGTGTGTGTGTGTATGTATGTATGTATATGGGTCTACTTCACATCACCTAAAACCCATTTGACTGACTTTCATTTCACCAAGACCAAATCACCTAATTTGTCAAAATACTGAAAACTCATTTGACTGAATCCCATTTCACCAACAACTTACAGTGCTAAATTTCAAAAGACTAAACCTTAAACCATAAACAAACATACTCACAGCACAAATAACTACCTCTTTCCAGAACTTAAAAACGACTTACGTACCCTCTTAACAGAAACTGGACAATATAAAACCAAACTGCGTGTGGCCCCCACACTCTCCTAACTATATATACTAACTCCAGGATTGCACTACAGTGGGGAAAAGGGCATATACATCTTTCTTTCCTTACAGTACACTACATGCTGCCGTGGGTCTGTATTAGATGAATGAAAGTTCATCTTAGCGAACGCTCACATGAGCGAAAATTGCAGAACTTGAAACCACAATTGTGAGGTCGCGGTGCAGTGAAGATGGGAATATTTGCCCTTTCCTCACTGTAGTGCGATCTCGGAGTTAGAATATATATTTAGGGGTGTGCAACCTCCCACAATTGCAGTTTTGAGTTCCTGGATTTTCGCTCATGTGAGCGTTCGCTAAGATGAACTTTTGTTCATCTAATATAGACCCTGCTGTCGCTACTGCTGCAAACGCACAAAAGTTCCGCCATATTACTTTAGATACTTCCCATAAAAATGTAGAGACATTCCCACATTTAAAAACATTATAACACTACTTTCTACATGACTATCGGTATTCTGACAGTCAGCACTGTACGGTACAGAAATTCTTTTTATCACAAACAAGTCACTGGTGAATGGAAACCCACATCTTGTCTATTGCTTACAATTCAGTGAAATGAGATTCATTCAAATGAGTTTTCAGTATTTTGAAAATTAGGTGATTTGGACTCAGTGAAATGAAAGTCAGTCAAATGGGTTTTAGGTGATGTGAAGTCGACCCATATATATATTTACTGTATGCATTAGTTAGAAATGTACTGATGGCATGGGCATGTTTGTCAGGACATTTTGCAGGTTTACATGATTGGCAATACCTTAACATGAAATGTTCTGTGTTAAATCTGTAGATATTTTTCAGGGACAGTACATTTATTCACACTTTTAGCATTTCAAAGATGGTTTGTTAGCAAAATGTGTCATTTGCCTGTTCTGTTAGGGGTGGGGGAGCAAAGCTGCATTTCTGTTGTGGCACAAAGATATGTTGCTATTTTTACTCTCATTTTTTTGCATCTAGCCTGTTGTCTGTATTTCATATCTGTAGACTATTTTATGTTTCTCCAGTGGTAGTAATGAAATATTACCTTTTCTGTTTTATATGGCAACAGTTATTTGTAGTTCTCTGATATTTGTGTGTATTATCCTTCTCGTGTCTTTTAGGACACCTAGAACTATGCCACCTGGGTGTCTCAATCCTTGAAAACCACCCTTCACTGACCCTGAAAATCTCAGGTCATGTTGAAACTTTTAGGCTACATGGTGCCTTCCTGCTTAAGAGTGGACATGGATATATGTCAGGCAGAATGCAGATTTGGCAGATCATCGCAGATGTGAATGCAGTGGTTGGCCACAGCAGGACATATGAGCTGCAGTGGGTTGTGATCAGATGGGTACCAGGGGGGCTGCTGCAGAGCTAAAATTTACAGCAAATGAAGAGTTCCTTTCCACTGTCAGAGATCCAGAAATCTCCCAGGAAAGTACAGAACAGCATGTCCTTGACATTGGTGTTACTGTTTCAGGGACAGCATGTCCCAGGAGGAGCTTCCAGTTTGGCTTTTGTATCTCAGTTGTTAAATACTGATGTATAATAAGACAGTTTAAATGAGTATGTTATTTCTGTTTCACAATAATTTTGTGTGTGGCGGGTATTGAAGATCGCTACAGTTAACACATTCTGGGAGTTTTCATCCAAGTTCTTGTTTAAAGTATAGTTAATGGACATATAAAGAGGAAATATTATTATTCCGTTTTACTATTAGTTGTGATGATGTCGTCCTTACCTTTTGCTTAACTTCTTCCAGGACCATCTGGCATACAAAGGATACCATCATCTGCACATGGTAAGCCAAACATTTTTATGTCAGTCCTGATGAGCAATTCAAAGAAATATTTTAGTGAGTGATGTTGATGTAAGATTGTTGTGTGTATTGCTGTACTGTGTAGTAGTGGTAGCACTGTTATTTTGTTAGCCTATATTGGACTGTAGTAGTATGGGTATTAAGCATATATTGGACTGTAGTAGTATGGGTATTAATTGTTCATGTGTTTGTTGCTTATTATCACAGGTGATCTTGACAGTGGAAGTGTGGCACTTCTATTACCTGATGTCAGAGTATCAGCAGACTCTGATGATGGCCAAACAGAGGCACAGTCAGTGCGGGGGGTGGGGGGGCAGAGGTTGACATACAGCCATCCCCTGAAATTCCACCCAACACAGCCAGTAGGCTTACGCCTACCCATTCCAGTGAGCCCACAGATATTAGGTGGGGGGCGAGACAGTCAATCAGGGAAGTATGATTACGGCAGCTTCAGTGCCTGTTGACTCTGGCTGTAGCCAAAGTGTGTGTAAGGTGCCAAGCAGAATTGTTGTCAGGGGTGCTTGGAGGAGGCCTGCTGTCCATCCTTCATGTGTTCCAGGTCTCTCTTCTCATGCCACTCACTGTATGTTTAGGGCCATCAAGGAGGGATGGGCATGTTCCCATAGGTGCTCCAGAAAAATGCTTAGGGTTGTAGATGTGGCACAGGCTGACATGTGTGACTGCATCCATGGTGTTGCAAATTCAGCAGAATGGATAAATGATACTTTGGAATGAGTGGTGTCTGTGATGGAATGTCTTCTGGGATGGGGGACAGCATCTTTGTTGGCGTAGGTCAGCCACATCATCTGATGGTAGCCAATGTGGCCATGCCCTGTCATGCTCCCATAGTGGCAGCACTTTCACTGCTCTGTCAGTGGGTGAGCTCTCCATACCCAGATGTGGCATACTCATGAGGGGAGCTCATCCAGCAGACATCAATCACATTCAGGTAGCAGTGCATCTGATCATGGGCATGGCTATGCCAGTGTTACAACTGGCAGAGCTAGTTCTCATGGTTGGGGGATGACAGTGATGAACTGCCACCTCTGCCATGCACGGCTTGACTCACACTTGTCCAACATACCAACCTGTAGAGCTAGCACAGAGCTTGGCTGTGTTCATGAAGACACTCCCACACCACTTTCATAGGACCCCTATAGACACACACGTACACACACACACACACACACACACACACCAGTTACATGGTTTAGCTGCGCAGCTTAAAACTCATTTTGTCTCACTGGCCATTTGTTGTTTTATCTAAATGTCTGCCCATTTCTATTTCTAACTCTCACATACTCACCGACCTTTTGTGTCAGACTAGGCTTCCTGCACCCCACCCCAACACCCTGTGCAAGTGATGATGACTGTGCTATGTCCCTGTTTTGTATCTTTTGGATTCAGGGATACATAAGCTTTGTATCTGATGCTCAGGGTGCATAGCTGACTTACTGCTTAGTATATCTGCATTTTTGATGTTGAACTTGTAATTATATGTTTGACTTTTGTTAGTCTTAGAAAGTTAGATAGTTGATAGCAGCATCATTTTCCAACTTTATTGTGAATGTTGTGAATTCTGGAACTGTAGTGTGTATTCTTATTTTATAACTTCTGTCTTTAATAATTTTCCAGTGCAGACATATGGTGCTAAACTGAGGGCATGCAGTGACCACCACTACTTTTGAGAGCTATGACTGTATGATTGATTCCCTTGGCATTACACATAACCTGGCAGTTAGTAGAGTGAAAACCCTTTCTATTAATGTAGAGCCTTCCCTGGTCCTCGGGTGGTGCCTTAATTTCTACATGTGTGCAATCTATGGCACTCAGGACGTCAGGGTAGTGTGCTACAAGGTAGGTCTCCTGCATTTTTCTGGCCCTATCCTCAGGAGTATGGGGAAAATATATGTGGTCTCTAACATGTTGGGGAATAGCATTGAAGAATTAATGGAGGATCCTGGATGCTAATGCCTGTGACACCCTCAGCTTGTCCCCTACTGGTCTCTGAAAGGTACCTGTAGCTAAGATTCTAAGTGCTACATATGCTTTTGTCTCCGCTGAGATGGGCTCCCCTTGGTTTGCCCTGGCTCTGAGTTGAGGACGACAGAGGTTGCAGAGTTCCTGTAGTGTGTCTCTATTGATCCTCTAGTGCTCTACAGTTTCCACATCATGTAGGTTGTAATAGGTTACTCAGGGTCTGAAAACTCTTCTTCTTGACCTTGGTATATTAGCAGCAGCAGCAGCAGCAGCAAAGACTTCAGCCTGTTGCACATACACATGAATTAAAGCAACAGCAGCCCCAACATTGTTTCTGTGTAGACTCCTTTCCCTGGCTGTATTCCAAATAGTTTTGGAATTCACAGGAAAAACCAGCACTGAGCCTACACACAGTTGCTTTATAGCTTGTTGAATAGCTCCTCCATCTTGAATTGGTTGAGTAGTGTACAGTTCAGCTGCTTATGCTGCAATTTGCATTTCATGGTGTTTACCTTGTTTGCGCAGTTGTACACACTGTGTAGAGCTACTTACTGAATCCAAAATGGTGCACTAATGTGTGTGTATTGTGGCACGATGCGCACATGGTGTAAACAGACTATGTAAGCTTTATTGAACCTGACCATCTGTTTTTAAGCCCATTTTCATTTTATCCCAGTTACTAGCTATAAGTTATGAAGATATTTCTATCTTCCCTAATGACCTGGGAATAATTTCAACTACCCATTCCTTAAATTCCTCTTTTTTAACAGGTAGATGTGAAAGGACCAGTGTCTTATTTTTACTTCATTATCATGCATTTTTATTTTAGTTTCATTGGTGGATAAAAAAAAACATCATGATAAAAAGCTTTTTTTCCACCTATTGGACATTACAGTTTTTTTGAATGTGTATTTACAGCTTTTGTATTACATGCATATAGTAGTGTTTGACAGGCTGATCTTTTGTACAGTTGTTTCTTCTCACCTCCATTTGAGCCTATGTCAGAATTTTCAAGTCTTTTTTGTTTTAATGAAAACCTTCAAACAAAAAAAACTAAATACAAAATAACCCCATCCTCTGTTAATTTGGAACAGATGCACAAAACTATGTACATCTTCAAAACATGAAGTATAACCCTCCAGAAGGGAACAATTACCCCAAATTGATGATTGTATCTACAGGCATTATCTAACCTAAAATTAGAGTTACATATGCTAAAGGGCATGCTACAGTCTGTACTTCCACTTATCTCTGTTTCTTCTCTTATCTCTCTTCCTCTTCCAGATATAAAAAAAAGCTTGTATGCTTTCAGAAAATATTAACATTTAGCCCTAAGAAAAAGTGCAGTGGTTATCTTTAAATAAAATTAAATTTCACACTGTTCTATTAACTGCATTAAAGTATTATGGCTGCTAGAGAGGTTACCTCCTATTCACTTCACATAATTTCAGACTTCATTTTTTCACCGAACTGCTTGCCATTGTACTTTTAAATTTTGCATTTCCCTCAGCAAAGAATACTCATAATTCTTAAGATTGACTGATTGCACCTGCAGACAGATGATCTCCATGGAAATGTACTCAGCAATGAGTGTTTGTAAATTCTACTCAGAAAAGAATACACAACTGCTGATGTCTTGGCTCCACTGAACATTTGCCAGTGAAAAACAAACAAGCTAATATCTTTGCAGTTGTAAGAAGCATAGCATTTCATGGCTTTCATAATTTTGTATTATATTTAAATCTTACATGCTTACAGAAACACCTGTTTACAGCTTAAGCCTAAGGTAGTAATCTAGACATTCACCCGTGTAAAATAAAAAGAGCAAGGATATAATTATTGGTCTTTTATAGCCCATCACAATCCCTGCCCCTGCAGCCCAAGATCACAGCGTAGGAACATTAAACTTGCTTTTGTCCAGCCTTTTTTCTCTTGGTATACTGTCAAACCTGTATTTCTTTCAATTAAAAAGTGCTTGTTTACTTTAATATCTTTAATACATACAGCATTCACTGAAAAGCCTCCCACCACATTTAAAATGCTTCTGACTACACACAACAAAAAACTGTTTTAATATATAGCATGCAAGTTTATATCATGAAATGTTTCATTCAGATCCTAATGAGAGCAAAATTATTTTTCTTAGTTTTCCCCCGTTTACTGTCCTCCTAAACATTAAAAATATAAAGTGGGGTATGTGCTTTACAATTCACCCACAAGTTTAACAAAGTCAACAAAAGTCCAGTGTTTTTCAGCCACTTTTTCTTGCAAAACCATATTTAATAAATGTGATAAGATACTTTGTAGTCTTCCATTTATTTATTAATTTCAGAGTTGCTGGTGGTCTTCCTGTTCATCTCCGTCTACCAACACCAGACTCTGGTTCAAGTCCAAGCTACTGCTGATTCTTTTCATTAACTCCTGCACTTTTTTCTGTCTCTGAAGCATTTTTCTTTAGAACACTAGAAAAGATTTAACTGGGAAAGTATTTCTATGAACCTTAGTGTCATAAGAGTGAGAAGCAATCCCCTTCTTCTTATTGACTTACTTTAATTTAGATACATTTTTGTATTTTCTACTTAGCCTGTTCTGCATCAAAGAATGCCTTTGATCCTTGAAGAAAACACTTTGAAGACAGCTGGATACAGCAGCTTGAATCTCACACCTGATTTCGACATTAGCTGATTGCTGGGATAAATTTGCTTCTCTTCTGGCTGGTGTGTAATGAATAATTACTTTCTACAAATCCTCTGCTGTCTGTAGTTTTTAATATGTTGTCCTTCTATCTTCGTTTTTTTAGGATCAACTCCTTTTGCTGGTGTGATTGCATCTTTATTAATGTAGGTCTTGACTGCTTTCTCATGGCCAGGTTTGGAGCTTACACTCAATGTGCCCCTTCAATTAACACATTCTGCTGTGGAACATCAGTCTAGTTGCTTATTTCTACTTTCATAAAATTAATGTTTGCTTTTTCTAGCTTCTCTGGTACCACAGAAAATCTCAGATTTTCTCTGTGCACTCTGTCTTCTAACTGTCTTATTTTTAAACGGTTCTTTTTGAGAAGCCTCACATTTGGACAGTTTTTTTGTTTGTCATCCTCTGATTTTTGCAGTTTTATCAGTTCAACTGAATGGCTAGTTGAAGCTTCAAACCACACCAACCCATGTCTATCAATTTTGGCAACACCTTTGCCATTCTTTTATCTAGTATAACATAAGCCCTATATAATCATGGTTTAAAACTGAAATAGGTCTATAAGAAGCTGGTTCTGAGGGCTCTTTGCCATCTTTAGGTAACATAGCCACCACAGCTTTCTTCCAAGATGTTTGTGCTTCCCCTCCTTTAAAAATATTGTTAAACAAAATCTACCTGATCTTTACCACATTCTTCACTCATAATTTCCAAACATCTACAGTAATTCCTTCTGTTCCTGGAGACTTTCCTGAAGCATAATCATTATTCACTGTTTTTTTTCCTCATCACCTCCTCCCTTATCTGTTGGTTGTTGAGCCTCATCTGTCTCTAACCTTGGTTTTCCATAAATATTTCCACTTGTACTCTTTCTTGATTCCTACATTTCTCTGCTTTATACAAAATTTGATACAATTTCCGGAATATCTCTACAACCCATACAGGATCTATAGTTATTTTTCTTGTTATAGGTTTCCCTAACTTTGGCAACAACCCTTTCAATGTTCTGTTGCCTAAGTCATTGTGTAAAAGTTTTTTTTTTGCTCTGGAGTTAAAAAAATACTTGCTTAACTACAGTCTTTTAGAACTCATGCATATTATCTAGATATTCCCTTATTTTCTCTTTAGCACTTTGCATTTGTTGCTCCTCTTGTTCTGCACACAAAAAAGTTAACTGTCAACTTTTTTTTTCTCAAATTATTTTTTTATTTTTCAAATACAGTTGAATAAATTCCATATTATTTGCATATAACATCTTAAATAACCGTGTACACTGTTTACATCAGCCTGACACCATAACAGAGCTCAATATATACAATTACTTTATAGGTATAACAGTCCCATTGTCAGAGTGTATATGTTCAGTTATTGTAAAGTGTCAATCAATGATAAGACTTTTTTCCATGGATTGCTAATAAATGGCTTAGGATGAATACTTAATTCTTTAATTTTAATTTCCAACAATGCTGTGGTCTTCAGTAGGCTGTAGAAATCTGCCAAAGTCGGTATTGTATGTGTATTCCATCTTCTTGTTATACACTTCCTTGAGATTGCAAGTATTGTCCGTACTAGATACATATTTGACTCATTTAAATGAGGACCTTCGTACACATTTAAAAATACTAGAGCTTTAGATAAATTAAATGATTCATTAAATAAAGCTTGTAAAAAGTTTTTAATACCATTCCAAAATGGCTTAATTTTAACACAGTAGAAAAAAATGTGATTCCATTCTGCATTGTGTATTTGCTCACACCTCCAACATATTCCCTTTGTGGAAGAATTAATTTTAGTAATTCTATCTGGAGTTAAGAATGCTCTGTGCAAGCATTTCCAATTAAAAACTTTCAGTATTGTGTAAAGAATGTATGTTTTACTAATAATAAAATATTTGATTTAATTTCTTAATTTGGCTGTAATGAGTGCCCTTTTGTTATATAATTCCAATATGAGGATTTGGGTGTTTTATAATTTATCAATATATTGTAAAATTTCGAAATACTATTTCCCATGTTATAATCATTATATATGATTTCATATAGGTGTTTAGTTTGTGTAGGTATGTCTTTAAATGAAGAATTGCTAATTATTCTGCATAAATCTTGCAAATACGTCAGAATGCTTTGCATAGTTAGCCAATCTTGATGTGGAATTTTGTATGTTGTTTCTAATGTTTGCATATCCAGAACTTTTAGTTCTTTGATACATTGAAACCAACAAACAAATCCTTTCTGTTCCCAGGAATTAATTATTTCTCTGTATATTTTATGTGGATAGCTCTTTGTAAGTGTGAATGGTGTTAAAAGATCAAACCAAATTTTTAAATCTTTATTTGTATTAATAATTTTCCTAAATGAGTCAGTGTAATAATCATATGAGTTTTAGTGGACTTGTTATATTGCATACTAATACATATGTGCCATAGCAAATTGTTTTTATCTGTTTGAAATTTTTTTGTAAATCAAATTCATTTATTGATATTACAGTTAGTAATTCTTTCCAATTTGCAGAATAATTTGGACTTATCCAATCTGAAATTGTTTTAGATAGTAATGCTTTTTTATATGTTTCTATATCAGGAAAGTTTAATCTTCCCTGTTTCCATGGTCTGATATGATGCATTAAAGCTATTCTGTTTCTTTCGGGAAACCATAAAAATTTTATGAGGCATGAGTTTATTTCTTTGAGTACATTCCTTTATGGTAGCAGTTGTATTGCCAAAGCTATATATAGAATCGTGTGTAGTAAAACCATTTTTTATTAACTGTGGTGTATCTTCAAATGTTAATATTATTTTGTTCCACTTTTCCACAGAGATTTTTATTGTATTGATGATGATATTGTAGTTTTTTGAGACTAATTCATTATTATCCTTGCATAACTCAATTCCTAGATATTTTAAGGTAGATTCTTGTTTCCCTATAATGTGATTCCCCTTCGTCTGCAAATTTTTTTTTATTTAAAAATAAAAATTTTGATTTTGATGTATTGAAATGGAGTCCTTAAGTCCTGTAAAATGTGTCAGTTTAAAATATCTAATTCTTCTGTCTGTTTTGTATTGGATAATGTTAAAAATATGTCATCAGCAAAGAGCATTATTTTAGAATTGTATTGTTCATAAACATCTACTCCTTTGATTTTTGAATTGTTACGTATTGAATCTGCCAGTATTTCAATAGCCAAAGCAAATAGAATCTGTGACATGGGACATCCTTGTTTAGTACCCGTTGATGTTCTTCGTGTTTCATTGTTGCAGTCATCACATTTGGGTTATCTGCTTGCAGTAGCCCTCAGTCGGCCCGATTATCAAAGTCTTAGGTCCTGCGTCGGATGCTGTCTCATCTTCAATGATGTCAGATAGTCAGGGGTATAAAGCATGCAGCTGATGCCATTACATCAGTCTTCCTTGCCATGCCCGAAGCAGAAGCAGTTCGCAAGTGCCGGTAGGCCGACTCCTTAAATTTTTGTTTTCGAGTTTCAGAACCAAAGTCTTCAACTAAATCTAAGTACCCCATTGGGGAAACTTTTTCTTTCTCTAAACCGATGTCAGTAAAAGTCAGTAATTGTATTTCTTGTGGAAAGCAAATACCTCATAAAGATTTTTATTCTTACTGCATTCCCTACCTAGGCCCTGACCATGACGTACCTCGCTGTCGGTTTTGTGCCTTATTTAAATAACTATTCGTCGCCGGTATGTTTACGCTTCTAAATATTTTTGTACTCGGTTCAATTACCCAGATATGGCTTCAGTAAGCCACCCGACTACCAACATTCCAAAAAAACCCAAAGATAAAGACAGAGACAAGGCCTCCTAGGTCCAAAGCTGCCAACAACACTTCTCCAAAGCTAGTCGCCAGTTCGCCGATACTCAGTGAGGCACTTTCGCAGCCCCTGATACCCTCTACTTCAAATTCGCAGGCCTCTACTGAGACCCATTCGGAGTCTGGTATGCCGCAAGATGCTTCAACTGTGGAACCTGCAGATGTCTCTACCTTGGATGGGTCTGGAGCCACTGTGCAGGCACCGGCTTCTGACGGTGTATTCAGGCCTAATGATTTGCATATTAAACCAACGCCATCTTCTTCTTCAAGGCTTAAAACTCAATCCATGCCTAGAAAACCGCCCAGACCACATGGTCAGGCCTCTATGCCTAATAAACAAATGATAAGAATGACTGAAGACCTTATTACTTTAATCAGGGGAAGCCAACCTTCCCCCTCTAGGAGACCTAGGTCTGAATTTGCTTATGATTCTTCTGATCAGGATTCTGAAATTTCTGTTTCCTCTGATGACCAGAATTTACCCTTATCTACCTATGAGGATTCTGATGCAGAGGATTCTATTCCCTGTACTTCCCCTCCAGAGGATTTCTCTTTTGGTGAAACCTTGCATACTCTTAGGGAGCATTTTCACTGGGAAAGCCAGGATTACTCTGATTCTAAAAAGAAGCTTAAGGATTTCTTCCTCCTGCTCCAACACAGGCCTTTAGCTGCCCCCCCCTGTACTGGACATTGTTGATGATGCCTTTTTGGAATCTGGCTTGGCCCCTGATTCCTTACCTCCTGCTCCCAGAAAACCAGATAGATATTACAGGGTTCCTGACACTCACAAGTTCCTCTTTAAAAATCCTACTGCGGATCCTGAGACCATTTCACAGGGACCCAAGGGCATTAAGGCTACTACTGCCAAAAATCCTACCCCCTCTGATAGAGATTCCGGGGAGCTGGATAGATTGGGTAAGAAGGTATACACTTCTGCAACCTTGGCCATTAGGGCCTTGGAACTGCCAGTTTCATATGTTAACGTATCAGCAGCATATTATTGGATTGCTTAAACAGAAAATTATGTTGATTCCTGACTGTGCTGAAAATAAGGATTTACAGGATTTAATGCATTCTGCTGAATAAGTTGGAAAACATACTTTGCAATGTGGCTTTGATTCACTAGAGGCATCTTGCAGAGCTGCTGTCACTAGGTCTGTACTTAGAAGGCATGCTTGGCTTAAGGAGCAATCTTTGCCAGCTCATGTTAAAGCTAAATTGCTGGATGCTCCCTTAAACCAGGACCACCTGTTTGGCAACAAAGCAGTAGTAGTACTTAAAAAGATGGAGGAAGAAGCTAAATCTATGCAAACTGTTAAAGATTTCCTGCAAGTACAGCCTCCAAGATTTAGTATGCATTAGCCCTCTAAGAATTGGTCCTTTCCTGCTTCTTCCAGGCCTTCTCAGTCCAAAGCCAGTACCAGCAGAACACCCAGGCTACAGTCCCAAGGTACGCACAGGACTAAGCAGTGGGGGGCTCCCACTTCCAAAGCAGGGAGTAATGAGATTCCCTCCCCCCATGGTAAACTGTCTCAATGACTTAACTTTAAAACTTCCAAGCCCTTCTCAACTGACTGCTCCTTTAGGTGGAAAGATTGCTCTGCAGGCAAAAAACTGGGAACTCATTACCCAGGACAAATGGGTTTTAAATATAGTTTCCCAAGGATACAGATTCCACTTCCACACTTTACCATCCTCAAACGGTTGGCCAGATCTACCCCCAAGTCAGTGGGCAGAGGCTCAAAAGCAAGTTCTCTCTCTCTCTCTTAAGTGTAAGGGCTATTCAAACAGTCCCAGGAGAGGAAAGAGGACAAGGTTTCTACTCAAGACTTTTCCTGGTGCCCAGAAAAGACAACTCCTGGCATTCTGTCCTAAACACTTCAAGATGCAAACTTTTCACCAGTTGCTTCCTATGCTAGGCAAGGATGTCTGGTTGACAACACTGGATTTAAAGGAAGCCTACCTGCACATCCCAATCAGGGAATCTTGCAGAAGATACCTAAGCTTCAAAGCAGGTTACATGCACTGTCAGTTCTCTGCACTACCCTTTGGCTTATTTACTGCACCCAGGGTTTTCACAAAGTGCCTAGCTCCAGTCATTGTATTTTGCAGGCAAAGAAATATTCAAATATACCCATACCTGGACGATTGTCTAATTCAAGCAGAAAGCCAGGATATACTTTTGAATCATCTGGCGTTTATACAAAAGGTGCTAACTTGTCTGGGATACACCATAAATGAAAATAAATCACATATTGTACCGTGCCAACAAATTGTATTCCTGGGAGCAAGCTTGAACACAACTTCCCAGATGGCTTTCCTCACGCCGTAGAAACAAGTTCATTTGACATCTTACTTCAAACTAATGGCTACAAAGACCCTGCTATCTGCAAGACTGCATATGAGGAAACTACAGTGGTATCTAACAAGTCTGTGGTGTCAACATTCTCAGGATCTAGAAGCAATGATTCCTATTATACCTTGCCTACAGTTAGAGTTCCTTTGGTGGGCAGAGGCCTGCCAGCAAAACAAGGGACTGCGATTCACTCTACCCCTGCCGCCCAAACCCTAACAACAGATGCATCAGGCTATGCATGGGGGGCTCACTTGGCAGGAAAGCGCATTCAGGGCAAATGGAACCCAAGTCAAATGCACCTGCATATCAATCAAATAGAAATGTTAGCTGTACAGAATGCTCTAACAGCCTTCAAGGACCACATTCTTCCAGAACAATTAATTGTAAAGATGGACAACACCATTGTTATGTGGTACATAAAAAAGCAGGGGGAAACCCACTCATATACTCTCTGCGGACTAGCCATGGCTCTGTGGAACACAGCCTTGAGCTACCCAAGTACACCTACATGCTCATTTCCTGCCTAGAAAGCTAAATACACTGGCATATGAACTAAACAGAAATCTCATTGACCCACACAAGTGGAAACTGGAACCAAAGACATTCAACATGTTGATAAATGAGGGGAGCCCAGAGATAGACCTGTTTGCCTCACCCCAGAACTACCAATTGGACAAATTCTGCACAAGGACTCCCCACAAACAAGCTTGGAAAGTGGATGCCCTGTCCTTCACCTGTAAAAATCTATCAGTTTATGCCTTTCCTCCTCTGCCTCTCCTCTCCAAGGTACTACTAAAGATCAAACAGGACAAACCAAGGATGATACTGATTGCACCAGACTGGCCACGCCAACACTGGTACCCAATCTTGTGCAGTGTCACTGCTGGCACCATGGCACCTACCTCAGACCCCTACCCTGCTGTTCCAGCAGGAGGGCCTGATTCTGCACCCTCTGCTTCAAACCCTGAACCTGGCAGCCTGGCTAATTACCTGATCTCTCCGTTACCATCCCTCAGTAAACAAGTGTTGGATATCATTCTGGAGGCAAGGAGGCCTAGTACTAGAAAATGTTATGCTGAAAAATGGAAAAGATTCTGTTCCTGGAACCAAACTCAGGGGATGGGCACAGAAGTGCCCAATTTACCACAGATTCTTCAATACTTAACTGAGATGCTTCACAAGAGCCTTTCCTTTTCCTCCATCAAAATTCATGCCTCAGCCATTTCAGCTCATTATAACACAGAACCACCCCTCTTCTCTCATCCACTGCTCAAGGAGTTCCTCAGAGGGCCAAACACTTAAGACCACCCAGGAGAGCCCCAACTCCAGCCTGGGACTTTAACTTTGTATTGGAAAAACTCACTCTACCTCCTTTTGAGCCAGCTGTAAGTGCAGAGTTGAAATTCCTTTCTTGGAAAACAGCCTTCCTTTTAGCTATCACTTCAGCAAGAAGGGTGTCTGAATTACAGGCCCTTATGGCAGTGGAGCCTTTCATCATGCGAGCAGGGTGTCCCTCAGAACCAACCCCTTTTTCATGCCCAAGGTAGTATCCAGTGTGGCTCTTAATCAGTCTGTTCATTTTCCAGCCTCCGTTTCTAATCCACAGAACAAAGGGGAACGTATACTGCACTCCTTAGATGTGCACAGATAACTTAGATTTTACTTGGACAGGACTAAACCTCTCAGGAAATCTGAACAGCTGCTGGTGGCATTTGCTGCAGGGGCAGAGGGGAAGGCCATTTCAAAGCAAACCATTTCTAAATTGATAGGACATTGCATTCATTTCTGCTATAAGCACCATGAAAAACCTATCCCACAGGGGATAAGACCACATTCAATTAGGGCTGCATTTATCTCTACAGCCTTTCTCAGAGGTGTCCCTACCAGGGACATCCTAGAAGCTGCTACCTGGAGTTCTGTACATACTTTCACCAAGCATTACCATTTGCCAATTTTCTCTAAATCCAGAGCTGGCTTTGCCACTGCAGTCTTGCAGGGCCTTATAGCTGGTCCTAATGCTATCTAATTTCCTCCTCCCATCCTTAGCTTTGTAAATCTACCCAAATGTGATGACTGCAACAGTGAAACACAAAGAACATAGTACAGTTGTGTACACTTACCATAAATGTAGACGTTCGAGTGTATTCACTTTTGCAGTCCTGGTTACCCTCCCTCCAGCCCCCTGATTTCTTTTGGCTATACTTCTTTTCCTTTTTACTATGCTTAAAGCTTTTTGGTGTGTTTGCTTTTTTGTTGGAGGTGTAACCTTATATATATATATATATATATATATATATATATATATATATATATCTATATATATCTATATATATATATATATATATATATATATATATATATATATATATATATGTATATATATATATATATATATATATATATATATATATATATATTTAATTGCTTCCCATTAGGGGGGCACCTGATATCTGGGGCAAGAAAAACTGATGTAATGGCATCGGCTGCATGCTTTATACCCCTGACTACCTGACGTCATGGAAGATGAGACAGCAACTGACACAGGACCCAAGACTTTGATAATCAGGCCGATTGAGGGCTAATGGAATTCAGATAATCCAAATGTGATGACTGCAACAGTGAAATACACTCGAACATCAACATTTATGGTAAGTATACACAACTGTACTTTATATGTATAGAATCCGAGGTGAAAGGACCTATCTTAACATACGCTAAATTATTTGTATATATATTCTTTAGTAGATGAATAAAGGAAGGAGGAAATTCAAATAACACCAGAATTTTGAATAAATAGTCCCAATTTAGGGAATCAAAGGCTTTCTCTATATCTAAGCCAATTACATATACTTTATTTTCTTTATTAACATAATCTATAAGAGAAATTATCCTTTTAATATTGTCATGTATGTGTCTATGATATATAAATGCAGTTGGATCATTATTTATTGTTTTGGATAGTGGTATTTTCATTCTGTTAATATTGTCATAAATATGTTATAGTCATTATTTAATAATGATATAGGTCTATATATGAGGTTCAGAGGTTTGAGGATTTGTTTTCCTTTAGGATTGGTGTGATTAAGGAATATTTCCAAGAGGGTGGAATTAAAGCTTGTGACTGAATTTCTAATAGAGTTTTATGGAAGAGGCATAGCATCGTTGAAGGAAAAAGTTTATATATTTCCATAATTATGCCATCTGTACCTAGAGCTTTATTACTTTTACCCTCTTTTATTGTATCTGTAATTTCTTTGTAGGATATGGGTGCTTGCAGATCGAGTTTTAATTTTTCTGGTATTTTTTTTATATTAGAACATTTTTCATCTAGATTTAATTGATAGGTATGTATATTTTCTTTTTGGAAATGTTCCATATATTGATTTCTATAGGCATAAAGAATGTCACCTATATCCTAGACATTTTCCCCTTTCTTTTTATGGTAAATACTTTAAATGTTATTAGCGTTTGATTGTATTTTGATTCTTGTGGATAAATTATGTTGATATTTGAGAGAAGTGGCCAAGGTATTAATTTTTAGTTTTTCTAAAGCTAAACTAGTTTTGTGTGGTAGAATTTCATTGTATTTATTGCTTAATACTTCTACTTTCTTTTTCATCTCCAAATGATTTTGATTTTTTCAGCCTTTTACTGACAGATTTTGTTTTATACTAAGTTAGAAAAAAACACCCTTGCAGGTCCAGCGCCTTTAAACAAGAGTTTATGGGGGGACCTGATTCTTTAAGACTAGAATGCAAGGAGTTGATGTGGCATCTTAAGTTGGAAGCTTACCATTTACCTGGACTTAACAGTATGCTTTCCATCAGTTGCTTCCTCAAATTGAGAAGCCTAGTGAGGTGAAGCCCCTGGAGTGACTTAATGCCATCTGGGAACATATTTTTGAGTTTTATCATTTTTTATTCCATTTCTGTGTTCATCATTTATTGTTTATATTAATGTTTATATTAACACTTGTGGGAATTTTTTTCCACTTTTATACTTATTTTTAAAATACATCATAATTTTTCTTGTGGTTATTGACACATTTGATCATTTGTATTTATATGTAATTATGGTGGCTTTAAAATTCAATATTTGGAGCATTATAGGTTTACCAGCATTGATGGCAAGTATGAGTAGTAGATACCAAATTGTTGAACATTTTGGCCGCTTCTTAGTTAAAAATTTCAAAGTGTAATTATGTGCTTTTTAAAGGGGAGCCGCTAGGGGGGCGCATCTGAGTGGAGTAGTGATGTATTTATAGTGAGACAAATGTGTGGTGCAGTTTGTTTTCTGAGGAAGTTGGTGCAGAGCACCGATGAAAAGCTTGTTTTTAAGCTTAATAAAATTTCAATTTGTTTTTTTCGTTTATTGGCATTCTTGTTTACAACATAACCTGTGGATTATAAAGAACTTTGCACACATCTATCTGAATGCAGGAGTTTAAAGGCGCTGGACCGGCAAGGGTGGTTTTTTCACCAGTTTGTTTTTTGAATTTTTATACCAAGTTAGGGTTTTACCATATATGTAAGCTTTTAATTAGTCCCATGTCATTATTTTATTTATCTCTGTGGTGTAAATAATATCTAAGAACTGTAATTCATATAATAACCAGGGTTTGAAGTCTTTGATTTTAGTTATATATGCTGGAATTCTGGAGTTAAAGACTAATGGTTTGTACCCATTTTGAAGTTTTAGTATCAATGAATTGTGGTCTGAAAAGGGGCAGGGAGTGATTGAGAAATTAATGATTTTAGAGTGCAAGTCATGAGCAGCAAATATTTTATCTAGTCTAATTTGGATACCAAATACGTGATCTTGATGGGAAAACTACAAAGGTTTATCTTCTTTAAATTTGAAATTATCTACAAGATGAAATGATTCTACCCACTTGTGTAAAACTTTTGATACAGCAGATTACGCAGCAGTCTTTTATTTATTGTTTCAGAAATATCATATGTACGGTTAAAATCCTCCTCTTAATATTAAGTTGCCTTTATAATTATTGGAAATGAAATCCAAGTGTTTTTTAACAGTTCCTGATCCCAGCTAGCGTCCATAGTCTGTTGTTATATTTAACTATTACTAATGCCATAAGGGCTTCTTTATCTTCATACTTATAAATGATTTCTGGGTTAATCACATTTGTTTTCCATAAAATTGTTTCCCCTTTTGTCTTTGTCTTATAAGTGGATTGCATCAGTATCATATATTCCTTAAGATTCCATTTGTAATTGTCATTTGTTTTGTAATGAGTTTCTTGAAGGAAGACAATTTGTGCTTTGTTCAGTTTTAAATATTTCAGTAAATTTGATCTCTTGCTAGGATTGTTTAAGCCATTGGTATTTAAAGATAATAAAGTTAAATCCATCTTAGGTTATTTAGACTTTGTATTTTCTGTTTTATTGTGACTGTTAAACATTTTCCTTTGATAACAATAAAGTATATGTTTGAGCTTTTAAAGGAAATTATTAGTTTTATACTTTGAGTGTTTACCAGAAAAGTAATGTTTTGGTCAGGCATACTAAAAATATTTTTGTGAAATAAATTTAAATTAATAAATGTTAACAAAATTGAGATCCGCACTAGCCATGGAATTAAAATCATTCCTAATCTGATGGATAAACCTAAGTTTATCAGATTATCACTCATACCTTGACAATCCAGAACATCTGAGCTCCATAAATTGAATTATCATATGGAGAATATTTGTAATAGGAATAAACAATATTTATTTTATTTTGAACAGATATAGTACTATTGTTGATTAGACAGAATTCTTATACAATATAAATGTCTACTTATTGTATAAGCAATTGATATTTACATGAAAGATAGATGACAAGCAATTCAATCATAGTAAAGTAGGATGTATCATATATAAAACGTCAGTAAAAGATTATAGCACACAATTATTTAACATATTCACCTTTATTGATGAAGTCTGTCAAAACGTGTTACTTAATATAAATAGATGGTAATAATATTTATACCTAATATTTATAATACAATGTATTTTACTGGATATATCAGAAGTTATATTTCATTGTTTGCCAGCATTTGAGTAATCACTGTTTGTTGCTAACTTACTTAAAGCATCACGTTTGTTTTATGTAAACATTGATGAAAGTGCATTTTAATTATCAGTGCATCCTTCTTCCCCCTATTTCCTACACATAAGGATTTTCATTTCTGTCTTTTCTTATTATAAAATGAGTGAAATTATAGGTTAAAAACCAATAAATTCACTTATTGTGATTGATTACAAGTTCCCTTTCCATGTTCATAAATTGCCGATGTGAGAGTGTTCAATCTCGCCGTTTGTTCTTACACACGGGTTCGGAGCCGATCCTCGGCTCCGAGTTGGCCGCATAGCAAAGCACTGCATCTTAGAGAAGCTCGAGACCAGGCTATATCCCACAATCCTCCCTGCCATTACTCAGATCTAGTTTGCCGCTGCAACGGATCACATCGTTCAGAGAGCTCGGACCAGAGAAAACTGTTATTAGACAGATAAGATAGTTATTTGTTTGTCAAAAGTTCTTATAGTTCTTATAGTTCTATAGTTCTTATACTTATTGAAAATTTAGTTTCTGATACTATAGTGTGTGTGTGTGCAGTGTAGTAAGTTTTTTTTATAGGTTTCCCTTTGGGGCCTACCCTTCTATAACCTATAGCTATATTTTTTTCCTCTTATAGCTAGTGTTAAATTCTCTCTCTCTCTTTTTTTTTTTTTTTTACAGTGAAATTGCTATTATGTCTGAGAAAGCCAAGTCTGGTTTTAAAAGGTGTCAGTGTGGGCAGAAAATGTCCATCACTGACAACCACACTTCCTGCGTCTACTGTCTTGGCCCTCTCCACTTGCAAGAGGATTGCTCTATTTGCCATTCCTTCAGTGGGAGGGTCATGACAGATAGACGCAGGAAACTTATAGACAGGGGACTTCTTAAGCCTGCTTTCCAGGAGGCCTTGGACAAGTCAGACCAGGCTTCTAAGTCCTCGAAGGGGTCGAAGATGTCGGAGCCCATGTCATTGGCTCCGAGTCCATCTTCTAAAGTTCGTTCGCCGGTTCCACAGACTTCGGGGCCGAGCGTCGAACATTTATCTCTCACTGAGCCCCAGGTCTTGGAACCGGTGTCAGAACTACCACCACCTTCCATTCTTCGGTCGGTGCCGTCTTCGGCACCTTCGACCCGATCTTCCAGACCATTATCCAATACTGATGTGGATTGTGTCGTGCAGAAACTTATGGAGAACACGGCCCTTTCCAAATTGATTGCAGTTTCCTCCCAATTGGTGTCGAAACTAGAAGGCCTTCCCTTATCTCCAACAGGTCCTCCTTCGAGACCCATCCAGTCTTCGGAGCCGGAAGAGGATGAGCCGATGATAGTGGAGCCCTCGGTGCCGAAACCGTCCATTGCACGATCGACACCATTGACCTCGACTCCATCGGAACCTATAGGTGAGTCGCGGAGTCGACTATCTCTCCTTGGTTCCAGGACCGAGAGTCGTACCGACCTTTTGGTGCCGACTCTCCCTCTCGGGGCCTCGGCGCAGATTGGCTCGGCTCCATCCTCGGGGTCAAGACCCATGGGCCCCGTGTCTGGGATTCTTCCATGTTCTTCGGAACCGGGGGAGTCCTCGACCCGAGGTTCAGGGGTTTTTGACCTTATGAGGAAGGTTTTGTCTACACAGACAACCACTTCATCGGACGCGTCTTCTCCCTCCCCTAAGGAGCCACTCTCTGTTTCTGTTCCCACGACACATCCAAAGCGTGGAGCACCATTGTCTCAGCCATCACCAGAGGGTGCCCCCTGTTCCTCAGAGGCCTCACCGGAATCCCCCTCCGATGAGGTACCGAGGAAAAGATTGTGCAAGAGGAGGCACTTAGATTCCACACAGGAATCTCTAACGTCTGACACTGACTTGGATGAGTCAGAGGGGTCCCCAAAATCCCCCTCCGAGGATGTCTCATTTGCGGACATCTTGGAGATTTTAAAACAGAGGGGTGATTGGCAGTCCCTAGCCCCCACTGAGGATGAGTCGGTGTTGCTGAAGGCTTTTGGTGCTCAACCTTCTACCTCCTGGGTTACTCCGCCCTTCGATGAGTTAATGGATTTGATTGCTCGAAGGCGTGAGACACCGGACACAGTGGAACTGGTCCCTCGAAAACCAAGCAAATTTATTACCGCTCCCCAGGACAAGACTTATCTCACCAAAGGAGTCCCGGTTGACGCTATGGTGGTGGCGGCAGCCACTAAAAAGGAGATGTCGGAGTCTTCCTCTTCTGTTCATCCTCCTAATAAGGATTCTAGGACTATGGACAGATACGGGAAGCGCGTTTTTAGTTCAGCGACTTTTTCCATGCGTTCGCTAAACTATTTGACACATTTTACACGTCTACAGAGGGATCTCATCAAGGAGCTGAGAGATACCCTCCAGGGTAACACAGATGCTGCTGTTTCAGATAAGGTAACAGCACAGCTTAACACCCTTACCTCCGTAGTGAACTCGTCCATGAGGCTCATCTTGTATGCGGCTGAAGGGTCGAGTAGAGCCGCAGCTTCAGCGATTGCTCTACGAAGACAATCCTGGATGCGGCTGTGCTCATTTGCGGAAGCCTTCAAGTCTTCCTTCACCAACGCCCCCTTTGATGGTGCCACTCTTTTTGGGCCCAAAGTGAAAGAGACATTAACTCGGTGTGAGCAAGAAGGAAAGACTCTGTCTGCTGTCAGAGTCCGTTTTTCCGTTCCATCTAGACCATACCCCAAAGGGCAACGAGGCGGAAAAATGTGGTTCCGTAGAACTCAGGGATCTTTCCAGGCCACACAGAGTGACCCCCCCCCCAGAGGCAGAGGGGGGGCAGACATGGAAGACGTCGCCCCGGCAGCAGAGGGGGTCCGCAGAACCAAGGTGACAGGGATCCTATCCCTGGTAAGCCTTTCCAGCACTCCTGAATGGGTTCCCAACTGTCCTGCTCTGGAGGCAGTCAGGGGTCGCTTGGCTTTATACCCACAGGCCTGGCTAACTCTCACCTCAGACTCCTGGGTAAAAAGCATTGTAACCAGAGGATACAAAATCCCCTTTATGTCAACTCCACCCCAACAAAGAAGGTCTCCAGATGTGCCACCCCGTCTGCGAGGCCCAGCAGCAATAGAAATTTCAAAGCTGCTCAAAAAAAAGAGTCATTCAGCCAGTCCCGGCGGACCAAAAAGGATCCGGAACTTACTCAAGGTTCTTTTTAGTTCCAAAAAAGACAGGGGACTGGAGACCCATTTTGGATCTCAGCAATCTCAATACCTTCGTGAAGAAGGAAAAGTTCCAGATGGTCACGCTTCAATCGATCCTTCCATTTTTGCAGAAGAATGACTGGATGTGCTCGATAGATCTCAAGGACGCGTACTACCACATCAAGATGGCCAGACTGTCCAGAGATCACCTGCGCTTCCGGCTGGGAGCCAGTCATTTTCAATTTCGAGCCCTGCCCTTTAGGCTCACCTCAGCCCCCAGGGTATTCACCAAATGCATGGCAGTGGTAGCGTCTCACTTGAGATGTCTAGGATTCTGGGTGTTTCCCTATCTGGATGACTGCCTCCTCACCGCCACCACCGAGCGTCGCCTCATACAAGCCAGAGACTATACAGTCAACCTTTGTTCCCACCTAGGGATTTCCATAAACTTCGAAAAATCTGCCTTACTGCCCTCACAGCATATTTCATTCATCGGAGCAGACCTAGATACGCGCTTAACACTGGTAAAGCTCCCTCAAGTAAGGGCTTCATCCCTCAAGGAACAGGTTCTTCTTCTACTGCAATGCAGGAAAGCCCCTGCCAAATTGGTGTTGAAGGTTTTGGGACTCATGGCAGCGTCCCTGATTGCAGTTCCTATGGGGAGATTGCACATGAGGCTCCTCCAATGGCTGCTATTCACGCAGTGGTCGTTCCAGCAGTTACCCCTAACGCACAAGATTCTGATAACAGATTCTTGCAAGCGAGACCTCTCATGGTAGGTGTCCAGTCAGGATCTTACTATGGGTCGTCCATTTGTTCTCCCGAATCCGACGGCCACTATAACCACGGACGCTTCTCTGATAGGGTGGGGGGGACTTTTTCAGGGAAGAACAGTCCAAGGGGAATGGTCCAACATGGAGTACAACCTGCACATAAATGTTCTGGAAATGAGGGCGGTGTTCTTGGCGTTGCAACACTTTCAAACCCTCCTACCTCTAGGAACAGTAGCAGTTCAGACAGACAACATGTCTGTAGTCTGGTACATAAACAAACAAGGGGGAACCAGATCTTACCCATTATGCAGAGAGGCCATGAGAATTTGGCAATGGGCAGAGTCCACAGGTCGCTTTCTGATAACGCACATCCCGGGGTCATCCAATGTCATTGCGGACAGGTTGAGCAGAGCCATCCTGTTACCTCACGAGTGGTCCCTCAAACTACAGGTGGCGGAAAGAATTTTCCGCAAATGGGGCCAGCCTTGCTGCAATCTATTCGCCTCCCCGATGAATACCAAATGCAGAAGCTATTTTGACCTTCTACCCTCTCCAGGGGATGTCCCCAGGGATGCACTGATACACGATTGGCCCCCGGGTCTCCTATATGCATTTCCACCTACCCCCTTGATTCCCAAATTTCTTCAGAAAGCCATGAACCTGGAAAGGACAATTATACTCATAGCCCCATTCTGGCCTCGACAGATATGGTTCCCCTTTCTTCGAGCCCATCAGACAGAGGAACTGTGGATCCTGGACCCAGTACCAGATCTACTGACACATTCGTTGGGAGTTCCTCACCCGTCTCTTCTATCCCTCAAACTAGCAGCTTGGCTGTTCCACTTCCCCGCCTAGCCAGGTCTGATCTACTTTCTCCGGCAGCTCAACGCATTTTGGTTGCCTCTCATAAGGCTTCCACTACAAAACTCTACAAGAGTAAATGGAAACGCTTTGTGTACTGGGTATCTAGCCAACACTTGGACCCCCTGGTTGCTCCTTTACATAAAGTTCTAGAATTTCTATCCATCCTTTTCCACGAAGGAGCCTCTACTTCCACACTAAGAGTACAGTTGGTGGCCATATCCAACTTCCATGTTGGTGAGGACGGTTCTTCTATTATGTCCCACAGGCTTTGTAAGGCTTTTATGAAAGGTTCCTTCCATCTTCAACCACCCGTCAGAGACCCTTTATTCCCATGGAATTTAAATTTGTTATTGTCACAACTAATGTTGCCACCCTTCGAACCAGCCTCTTCTTGCCTCCTGAAGTTTTTGTCGTGGAAGACTCTTTTTCTTGTAGCGGTTACTTCAGCTCGGAGAGTGTCAGAGCTGCAAGCACTGTCAATTAAACCACCTTACTTAATTTTCCACCCAGATAGAGTTTCCTTACGAACAAACCCGTCTTTCCTTCCTAAGGTATGTTCTGTCATAAATATTAATCAGTCCATTGAACTCCTACTTTCTTCAAAAACCATACCAGCAAGTTGGAATATATGCTGCACAAGTTAGATGTCCACAGACAGCTAAGATTTTATTTGGACAGGACTAAAGATTACAGAAAAACAGATCAACTTTTGTTGCATTTGCAGACAATAAAAGGGCATGGCAGTTACAAAACGACGCTTTCTAAATGGCTTACTGATTGTATAGCCTTTGTGTATTCTAAGTCAAATCAGGCCTTGCCCACCAAACCTAAGGGCCATTCTACTAGATCTGTTTCCACTTCCTTGGCTCATGCAGCTCGCCTGCCTTTGGACACGATTTGTGCAGCAGCCACGTGGTCTAAACCACATACTTTCATCGCTCATTATAGGGTTGACAAAGCCTCCAAAGACAGGACATCTTTTGGTTCCACTGTGCTCAGGAACGTTCTTCCATGAGTCACTCAGGGTGACGGAGCTAGGGACGCTACCCATGTGTAAGAACAAATGGCGAGATTGAACACTCTCACATAAAGAAGTTATGTTCTTACCATAACGTTCCATGTGGAGTGTTTATCTCGCCTTTGTTCTTACATTCCCCCCCTTTCCTCCCTCACATGTTTGGAAGAACGAGTCGAACTACAGTCTGGTCCACATGTCTTTACCTCTTCCGGGTATATATTACCTCTTACCTCATAGGGTATATTTCGTTACCCTTTAGTTAATTTGTCAGTGAGATAGTGTCTCCCAATTTTTGTGGCAGTACGTAGCCTTAGCACCTCAGGTTTATTGTTAGTCTGGTTTGCTTGCAAACTAGATCTGAGTAATGGCAGGGAGGATTGTGGGATATAGCCTGGTCTCGAGCTTCTCTAAGATGCAGAGCTTTGCTATGCGGCCGACTCGGAGCCGAGGATCGGCTCCGAACCCGTGTGTAAGAACAAAGGCGAGATGAACACTCCACATGGAACGTTATGGTAAGAACATAACTTCTTTTTCTATGGCATATATTGAACGTTTTTAGGTTTAAATGGCAACATTCTATTTTCTATAATCAACAAAGGTTAAACTGAGTGATTATTGTCAGTCAGTTTTGTATAGCCTTTGTGTATTCTAAGTCAAATCAGGCCTTGCCCACCAAACCTAAGGGCCATTCTACTATCGGCTCCGAACCCGTGTGTAAGAACAAAGGCGAGATGAACACTCCACATGGAACGTTATGGTAAGAACATAACTTCTTTTTCTATGGCATATATTGAACGTTTTTAGGTTTAAATGGCAACATTCTATTTTCTATAATCAACAAAGGTTAAACTGAGTGATTATTGTCCGTTTAATGCTATTTGTTCAGAATGTGGTTGTTACATTCTGTGACACTCCTAGTTTCAGTCTTCTGTTGTTTAGAACAACTTTCTCAGTTTGATGTCATGTGTAAAACATTAGTTACTTTGGTAACAGCTTAAGTATTATGTATGTCCAAGATGTGTTACAAAACCACAATTCAAGTTAAAGCAATTATATGACTTGTTATGCACATTTATTTATATGAGAAAATCATCATGCTTCCCCTTGATGTTCAATATAGTGTATGTCATTTATGGCAAGTTAAAACAGTAGTGTTATACTCAAGCACATATTATTCAACTGTCTATTTAATACTATTTGTTCTAAATATGATTGTTACATTCTGTGACATTTCAAGTTCAGGCTTCTATTGTTTCTCTTGAACAACTTTGTCAGTTTGATGTCATGTATAAAACATTAGTTATCTTGATAACTGCTTAAGTATTATATGTGGTCAAGATGGGTTACAAAAACTACAGTTGAAGTTAAAGCAATTACATGACTTGATATGCATATTTACTTATATAAGAAAATCATCATGCTTTCCCTTGATGTTCAGTGTAGTGTGTTATACACAAACCCATTTTCATCTTATATGACGATTATATATTTTATGTCTAGATTGAGTAAAATCATACATGACACAACTATTGTGTTTTTTTTTTTTTGGCTGTTGCTTAGTTATTTGAGAGACCACAAGCTGTAATGTTTATTCTTATTATTAGCTCCTTCCAAGCATGTTTATACAGTCCATAGACTTTAAATTATGAGACCCTTCTAGTTTCTTATTTGTTATATTTCCAGCCTTACATACACACGTATCAGTACTTCAAGCACGGGCAATAATGCCCATCCAGTTTTGCCAGAATACCATTCACTAATTCATGTGGTGTGTTTCCAGGCTGTTCTTAAAATATCCCAACCAGTATTTGTCCTGTTCCATTTTACCAGCCCGTTCCATGCAGTCGCCACTCTACGTACTTTCCATTCCGACAGATATTTCCACGAAAGAAATCCGATAACTTTCCAGCACTTCCCGGCGACCCCAAACACCCCTAGAATCAGCTATTCCCATATGCCCAACACGTCCGAGCAAGCTCACCATTGCAAAGAGTACTGCACAAGACCAAGTGCTCTTAGTCTTTCACAGTAACTCAGACTTCCACTCTTACGTAAGTCCTTAATGTGTTTGGACCAAAATACATTTTAAATATAAAATTGTGCTTATTATTTATTTATTTATTTTTATTAAAAGTCAACTGAATGAGCTAAACAAAGTGTTGGGAGACCATCAATATGTGTACATGTGGTTTAAAACAGCTGTTTTATTTTATTTTATTTATACATATATATATATATATATATATATATTTTTTTTTTTTTTAAACCAAAAACGTCATTGCCGAGAATCATCTCGGAGGCTCCTCAGAGCTGTTAAGCATTATCGTCACTCTGTCTCTGTTACCATAGCACACTGGGAGCGTCTGTTTCTGTTAGTGTGTCTGTGTACTGCATACCAGAGACTCGCGATGCATCTGAAGCAAAGCTTTACTTCACTGCAACATCAAGCCTAAATTTCCTCCCTTTCAGCGAGGCTGCAGCCAAGAAAAGAACAGAGAGCAAACAGATCAAAAAGAAAAAACTCCCAACAGCCACCACAACAAGAGACAACACACTCCTCCAGCCCTCCCACCTCTCACTCAGCAGATGTACAAACAAACCATTCTCTGCTAAAGTATCACAAATCACAGTTCTATCCACCCCCTTCCCCTGGATCCAGGCTAAAACACCAAATGGCTCTTCCTAATTTACAAGCATCAGTAAATCTCGATCACAAGCCATAACCCACAACTTCCCGGAGATGAAAATGGCAACATATAACAGCTACCTGACACAGCTGCATCCACATACACAATGTCAGGCTTAATCAAACAGCACTCGAAGCTATGATACCTGCCATAATTGATATTAACTGTGTGCAGACAGAATAATAGTGACATTTGTACTAGCTGCCAGACACAGCTGCATCAGTGCACACCATATCAGGATTGACCAAACAGCACTCGTAGCTGTGGTACCTGCCATAATTGATATTAACTATATTTAGACAGAATAATGATGACATTTGTACTAAGAGCTTGCTAATATTATTTAACCAGGATATACATGACATTTCTAAATCATATTTTAACTGAAGAAGGCATTAGTCCCCATGACGGCATTTTTTTTCAAAACACTCTACTGTTACTGCTATTATATATTATGTTAATTTGTTACATTTGAGTCTGAACTCTGATGAATAGTACCTTGTTGAATTAGATAATTCATTGCTTAAATTATAAGTAAAATCAATGAAAATGAACAAGATAAGTTTTCATTGAGTTCAAGTAGGGCAATAGAAACTTCTATGTTTGTATTATATGTTGCTTTGTTCATCTTATATGTAATGTAAATAATAACCCATCTTGACCTACCTTTGTTTGTGAAGAATTATTGGACTCTCTGAACATTCTGAATAAATCATTACTGTTTTGTCAGTTGTTTAGGAAACCCTTCTTTTTTTAAATAAAAGCAGATGACAAGTGATGTGCCATATCAGTTGATACTTTGAGAGATGTAGTTGCAAGAGTTATTTTTTTGGTACAGCTATCTTGTAATCATTTTTTTGTTTGTTCTTTCTAGCATCAGTCCAAGGATTTGTTTCTTTTATTCTTTTAAGGGTAGGGGCCATCCATTCCATTTCTTCTGGGGTAGACACTATGTTGCTGTCTTTGATGAATATAGTAGCTTCTTCTAAGTCATTAAAGGTTCTCATCTCATTGGCAAAAAGTATTTTTATCTTGGCTGGAAAGGCCAGCTGTGCTTTACTGTTGTTTTGTTTCAACAGTTTTATTATTGGCCAGACTTTTTTCCTTTGTTCTAGTATTCTGGAAGAATAATCATTGTCAAACCTTATCAGGCTTTGATTGTATTTTAAGGGTGATTTTCTCCAAGCAGATTTTAATATTAGTTCCTTGTCCAGAAATGAAAGAAATTTTATAACTATGAATCTAGGTGGAGTATTTGTTGAGTCAGAAGCAGGTTTCCTCAGTGCTCTAGCACCCTTTCAATTCCAAATGAAACTCCCTCTTTCAAGTCTAAAAAGTCATGAATCCAGGTTAAGAATGAAATAATCCCTTCACCTTCAGTGTTTTCAGGCAGACCAAAGATCCTTATGTTATTTCTCCTTTCCCTGTTTTCTAAGTCATCTGTTTTGTTAAGCAGCCATGTATTCTCTTTAAGCAGAAATTCTTTTTGGAATACTTCCTATTTGAGTCTCCCTTCAATGTCATTTAGAGAAGTCTCTATATTTGTTATTTTTGTATGGTGTTGCTGTAATAGTTCCTTAAGAGTATCAGTCTGTTTTTGAGAATTTAATTTGAGGTTTTCTAAGTCATTTTTAAAGCCGTCCTTCAAAGATAGTTCTTGTAAGGTAGATGTCATCAATTGCAGTTCTTTTTTCAAAGTAGCATCTGGGTGAGAATTCCTTGAGTTGTTCATATTCAGTGACTCAATATATCTCCAATTTACTTGACAGGAGAATTTTTGTACATCTCCACCAAAATTGATACATATGTAGTTTAGTAGTTTATCTATAGATTTCTGACGTTTTAAACTTGAAAATAATAAAATTTTCCTGTATTATTATGCTAGTTTATGGAACTCTCAAAATTCACTGCTCTCAGTTGGCCATCTAGGCTCCACCCCCAACTGTTGACCTTTTCTGAGGTGAAAATTCTTTGAATATCTGTCATGTTTCTCTTTCTCATGTAAGTGAGTATGCCTTACAGTATTCTTATAATTATGATTACTGGGAAAGTCCAAATGGATAGAACCCTATTTTCAGTGGGGACCCAGGAAGAAAAGCTCCAAATTATTGCAAAACATTTTAAGAACAATTTTACAGTCTTCAAAAATTAAAAAAAAAAATTTGTTTAAATAATTGTAACATATTAGACATAATATAAAAACATTGGTTAAGAATTGATACAAGTTATATAACAATCATTTAATATTTTGGAGAAATTTTAGGCAGGTTGTAGAGAAATTAAAGGTAGGTGTAACTTAGTCTAATACATACAGGAGCTGCAATATGAAATGAGGAAAAGCAGCCTTATGGTATATTTAGAGAGAGAGAGAGAGAATCAGGGAATATAATTTGATTGAAGTAAGGAAGTAAGTCTTTGACATGGTTAACCACCAACTACTTCATAATACTCTAAAAAAAATCTCCAACTGGACAACCTAACTTTGGGCTGGTTCCATGCCTACCTCTCGGGTAGGAAACAAGCAATACTCTGGCACAATAAACTCTCCAATCTCCTACCTAATACCATAGGGGTTCCACAAGGGTCCATACTGGGCCCACTTCTTTTTTCAGTCTTTATTAATGACCTGCATAAAGCCATCCTCGAGGCAACCTGTATACAATATGCCGATGATTCGACATTAATATGTTCTGACACATCTCTAGATAATCTACTAGCCAAAACCCAATCCTGCTTTACAGCTGTAGAAAACTGGCTATCAGGACGACAGCTAATTCTTAATCCAAAAAAAACCAAACTACTTCTTTTCCATCCAACCCCAAAACTCCCCTACACTGCCTTTACCATACAATCAAACAACGGGATGAATATCACTCCAGACCCCCATACTAAACTACTAGGAGTTACCATAGACAGTAAACTTAGATTTGATACGCATATTAATCTTACTATTAAAACCGTGAATAAGAAATTAGGGTCACTATATAGAATCAAATCCTTTCTAACACCAATGGCAAAAGTAACTATTGCCCGCACACATTTACTATCTACACTTCTATATGCATCCCCAGTGCTCACCAAGCTTAACAAAACCGAGCTAAATAAACTCTCATGTTCTTATAATCACATTGCCAGATTTGCAACTGGTACGCCACATAGAACCCACCACTGTAATAACCTAAAATACCTTGGATGGCTAGAACTCCCAAACCTCCTTCAGCAAACCCAACTTATCGAGGCATTTAAAATACTCAATCACCCTGATAAATCTCCTGCACTAAAGAACCTAGTCATACCATATACCAATCTAAACAGCCTACGTTCCTCAAACAGGCCACTTATTCAAAATGTCAAATCCTATAACTCAGGAGGTGATGCTCTATTTGCCAACATCACTGCCAAAACATGGAACTCCCTTCTTTCCAGTATTACCACCATTACCTCCCTATCCCACTTTAAAAAAAGTCTACTCCAATATTTCAAGTCCCACTGGCTATACCAATGCTCATATCCGGATTAACCCCCCCTCTATGCAGCTGAAATCTCTTTCTCCTCTTCTCTCAACATAATCCCCTAGTATTAAGCCATGACCTCTTTTTTACCTGATCTATCCACCTTGTATTTCTCCACTCTCTTTATCAACTTATACCTTTTTATACCTCTGCTAAGAGGCCAATCGAATACAATTTGAAACAACTGTTCTGCTTGTATTGACTATTTTCACAGTATGACTTTATGACTTGTGATTCTAATTGTGTAAAAAATCTTTCTGCTCCTCTCTTGTTTTTTATTATACCAATTGTATTTTTATGTACCAATGTAAACCTTATGTATATTACTAACTATAAATGTGGAGCTTTTCTCCCCGGGCCTCCGCTGAAAATGGACATGTATCCAGTCGGATTATCCCGGTCAACAAATGTAAAATAAAATAAAATAAATAATAAAAAATAAGTGAAGAAGGGAAAGCAAGGTGGTATAAGGCATGAAAAAGTACTTTTTCACATTGAGGGATATAGTTTATCCTGGTTTTGAGCAAGAACAGAGCCAGAATTTAGCTAGCGAGTCTTTCAGAGTGGTTTTGTGAAAGATGGGCCGTTAAGGTATTGTCCTGATTGATACAGATAAGGAGTTCCAGCCATTAGCAACCTTGTATGAGTACAGACTGTACTCAGCAGATTTGATAGGTCTGTAGACCGACAGGAGTTTTTGGTCACCAGAATTACTGACTGGGAACATAGTTGTGTAGAATGTTTTTTAGTATTGGACAGGCAGATGGATGCTGGATAATTTTATAGGTGGTAAGAAGCTGTGTCTAAGTTAGTTGATGAGGTAATTCTAATAATTTTAGGCTTTTTAGTGCTGTACATTAGTGGGTAAAAGAAGTGTGGAAAGGAGGTAAGTAGTGGCAAGTGTAGTTTTAGTTGCATTGGTGAGAGAGTTTTTGGCTCCCTATTTTTTGATGACTTTTTCTTATGAAGTTTTGTATATGCAGGTCGAACGTGAGATTATCATCCACTGTCACACCTAATAAATTCCAGAAAAAGAAGTGAATTTATTCTATTTATTTATTATAAAGAACACTCAGCAGAACAAAAACAATGTAAATATTGGAAGAGCATTGCATCACAAGTATTAGTATTTAATCTGAGTATTCAAAACTTGCTAAACAACCAAAATGGCGTAAACAATGGACAAGCGCTTTCAGCTTTTTGAATGATGAATGTTAACCAGTCAAGTTAATCCATTGGTACACACCTCCATAGCTTGAAGTTAAAACTCTTTGTTTAAAACAACATGGCAGTTTGACGTTTCTAAATAAAGAGTTTTAACTTCAAGCTATGGAGGTGTGTACCAGTGGACTAACTTGATTGGTTAACATTCATCATTCACTGAGGTTGTTTCATTGGATGATACCAACTTTTAAACACTGAACCCAGCTTACCTACTTGGATCTGAAAAAGGCTTGAAAAAGCTGAAAGCACTTGTCCATTGTTTACATCAGAAGAGTCTTCACTTTTATGTTAGTTTTTTCTGTTTTTATGACATCCACATGTTTTAAAGCTGTGGAATTACAACGCCACTTGACTTTTACAACAGCAAAGCTCTATATTTCATATATTGTGGATTCAACATGGTAAAAACCTGTTATCGAAGCTGTCTTTTCACCATTTTGGTTGTTTAGCAAGTTTTGAATACTCAGATGAAATACTAATACTTGTGGTGCAACGCTCTTCCAATATTTACACCTAATAAATTGTTATGAGAATTGACTTCAGTGGTTGTATTATCAAGAGAGAGTACTTTAAATTGTTTTTTTTATGAGAGACAGAGTAGTTTGGTCTTTTTGGTTTGAGCAGGAGTTGTGAGTTACAAAGCCACTTTTCAGTATCTGTTAAAACTTCCTGAGTACTTTTTTGGAGGTGTACCATGTTGTCAGATGTGCAAGTGAGAGTGGAATCATCTGCGTATTGTATTAGGGTGGCCAATTGTGTAGATGTATAAAGGGTGATAGAGCTTTGTGGTACACTTGTGGTGGCTAGGAGGTAAGGAGAGTATGGAGTGCCATTTTACTGACTGATACTTATTAGACAGTTAGAATCACAGATGTGTGGGCTGAGTGAGACCTAGTGAGGACATTTGGAGTAGAAGCTTGCTCTGACAAACTTTGTTGAAGGCTGTAGACAAGTTTAACTAGTTTGGCATTCTCTCTAGCTTTATTGACTGTATCTATATAGGTTAGAAGGGCAATGGTAGTACTATGTGAAGGGCCATGTTGTGTAGTGGATAAGAGTTTTTCCTGCAAGAGATAATCTAGCAATTGTTTTTGAAAATAAATTTTCAAGTGTTTTGGCCAGGGGAGATAAGATTGCTTTAGATCTGAAGTTATTAATATCTGTTGAATTTCCTCCTCTGTGAAGAGAGATAATGTGTGAGTTTTTCCAGAGAGAGGGAACGTGGGATTCCTAGATTGACCTATTTATAAGGATTGAGACAGTATAGGCAATACTGTGGGCTGCTATTTTTAGGCACTCATTTGGAAGGCCATCAGCTGATGATGAGAATGGTTTACGTTCGAGTAGTTTTATACAGGATGTGGGCACAGGTTTGAAGGTGAAAGTGGTGGTAATTTGTGGTTGTTGGGCAGGGTGGGGATTAGAGGCTGTAGAATCCTTGGTTAGAGATGCTATACTATCTATAAAATAAGAGTAGAACTGTATTGCAGTTTCAAGTGGTGAGTTATTGGGCGAGGACATTTGGGATGTTAGATTTCTTTAACAGATGTCCAAAATTTTTTAGGGTTGTGTTTAGCATTATTCTGAAAGTTGTTATAGTATAGTTTTTTTGTCTTCCCTTACATGCTTTTTATTGCAGTTGCGAAGCATTCTGAAGCTTTCAGGATATTGAGGTGTTTTATATTTTACCATTCTTTCTATGCTTTTTCCTCTATCCTGCATTAGCATTCTACTCCTTTTAGGTAGCCATATTGCATTATTTGTTTTCAGTGTCTTCCTTCTACGAAGTACAGTACTGTTCAGGATATTTAGAAAAGTTGTATTGAATTAATTTACAGCATCATCTAAGGGGAGCATTTTTAGGATGTTCCATTTAATAGATGATATTGTAGTTATGAACACATCTGGGTTAAACTTGGAAAGGTTGCGTGTTGTTTTATAAATATGCTGTTTAACTGGATGTGTGAGTTCTCACCCTCAGGTCAAATTATAACAGACCAATCAGTTTATACCCAGTGCAAAGCAATTAACAAAGAGATGCTAAAATAAAATGGGTATTCTGTCATTTCCAGAAGCTAAATAACTGTCGTGCAGTATAGTCTACTGGTCAAGAAAGAGGGGGCAATGGCTAACTTAGTATAAAATACTTATGCAAAAACTTGATCAAATGGAACAAAAGTGGATTATCCAATTGGGGGGTTTATTTAAACCTGGTTTAAATATGTTAGAATAGAATTTGGTAGGTCCATTGTGTGTGTGTAACTATGTATATGTATATATATATATATTGGACGTACATATTATGATTATTACATCATGTATGAATTTTGTTTTGTTTGTATGCACATTACAAGTTTTAATAGGAATGTGGTAGACACCTATACAAAAATATATATATATATACATATACATTTTTATAGAAGTGACCTCCATTGGATGTTCTCTATATATAGAAATTGTCCTGAGTAATTGTCCTGATCACCATATAAGTCCCTTAATATTTTGGTGATGGAAGATATGTAGTTATTATTATATTTTTGTCATATTAACATTTTATAGTTTTTGTATAATATTTCTATATCATATTTTGTATTTTATTTTTATTTTTATTTTTATTTCTATCTTAATTTTTGATGACATTGCACATGGTTTACATGTCTAATATGTTGCAGTTTTTGTTTTAAGATGTGATTTATGTGTTGTTTTGCTCCAATGTATTTGTCCATTATACACAGATTTTGTACCCCTTTAAATAAGGAGTATATAAGGATGGTCCACCAGGGGTCGGGTTTCCTCATTATTCTTTTCTGTACTGCATTGATAAAGGCCATGTCATGGCCGAAACCGGTATGCTGTTTATTTTTTAAGATTCCTTTATTAAGAAATCTTGATATCAATAAAGTTGGTTCGATGGAACCGTATGTGCTGGCTCATGTTTTCTGAATGCTGATTTGGTTTTGGAGCCGTGCACGTTGTCCGGCGTGCGCGTACCTTGAGTGGAGTTGCTGAGCTGTTTCTTTTCGCGCTGGGGACGTTTGGTTCATGAACCGCTGTTTGTTTGGTTCGAGTTGGAGTTTAGAAGTTTATTGGGAGACCTTACCGTGGTGTTACATGGACTGTTGGTGTTTACAGGGATACAATTTATCTACCTTTTCGGAGGAGAAGTTCTTTTTCTATATTTACTAATGCGAACTGTTGGTTTATCGACGGCCATTTTGTTTGGTTCGCAATGAGGTACTTTTTTGTCTACATTGGGACATTGGGTCATTTTTACACATCTTTCGGATTTCTAAAGGGATTGTGTTTGTGCCACTAATTACCGCAATTAAGATTTAACTATTTGGTTATATGGGCCGTACATGTGGCGGGACTGTTATCTCAGTTGGGCCCTGGGATCTACAAATTCTGCATTTTTTATAATTGGAGGGACTGTAGTGTCACGAATACGGAGCGTTTGAATCAACGGATTTTTTTTTTTTTTTTGGACGCTTTGCTGGGCCCATTTTACAATTGGAAACGCAAATTGGACTATTTTTGGACATTTTGCATTCATTATATATTTTTGTTTATTTATTTATATGATGTTTTCTTGTTTTTTTGTTGTGTCTTTGATAGATACATAACTTTTTCTAGCCCATATAGCTGTGGGGGTACATGGAGGTTATATATTAGTGGTATCTAAACGTTCAATGATGTACATTAGTGGGAACTAACGGTCTGACTATGTGCAATGGGTACAAATGTTAACAACTATAATAATAGGGAATAAACAACGGGACATTTTTGAACTGTAGAATATGAGACTTGGGTTTAATAGTGGTGTCCAGTACATACTTACAGGGATGTTTTGTTTGATTTCCAGTGGCATGTGTTATTAATCTTGATAATGCCTATGGTTAACTGTGTCCATTTTGGTTTTCACTTTATATTACCTCAATGGTTTTCCGACATTTAATTTGGGAATGGAGATATTTCACTTTACATTTGATTATAATTATGAGAACTTTAGTGTTCATTTGGGCCTTGTGGGTCAGAGGGTTTCTTTTGTAAACGGTTGCGGCATTGTGATGGCTTATTGAAATGCACAATAATATTATGTATACATGGGTTTATGGCCTCAAACAAATAAATATATAACTTTTGTAAGGAATTAGTATTAGACCCAATTGGCTTTGGGTCGGATTGGTTTGAATGGATGGGGCCTTAGTGATACTATGTTTTTGAGTGGCCCTGAGGGCAGCCAATACTGCTTGAGATGGATAAATGGTTATAACAGGTACAAGTCCATGAGAGGTGGTGTATATTATATCTTACGGTGGCAACATATGAATACATAATGGAGTTTTGGCAGAGACGTATGTCGGCCTATTGAAGGGCAATGTTTTATAGGGTTGGATTATTTATCTAAATGAACATACTTTTTCTGGAATTACTTCCGGATATCATTATTTGATTATTTGTTTTATCATATTGCCCATTAAGACGAAGGTCTTGGCTTTTGGAGAGCTTTTTTTGTATATTGGGCCACTTATGGTAAGAAAGTTATAGGGTTCAGTTTATCTGAACAATTTTTTAATATGGCACACCTAATATGGACAACATTATTTATGTGAATTAAGAGGGGTTGGGTGTTTTCAGGGTCACTCTGATATTTGGGATCTGTACACTGTATTATAGTATATTGGTGCATTTTATATTTGAAATATGGACATTGGGGAGTTATTAAAGGGCCTTTCGGCCGATCAAGACAATTTAGAGGTGTTTGGTTTAAGCAATATTTCAGGACCAAACTCCACTAATTCAGTATTGGATGTTCCATCACAATGCAACAACATGTTTTCTAAGCTTAATAGACAAATGAAGGCATTACGTACAAATGTATGGCATTTGAAACTTCAAAGCCTACAAGGTCAAGGATATTACTCCTAGGGGACTAAGGGTCCGTATACAACCCATTGTGGCCAACATAGATAGTGTGCTTTCCAAAGAATGGGCGGAGGCACAACATTCATCATCTATGCAATTTGTTGATTGTTTACTAAGGTATTATGACAGGACTATTCAGAGCCAACTTACGGAGATTGAAAATTTGTGTGGGGAGGTTGAACAATTTAAATCGGAAGTGGTATATTCACAACAAGTATCAGACTTGGCTAAGGACCTCTCAATATTGGAAAAACAGCTTACAAAAAGGAAGATTAATAAGTTTAATCGTGATCTGATGGACTATGAAAAAGGGAAACCTTTTGTAAATCAAAAATCAGTTAGATTTCAGGATTTTAGATCTAGTAATAGTTTTAATAATAAGAGAAGACCAAGATCCATCTTAAGACAACATAAATCAATGTCTGATACTACATCAGAGGAGGAAGCTTCTTCCTTAACAGATGGGGAAGGTTCATTACGCCAAGTGTCCCCAGCAGCGAAAAGGAAACAGCCCCACCCTTTAGAGTTAGGGGTAGGAGGCGGGGGGGTAAGAAGCATAAGAACAGATTCCGGCAACATAACTTTACAGTCCCTGTTACAACAAATGGTGACATAAATGATAACATACACAATATTTCCTCTTTTGAACTTTCTCCAATACATATAAAACTGCTGAATAAAGGGCTTTCTTTTGTACCCTCATTTTCGGTTTCAGAAACTCAGTTATTGCAAGATGTTGATGAATTCTGTAGAATACTTAATTTGAAAATCTTTTTTGCAGATCAGGAATATACTCAAAGATCTTCTGATTTCAAGTTTAGGAAATCTAATTTTGTTCCTCCCATGAACAAACATGTGTCCATTTTTAGAGAGTGTGTAATGAAGGAGTTACATTTCTCCAATTTGTATGGTCTTACCGAAAATAATCTAACATCTTTAGAAAGACAAGCTTTGGTTGAGCTTAGCAGTAATCATGACATAGTTATAACTATGGCGGATAAAGGAGGAGCAGTTGTGGTTTTGGATTATTCATTATATAATCAGGAAGTTTTACGACAGTTGGCAGATTCCAGTTTCTATATGGCACTGAATGTGGATCCGACCCTATCCTTTAAGAGAGAAATTGATGATTTCTTGGATCTATCAGTGCAACTGGGTATCATTACGACACAGGTGGGTGGGCAATTGAAGGTGGATGAGCCTAGCTCTCAGTATTTGTACATTCTACCTAAAATACATAAAGACCCATTGTATCCCCCTGGGAGACCTATAGTTTCAGGTAGGGGTTCCTTAACGGAACCATTGTCAGCTTTTTTGACCCATTATTTGAAACCTTTGTTGCCGTTTATTAGGTCTCGTATTAAGGACACCACTGAATTTTTGAATATAATTAATGATTCTCAACTGGAATCTCACTGGTTACTTTGTACTCTTGGCGTGGCTTCATTATATACAAATATTCCACATGATCAGGGTATTCTAGCTGTTTCCTTTTGGTTATATAAGTCCAAGCTCTATTCTTTATCCTTTAATAATTTTTTGATTAAGCTCACTGAGATGGTATTACGAAAGAATATTTTCTATTATGCAGGTAAGGCTTATTGGCAGATCAAGGGCACGGCGATGGGTGCTTCTTTTGCACCCATCTATGCCGATTTGTTCATGGGATACTATGAAGCTGGTTATATATATGATGACCAACATAACAAATTCTTACAACATCTGGATATCTGGCGAAGATATCTAGACGATTGTTGGATGGTGTGGCGTGGAGACAAGCCAAGTTTAATGCAGTTTGTGGATTATTTGAATGACAATAGTTTTGGTATTCGGTTCACTGCTAATATTGAACTTTCAGAAATTGTATTTTTGGATGTTAAAGTTATTAAACTTGCTGATAATACTTTATCGTCTACTATATATCGCAAGTTTCCCAAATACAATACTTTGTTACATGCTAACAGTTATCATCCACGCCACACCATCCACAACATTCCGAAATCTCAATATATGAGAATCAGACGTATTTGTTCATCTGATGAAGATTATTTGGAATGTAGTCTGGATTTGAGGCGCAGGTTTCTAACCAGGGGGTATGAATCTCAAATACTTGTGAAAGCGGAAGGTCAAACTTCACAAATGGAACGTCAGGATCTATTGGGTTATAAAGCCAACAATAGGATTGGGAATAAAACAAAAGATATTCAACCGATAAGGTTGGTTACTACCTATGGGAACAACACCAATTGTTTCAGGGATGTTATTAACCAACATTGGGGTATTCTTTTGTCACATGAGGTGTTAGGCAGGGTGTTGCCCGAAAATTGTCAGTTTTCTTACCGAAGGGGACGGAATATGAATTCTCACTTCACACATTATAAAAGACATGTTACAAATATACCACAACAAAGAACCTTAAGTGGAGAAAGATTAAGGGGGTGTTATCCTTGTGGGCATTGTGCTGCTTGTCAGCATTTGCAACAAACCAAAGAATTTTCTAGTAAAAATACATCACGAATTTTTGAAATAAGGGTTTTTGCCAATTGCAGCACAGACTGGGTGGTATATTTGGTTACATGTACTTGCTCTGCATTCTATGTTGGACAAACGTCCAGACCTGTCAAATTTAGAATAGGGGAACATTTAAGTGCAATTAAAAATAAACGTGTTGCCAATGCACTATTTAAACATACCTTGGAGCATCCTTCGGCCATTTTTCGGTTTGTGGTTATAGATAAAATTACTCTTCATAGGGGTTTTATGGCTGGATGGCATCAAAAACTTGATCAAATGGAACAAAAGTGGATTATCCAATTGGGGGGTTTATTTAAACCTGGTTTAAATATGTTAGAATAGAATTTGGTAGGTCCATTGTGTGTGTGTAACTATGTATATGTATATATATATATTGGACGTACATATTATGATTATTACATCATGTATGAATTTTGTTTTGTTTGTATGCACATTACAAGTTTTAATAGGAATGTGGTAGACACCTATACAAAAATATATATATATATATATATATACATATACATTTTTATAGAAGTGACCTCCATTGGATGTTCTCTATATATAGAAATTGTCCTGAGTAATTGTCCTGATCACCATATAAGTCCCTTAATATTTTGGTGATGGAAGATATGTAGTTATTATTATATTTTTGTCATATTAACATTTTATAGTTTTTGTATAATATTTCTATATCATATTTTGTATTTTATTTTTATTTTTATTTCTATCTTAATTTTTGATGACATTGCACATGGTTTACATGTCTAATATGTTGCAGTTTTTGTTTTAAGATGTGATTTATGTGTTGTTTTGCTCCAATGTATTTGTCCATTATACACAGATTTTGTACCCCTTTAAATAAGGAGTATATAAGGATGGTCCACCAGGGGTCGGGTTTCCTCATTATTCTTTTCTGTACTGCATTGATAAAGGCCATGTCATGGCCGAAACCGGTATGCTGTTTATTTTTTAAGATTCCTTTATTAAGGAATCTTGATATCAATAAAGTTGGTTCGATGGAACCGTATGTGCTGGCTCATGTTTTCTGAATGCTGATTTAGAGATGCTATACTATCTATAAAATAAGAGTAGAACTGTATTGCAGTTTCAAGTGGTGAGTTATTGGGCGAGGACGTTTGGGATATTAGATTTCTTTAACAGATGTCCAAAATGTTTTAGGGTTGTGTTTAGCATTATTCTGAAAGTTGTTATAGTATAGTTTTTTTGTCTTCCCTTACATGCTTTTTATTGCAGTTGCGAAGCATTCTGAAGCTTTCAGGATATTGAGGTGTTTTATATTTTACCATTCTTTCTATGCTTTTTCCTCTATCCTGCATTAGCATTCTACTCCTTTTAGGTAGCCATATTGCATTATTTGTTTTCAGTGTCTTCCTTCTACGAAGTACAGTACTGTTCAGGATATTTAGAAAAGTTGTATTGAATTAATTTACAGCATCATCTAAGGGGAGCATTTTTAGGATGTTCCATTTAATAGATGATATTGTAGTGATGAACATTTCTGGGTTAAACTTGGAAAGGTTGCGTGTTGTTTTATAAATATGCTGTTTAACTGGATGTGTGAGTTCTCACCCTCAGGTCAAATTATAACAGACCAATCAGTTTATACCCAGTGCAAAGCAATTAACAAAGAGATGCTAAAATAAAATGGGTATTCTGTCATTTCCAGAAGCTAAATAACTGTCGTGCAGTATAGTCTACTGGTCAAGAAAGAGGGGGCAATGGCTAACTTAGTATAAAATACTTATGCAAACACTTCCAAGGAAAAAGCATAATCTTCTAGACTTTGGTGCATACTTGGAATCCACACATATCTCCTCCCATTGTTTCCTTGTGAGTTGCTTATCCAGTTTCTCTTCCTAATTGTTTCTAACCACCTCTGATTGATACCTATGTTTATTATGCAGTCTTTTATATTCCCTACTAATTATCCCTTTCTAAACAGTAGTTTCTGTTCTAGATCAACTAAAAACTCTAACAGGACAGATCTGTCACTTAAGATCCTCCTATCCTTTCTCTTTGCCTATACTATATTAGTCCCTGATAGGGAAGGCAGCCTCTAGCCTGTATTCCAAATATCTTCTTTGTCTCTTCCCATTATGTTACTTTTCCCTCTTTAGTAATTTGCACCCAATACCTAGTTACTTTGCCAGTTTTCTCCAGTAAATTTCAGCCCCCTGTTGCCTATTCTCTGTACCCCTCATTGCAGTTGTACATATTGGCAAAATCTCCTTTCTCCATTCTGATGTTGGCTTACTACTTAAAATACTTCTATTCCTGTATGAATATAATATTCCGTATGGTTGTTATTGTCCTTAAGGATTTGTGTCCAAAAGCCCACTCTTTCCTTATTTCTTTAATTTCCTCCCTGGTATATCATCACCCCTTTCCACTTTTAGTTTTCTGTTTGTGTTATATGTATGAACATTAACTGTGCACCTCTAAAATATCTTTTCAAATCAGGTAATCCTAATCCATTTCCTTCTGTTGGAAAGATCAGGTTATCCTGCTTGACCATTGCCCTCTTCCCCTCCCAGATTAATTCCTTCAACTCTTTGTTAATTATTATCCATAACTTCTTCTCTGGTCGATAAAAATATGCCTGGTCTGTGTTTAAAATTTTCACTGCTTTTATTTTACTATCCATATTCATAAACAAGAGCTTTGGGTTTGACCTGTGTTTAAAGAAGATCGCTAAAGGGCACCTGACTCTTACAGTCATTGAAAGAACAAACAAACCAGTCAGGAGAACCACCACCATTCTTACCATTTTGTTTTAATAAATCGTTTCCATGGTGGTTCTCCTGACTGGTTTGTTTGTGTTTAAAAGCTTCACTGCTTTTATTTTACTGTCCATATCCATAAACAAGAGCTTTGGGTTTCTCTGTTTTTGTATTATCTTTTGTTTATTCTCTTCCCACATATCCTTAGCTACCATTACAGAATCATTTTTAATCCATACTCCTAAATGCTTCATTTTATCATCTCCCCATAAATATGGGCATTGCTGAACCAAGTCATGTGTGGGTGCATGGTTTACAGATATAGCCTTTGTTTTATCTTCATTAATTTTATATATCCTGAAAACACCTGAAACTGTCATAAGATACTCCAAAACACAGGTGTGTCTTTTTGGTTTTATCAGGTTCAAAATAATATCATCTGCAAAGAAAGCCAACTTTTTCTTGATTACCATACCAATTATATCCTTGAATTTCTGAGTACCTTATTTTCTTTGCCATTGGCTCTATATATAAAGCAAGTAACAAAGGGGAAAGATGACCGGTTCCTTTGTTCAGATTCAATTTGTCAGAGAGAGACCCTCTCACTTTAATTTTTGTTTTTGATCCCTCATATATCCTCCTAACTAAACCTATTATTGTATCAGGGAATGCACATTCTTCCATTGCCCTACTCATAAAATCCCAGCTTACTCTGTTGAAGCTTTTTCTACAGCAAGACCCAACAGCAACTGCATTGTTTTCCTTTATTCTGCCTCCCTCTGGATCATCATTGATCTATTAATTAATTAATTAACCATTTATTTACCGTGAAATTCCAAATTGGAACAAAGCCAATTTTCAGCAGAGACCCAGGTAGAAATGCTCCAGATGCATGTCTTTGTAATGTGGGAGGAAACTAGAATACCCAGAGAAAACTCACATGAACACAGGGAGGACATGCAGACTCTGCACAGCAGGCACTCCAGCCGAGAATTGAACCGGAGAACATCTTGCTGTGAGGAGACAATGCTACCACTGTGCCACTACACCGTCCATATGGATAAACCGTTGCACCATTAATATGGTTAAATATTTGCCTCCCCTCCTCAAAACCACATTAATCCAGGAGTTCCAAGACGGCTGCACACTGAGTAACAGCTTAGTTTTAGCTCTCCAGTGTGAAATCAGAAACTTAGCAGAGAAGGCCAGTAGACTTGTATTTATGAGTGAATTTCAGTAACTGCCTAGTAAGTAGACTGCCTGGATGCCAAGAATAAAGAAATGCAGAAGACATGGAAAAAAATTGGCTACAAAAAGTGAGGAAGAAGCACTGACCAGGGAGAGTTTTGCAGCAGCTCAGCAAAAAGTAATGCAACCTTCAGAAATTACTTCCAATAACCTACAGGATGATGTAAGACAACTGCATACAGACCTGGTTAGAATAAACAAAACACTGATAGAGTATATTAACACAAACAAAAGGCTGGAACAAATGGAAGAAGCTTTAAACATATATTCAGATGAGATGATAAAGCTGCAAAAGTCAGAGTTCGAAGTGAAGAAAAGGCTGGCTGAATATGAGACTGTTCAGGAAGAGATGTTTAAAAAAATAACAGAATTAAAGGACAGAGCATGTAGGGAAAAATTGTGATTTTCAGCTATACCAGAGAAGCTGGAAGGAACAGACGGCATTAAATTAATGAAAGCACAAGTAAGCAGCTGGGCTGGTATTCCAGAGCAGGATTTATTAGTTGAATGGGCACATTGTGTGTATCCTCCAAATCTAGCAATAAGAAAGCAACCTAGACCTTTATTAGTAAGGATACAATCCTACCAGCAGAAAGAACTGATTTTGTCAAAACTGTGGCAGAAGGACAAAATAAATACTAAAAGTAGGTGACAGCAGAGTGTTTGTGGAGAATGATTACTCATTGTACACCAGGCAAAAGAGAAGTAAATTCATCCCTCTATTCAGAGTATGCCAAGATGCAGGTGTGAAATTCAAACTGCTATATCCAGCAGTCTTCAAGGTATTCTTCCCTGGAGGGACAAAATAATTTTTTGTGGAAGTGCATGCTAAGGAGGAAATACAGAAGTTTGTCCAACAAAAACTGAGCTGTGAAACAGAAGCAAATTCAGCTTCTCGCTCCTCTGGTAATAAAGACCACAGAGAGACTGCACCTGTGAAACCTTTTCCAGTATTTCAAAGGAAAATGTTGGAGAGAAGGAAGGGAGCATGAGAGTTGACCAGTCGAATCAAGAGTATGTTGGAAATGAAGCAGAGACAGGATCTGGGTGATGGAGAAGAACAGTAATATAATCAGTAACTTGATGTGAGATTACAAAGCATTAATTATATTTGTGAAATATGATAGCACAAGGAAATATGGAAACATTGGACTTCTTCAAAATTTGTTTGCTAAGTGGGGGACTCAAGTTTATGCCCTACTTCACGTCATTAGTGTTTTGGAAAAATGCTTTCGGGAGGGGAGACTCAGAACCACAAGGGCGGGAGACTTAAACCTTGACACGGTTATAAATAGAACGTGCTGGAGGGACAGATTCATCACCCAGAGACTCGAGAACACTAACTGTAAGTAAAGAAAACACCTTCTTTTCTTAATAGTATTGTATCTGTGTTACGTGGTTTTCTTTGCATGCTATTTTTGGGTGTAATGGGGATTGTAAACAGGTGTTTTTATTTTTCTCCCCTCTTCTCTTTTTCTTCTTGTGAAGTTTTGAGAAGCATAGAAATGTAATGATTACAAAAAAAAGGAGCCTGATTAAGGGGGTATGATAGAGTTCAAATTGATACGCTTCTTTTTCATTCTAGCATGGGAAAATGACTGATTAAGGACCTTTGTTTTAAAATAGAGAGCAAGTAAATGAAAAAAGAATACTGAATATTATAAGGTTGTTTTTCTAGCCCTTGCAAATACCTGTATTAAGTAGCTTTTCTGCAGCTTGTCTCCATGGAGACAGTCTGTTAAAGAGAAACTGGAGGCAGTCTGGTGGAAAGTGATTGGCTGAAGGAGCAAAATAACAGAGAAACTGGCTAGGACATAATGTTCCCTGAAAACAATCAGGGGTTTTCCTAGGTGTGACAGTTTTAAAGCTAATATAAAACCAGTAAACTTCTCTCAGTTTTTTAATACATTGGGGGGGGGGGGGTACTAATATAAACAGGTGTTTTTTTTTTTTTTTCTTGTTCACTTTTCTTTTCTCTTTTTCTTTGTCCAGTTTTGAAAAATGTAGACACTGCAATGAAAAAAGAATGAGGAGTGGAGGAGATTGGGGAAGGGCACAAGGGTCTGGTTAACATAGTATAACAAAACAAAAATCAGTGTGCTTTTTCCCATGCTTGCATAGGGAAATGACTGGGTAAAAACCATAGGCATTATTCAGTGACAAGTTTATTACAAAGCATGTGATGAAAAATTATTAAAGACTGTAAGTCTTTCTTTCTGATAAACAAGATACCCTTAGTTCAGTATCTGGATTGCATGTCACTAGAAGACAATTTGATAAAGAAAAATAGCTTGGAGAAAGTGTTTACTGAACGTATTCACGTGTTTTCTCAACCGGGAGAGTTATATAGATATAAAAAATTAAATAGCATTTACTAATAGCACAGGCTGTACCCATGAGTCTTGGCATGACTAACCTTTCTTTTTGGTTAATTTTAGTCTGTCTGTGTAGCTATCAAGTTAGAACTTATGTTCTTATTAGGAAGTAAACACTTCAGTATTTGAAGATGTATATAGTTTTGTGTGTTATTGTAAAGTTTGTAGGTTTTAGGAGGGTTTTTTGGGGGGGGGGTTGGTTCTGTTTGAGGGCTTTCAAAAACGCAAAAAAGTTATGCAAGATGTAGCATAGGCGCAAATGGGTATGACATGAAACAACTGTATAAAAGACCAAACTGCCGACAGTATATACATGTAACAAAAAAAGTTGGAACTAGACATTTAGCAAAACAGCAGTTATATATAAAAGGTGGTAATAATAACTATATAAGAAAATTATGCTTTCTGCAATGTCTTTCAATCTAAATGGTCTTGCAGATAAAAATAAAAAAGAAAGAGTAGTGAACTATATTAAAAATGTAGGGTGCAAATAGATATGCTACTGGAGACACACCTGGAAAGAACAGAGCATGTGAATTTGATAAAGAAAGGTTTTCAGAATGGTTATTCAGTGGAATATTTGGGGCAAAGGAAAAGAGGAGTTCTTATTTTAGTTGCAAGAGGAGCTCCAATAGTGACAGAAGAGGGAAAAAGATAATAATGGACGATACATAGTACTAAGGGGCTACTGGCTAGGGAGGAGGATTACACTGGCACGCATTTACATCCCCCCTAAAACTGGTATAATGGAGCTTAAGAAAATTTTGGGAGAAATAATCCGCTTTCACCGAGGAATATTACTTGTAGGTGGAGACTGGAATTTGGTTTGGAAAAGTGAAGATGTGTCTGGGTGGCCTAGAAGGGATACTATAACAAGGGAGGGTAGATTTTTGAAGAAAGTTATGAAAATGTTTGGCATGGAAGATGTGAATTCAGCACTAGGAGTTCGGAGTGAATTTATATATTACTAATGAGATACAAAAATTGAGCTAGCTAGATAGATTTTATATCTCACGGAACATGTGCATTTAATTGAAGGTCTTGAAATGCACCCAATAACTATTTCAGATCATGCACCAATAATAACTAAAATAAAAACGCAAGGTAATGAAATGAAAATGAGACACTGCCACTTAAACACCTAGCAGTTGAAAAGAGAGGAATTTAAGGAATGCGTTGTGGACTTATTTCAGGAGCTACTAGAAAAGACAGATTTGTCTTCTGAAAACAGAGGAGTGGGATAAAATTAAAGTGGAGTTTAAAACTAGGTTGGAAATAAAAGAAAGGGAGATATGGCTAATCAGTAACAAGAGTTATTTAGAGGGACTGACAAATGTTAAAGTATGGCAAAATAGGGGAAATCTCTCAGAACAAGAAAAGGAGCCACTGCAGAATGCTAAACAGAAAATAAGGGATTACCTCAATAATATGCATGAGTTTAGAAAGATTGCTGTTAAGCCACTGTTTTTTTATAATAATTCTAGAACACAAAAACTTTTAGCACAACAACTCAGGCAACAAAAATTAGAAAGGGCATTCACCAAGCGTAGGGAGCCGATAACAAGAGACCCTGTAGAAGTATTAGAAATATTTTGGAAATTTTATGAAAATGTGTATAAAGCAGAGACATATGGAAATCAAGAAAAGGTACAAATGGAAATTTTTATGGAAGAATTAAATATGCCAAAGTTAGAGGTAGTTGAGGTTCAATTACTAACAGGATAGGAAGGGATGAGATAAAAATGGCTATGTATAACCAATCTACAGGAAAGTCCCCAGGAATAGATGGTATTCCTGTGGAAGTTTGGAAGTTAGGACGGAATAAAATGATAAAGATCTAGAAGGTTTTGTTTAACAGTGTTTTAAGAGGAGGAGAAGTTCCAGAATCCTGGAAGAAGGCGTTGGTAATGTTAATACCTAAAGAGGGTAAAGATCCATCAGATCCAGCTTCATACAGGCCCATTTCATTATTAAACCATGATTATGAAGTGTTTATGTCTATAATGGCTAAAGGAACAGCAAAAGTGATACCAAAATTGATAGGTATGGAGCTGTGCGGTTTTGTTTTGAGGGGGTATTTTAGAGCAAAACACTTAAGGCTCTTATACATAGCACAGGCAGAAAACTATAATTCAATGTGGAAAGGGATGATGATGATGCAGGGAGGAAGCTCAAGAAATAAGGAGAGATTGGGATTTTGGATGCAGACTCTTAAAGAAGAACAACCAAAATCATACAGAGTATTATATTCATAAAATAGCAGGGAATATTTATTTATTTATTTATTTTATTTTACATTTGTTAACGGGGTTAGTTTGGCTGAGCTTTTGGCTTATTTTCAGCAGAGACCCGGGGAGAAAAGCTCCTCTAGACTAGAAAACAGTTTATTAAATTTTAGTAACGTAGTAACAATCAGCTATAGGATCTTGCATTCTAAGAAACAAACCAGTACAAGAATGGAGAAAAGAGATTTTGCTGATAGGGTTGACTGTGGTCAGGGATACAAATAATAGGCAAGAGGGGACTGGAATTTATTGGAGAAAATTGGCAAAGGAACCAAGGTATTGGGAACAAATAACTAGAAAGGGAAAGGTAATGGAATGGGAAGAGGCCAACAATTTATTTGGACTGCAGATTAGATATTGTCTTTCCCATTAAGGATTGATATCAGAGTATAGGCAAAGGGAAAGAAATACGGGGGGTCCTAAATCTGATAGATTTTTTAATAGAATGTGGAACAAAAGCTGCCATTAAAAAAGGAATAATTAGTAAAGCATATAAAATACTGCATGGTAATTGCAAGAATCAGTCAGAGGAGCTTAGAAAGGATTGGTAAGAGAGATTGGATAAGCAATTCACAATGAGACAATGGAGGATATATGTATATCTCCCAAATATGCAACAAAGTCTAGAAGATTTAGGATCTTTTCCTGGAAATGTTTGCATAGGTATTTTTATACCCCAAGTAGACTCCAAAGAATTTTACCTCAAATGGATAGCAAATGCTGGAGGTGTGATGGGCAAGAAAGAGGTAGCTGGGAACATATTTTTTGGAGGTGTGATGAGCTAGCAGACTTTTGAGATTCCCTGCGGGCTGCTCTGTCGGAGATGCTGGGTGGACAGATTGGACTGACTGGAGGGATGATTTATGCTACAGAATCGGAATTGCCTAGACATAGTAAAGCCTTGCTGAGTCTAATAATGGTGGCTGCCAAAAAAGCAATTACTAGAAAATGGAAATCAAAGTCCAGACCAACTTTACTAGAAGTAGTGAATATAGTAACAGAAATAAAACAGCTGGAATTGGGATCTTTAGAAAAGGGATGGAACAAACTACATAGAAAAAATGGGAATTGTGGGAAAAGTATATGCAAAGCAGGAATGAGGTTTAAGCGGCAGGATTTGAATGAGCTATATAATGCTTAACTTCCAATGATTAGAATGTTTAAGCGACTAGTAATGTTACAACTACATTTGTTTCAATGGTGTCTGTGATGTAAACTGTTTACAACTAAAGTGATTTCATTTTGTATGTTTTTTCATTTATATAAATGTAAGATAGCCTTTGTCACATGTGGAAATTTAATGCATCAGCAGGGATCCTGGTGAGAGTACGGATTTGAAAGCTGTCAGAGCGTGCTGAACACAGCTAGCATCTCTTTTTGGTTGATGTGCAGATGAATTTGACTTGGGCTCCAGTGGTCCTAAATGCACTTGTTCGCCAAATGTGCCCCCCAGACATAGTCAGATGCATCTGTGGTTAGGTCTGGGTGGCATGAGGTTGAGTAAAGGGAAATTCCTTGTTGTGGTTGCATGCTGCTGCCCACTAAAGAAACTTAGACAAGGTATGATAGGTAGGATGGTTTCCAGATCCTGAGAATGTTGGCGCCAAAGACTTTTTAAGTACCATTGAAGTTTCCTCATATGCAGTCTGGCATATGGAATTAGTAGAATGCAAGAGGCCATGAACCCTAGGGCCTGCAGGATTTTCCTTGTGGATAGCTGAGTTCTTGTGGTCATTTGAGAGAAGTAGCCTTTCAGATAAACTTGTTTTTCTGGAGTAAGGAATGCCATCTGGGATGCTTTGTCTAAGCTTGCTCCCAGGAATACAATCTTTTGGCTGGGGACTAGTTTTGATTTATTTTCGTTGATGGGTGTACCCCAGGGAGGTTAGAAGGTTCTTTACTGATGTCAGGTGCTGCAAAAGCTTTTCCTGACTGCCTGCCTGAATCAGGCAATCGTCCAAGTACAGGTAAATCTGAATCTTTCTCTGTCTGCAATAGGCAATGGCTGGAGCCAGGCATTTTGTGAAGACTCTGGGAGCAGTGGATATGCCAAAGGGAAGTGCAGAGACCTAATAATGCATAGATCCTGCCCTGAAATGTAGGCATTTTCTGCACGAGTCTCTGATAGGGATGCTCAGAAAGGCTTCTTTTAGGTCTAGGGTGGTTAACCAGGTATCTTTGGACAGCATAGGAAGAAGCTGCTGAAGGGTGAGCTTTTTGAATTTTGGTACCACCAGGAAGGTGTTTAGAATGGGAAAGATTTAGGATTGGGTGCCAAGTGCCCTCTTTTCTGGGTACCAGAAAAAGTCTTGAATAAAACCCTTGACCTATTTGTTCTGGAAAAGGCTGAATTGCCCTTATGGAGAGCTGGGATTGAACTTGGTTTTGTACCTCTGCCCACTGGTTTGGAGGAATGTATGGGAACCCTTTTGGGGTTGGCAGTGAGTGGAAGTAAAATTTGCACCCTGGGATACAATGTTGAGGACCCATTGGTCTTTGGTGATGGAGGTCCAGTTTTTTGCATGATGGGCAAGTTTTCCTCCTAGGGGCGTGAGCAGTTGAGCAGAGGTGAGGAGTGGAATTGAGAAGTCATTGTGAATTTTTTCCATAAGGGGGTGGCTTAGGACTCCCTTTTTTTGAAGTGGAGGCACTCTATTGCTTAGATCTCTGCATACCCTAAGACTGTAGTCTGGGGGGGGGTCTGTTTCCCCTGGGTCTAGTTTGAGATGGCCTTGAGGGGGCTGGAAAGGACCAGTGTTTCGAGGGGCAATGCCTACTGAATCTAGGAGGCTGCACTTGCAAGAAATCTTTGACTGTCTGCTTATATTTAGCTTTTTCTTCCATCTTTTTAAGAACGTCTTCTGCTTTGGTGCCAAACAGATTGTCCTTGTTCAAAGGAGCGTCTAGTCATTTTGATTTGACATGGTCTGGAAAGGCCTGCTTCTTAAACCAAGCATGTCTTCTCAGTACAGAACCAGTGACTGCTGCCCTGCAAGATGCTTCTAGGACGTCAAAGCCACATTGCAAGGTATGCTTGCTGACTCTGCTTGCAGAATGCATAAGCTCTTATAACTCTTTATTTTCTGCACAGTCTGTTAAGGTATCTCATTTTTGCTTAATAAGTTCCATAATATGTTGCTGGTATTGCAGCATGTGAAACTGGCAATTCAGTGCCCTAATGGCAAGAGTTGCAGAGGTGTATACTTTTTTACCCCATCTGTCTAAAGCTCAGGAATCCCTGTCTGAAGGAGTGGGATTCTTAGCTGTTGTTGCTTTAATACCTTTAGGCCCCTGGGAAATGACCTCTGGGTCAGCAGTAGGATTTTTGAAACTAAATTAGTGCGAGTCAGGAACTCTGTAGTACCTGTCAGGTTTCCTTGGAGCAGGGGGGGGTAAAGTATCCGGAGTTAGACTGGATTCCATAAAGACATCATCCACAACATCCAGAACTGGAGATATTGCTAAAGGTCTAGGTTGTGGCAAATCTAAAAATTCTCTCAGTCTCTTTTTGGACTGAGGATAGTCTTGGCATTCCCAGTGGAAATGCTCTCTTAAAGTATGTAGGGTTTCAACAGCAAAACTATTTAGTGACAATAAGGGCCCGATGCTGAATAGTTTGGGCATTGAACAAGGTACAAAACCAACAGTGAGGTACGTTGTGGTCTGGGCCTAAACAGGTGACGCAGTAAGATTGGAAATCTCGGTGTGGTATTTGTTTTCCACAGGCGAGACAATTGTTAACTTTTTTCTGACATCGGTTAGAGCAAGAAAAAAGGGTCCCCAATGGGGTACTTAGCTTTAGAAGACTTCGGGATGATTTGATTCGGAAACAAAAACTCGGGCAGCGGCCGACCAGCATTCATGCAAACTGCTTCTGACTCCTCTGCAAGAAAGACTGATGTAATGGTGTCGGCTGCCTGTTTTTATACCCTTGACTACCTGACGTCAATACTGAAGTGACAGTAACTGATGCAGAAATACTAAGTCTCTGGTATTCGGGCCGACTGAGGGCTACCTGCAGGCAGATACCCCAAGCGTGATGACTGCAACAGTGAATACACTCGAACATCTACATTTATGGTAAGTGTACACAACTGTACTATATCACTTTCTTCCTTCCTAGCTTGCAAACATCCACAGGAATACCATCTATTCCTGGAGACTTTTCTGTAGATTGATTGTACATTATCATTTTATCTTATATCCTCCTATCTTAAGTGTAAATTGTTGAGATTCATCTACCTCTCCTTAAGTCTTGCATAACTATTTCAGTTTGTGCTCTTTCTTTATTTCCATATTTCTTTGCTTTATACACATTTTCTTAAACTGTCCAAATAATTTCTAATACCTCTGCAGGATCTCTGGTTGTGTTTCTTATTATAAGCTGCCTAAGTCTGACAACAACCCCTTCTGCTTTCTGTTAACTAAGTCATTGTGTTAAATGTTTTTGTGGGAGTTATTATGAAAGACAGTTGCTTAGCAGATCTCTCTCTCCAAACCTTTGCATTTTATCCCGTTACTGCCTTATTTTCTCTTTAGCGCTTTGCATTTGTACCTCTTCTTGTTGTGTGACATTCCCCTTAATCCACAATACTTTAACTTTTTTTCAGACGCTGTAAATAATTCCTGTTACTACTTTACTTTATCTCATTTTCTTTCATTTTACCCTGTTTTTAAGCTCTACTTTCATTTTGTTCCCTCACTAGCTATGATGTCTTAAGAAATTTCTATCTTCTCTAATAACTTTGAAATAATGCTTACACTCCATTTCTTAAATTCCTCTCTCTCTCTCTCTTTAGTGAGTAGGTGGGGAAGCACCATTGTCTCATTTTTACTTCATTACCATACATTTTTATCCCAGATATTGCAGGTGCATGATCTGAAATAGTTATTGGGTGTGTGTTGAAGCCTTCAATTAAATGCACATGTTCCTTTGAAATATGATTTCTGTCTAGTTTTTGCTCACTTTCAAATCAAGTTCCATTCCCCATCTAAAAGTAATATTCCATGTTGAAAGCTGATTATTTCTCCCCAAATTTTCTTGAGCTCAATGCTAGCAGTTTTAGGTGGATTATAAATACATGTCTTTGTATTCCTCCTGTTTTTCCACTTGCCCCTTATTATCACAAGTCTACCATTATTATCTTTTTTTCTCTTCAGCCACTATTGAAGCTTGTTTAGCAATTAGTATAAGTGCTCCCCATTTCCTTTGTCCACAATACATTGGTTAATATCCATCCTGGAATCTTTTCTTTATCAAAGTCACATGCTCACCTCTTTTCAAATATGTCTCATGTAGCATTGCTATTTGCACTTTGCATTTTTGAATATAACTCAGAACTCTTAACGTTTTGTCTATAGCTGTGAAGCTACACAAATTCCAAAATAATATGGATAATGTAATGTAACCATTATGATAAGTTGTTATTCTCAGCTGTTGTGTAGGGCATCTTTTTTAAATGTCTGTTTCCAGCTTTTGTGTTCCGTACACTCACTAATGTTTGACAGGTTGATCTTTTATACTACAATTTGTTGTGCTTTCCTTTTGAATCTATGTCATATTTTACATGACATTTTTGTTTTAATGAAAAACCTCAAACAAAAAACATCACCTAAACACTCCCACAATCTGTTCACTTAAAACAAATACACAGTAATTTGTACATCTTCAAATAACGAAGTTGAACCCCCCCAATAGGAACAATTGTCCCAAATTGACAGCTGTGCATACAGGCATTACCTAACCTATAGTTAAGGTTATCAATAAGACACGTGACTGTCTGTGTTCCTACTTACACTAATTACTGTCTTTGTTTTTATCTTTATTCCCCTCTAAGATGTAAAAAAAAAAACAACTTGCATGCTTTCAGTAAACATCAACTTTTATCTATACAAAAGTATTCTGGCTTCTGTTGCTTGCCCCTGTAGTCAACTTGTCTCCATTAGAAAGATAAAAATGTACAACTGCCCTCAGCCATAGACTTCTGAACTCACACTGAACATTTGTTTGCTAAAGTAAAACGTTTCATTGCACTCAGTGTTCTCTGATTTACTTGTGTAGACAAAAACCTTATTAGATTAAGCCAATGGCATTTATCCAGACATTCACCCATGCAGAAGTTAGAGAAAACATATTTCTACATATGTTATCTGTGCATTTTTATACCCCATCCCCTATCTCAACAACTCAGACTTACAGCATATTAAAGCAAACATACTTTGGTACAGCTTTTCTTCTCTTTTTACATTGTAATGTTTACATTTCTTAAAACTAAAATGAAGAAAGAAAAAAGGTACTTGTTTACTTTAATGTCTTTATTGCATACAACAATAACCAAAAATGCTTTACTGTATAACTTGCAATTTGTCATGAAATATTTTGTATGGGTCTGTATCATAATATCAAAGTATTAAAAGTTCGAATCACTAAAGTTCGAACTTTAATGATCAAACTTTTAATACTTCGAATGTCAAAAAAATATATATATATTTTAAGCCCAAAACAAAAAAAATACTCTATGCAGGGTGCCCCCCCCCCCCGCTATTTAAATATACCAACTCTGAGATCGCACTACAGTGCAGTAAAGGGAAATCTTCCCTTCCCGCACTTTATGGCGATCTCTGTTATATGATTCGATGTTTTAAAACTTCGATCATTAAAGGTCGACCTTTAGTGATTCGAACTTTTAAACCTTTGAACATATGATAGGAACCCAATTGTATAAGTATTGCCAAAAACAAAAATTGTTTTCCTTACAGTTACTTTTTTCGTTTTTCATTCCCTTTAGTATCCTTCTAAACATTAATGACTTGAAGTGGAGTTAATGCCTTTCAGTCTCTCACAAGTTTAACAAAATCGACATGTACAGTCTTTTCGCTTTTTCTTCTATAGCCATTTTTCACAAATGTAATTGATGCTTTGTATTCTCACATTTATTCACTAATTTCAGTGTTACTGGTCTTCCTACTGTTCATCTCCATATCCCAACCACAGACACCTCTTGAAGTCCATGGTACTCTTGATTCTTCTGGTCAGCTGCTTTGTTTTTTTTTTGTCTGTCAAGCATTTTCCTTTGGAACACTGGTAAAGGTTTCACTGGCAAAGTCTCTCTGTGAGATTTATTATCAGAAGAATTGGAAGCAGAGTTGCCTTGTGTTTGAAGCGGGTAACCCATATTTTTCCATCCTTTCTTTATGGCAACAAAATGTTTCCTTCAACTTCAGCTCCCTTTAAAAAAAAAAAATTTTCAAGCAGCAAGTAATCAAAAAGCAGGACTTGAAAAAGCAGTGATAAAGTGGCTTCAAAAAGAAAAGGAAAGCTTCTCAAAATCAGGCACAGTCCAGAAAGTCAGTATGACTATTTGCCTCTTTGGGCTTCTCCTGCCCTGGTAATCTCTTCCTGACTCTGAGTCAAAATCTTTCTTTCTGGCATCAGATTGTTTCAGGCAAATGCATTCTCAGTCATTTAGCATGAGTAAACTTGGCACTGGGAGTCCCTTCCTCCTTGCCCATCAAACCAGGTGTCTATTTCCCCAAGTTATAGAACAGATGATGTTCTTCGTGTTTCACTGTTGTAGTCATCACCTGTGAGTTATCCCTGCTGTGGTAGCCTTCGGCTAACCCGAATACCAGAGTCAGTGTTTTTCTGCATTGGCTGCTGTCACTTGCTGACTGAGGTCAGGGCTACAGTGCTATAAAGCAAGGCAGCTGACACCACTACATCAGTCTTTCTTGCTGTGGAGCCCGTAGCAGAAGCAGTTTACAAGTGTGCCGGTCCGTCACTACCAGAGTTCGAATTACAGCTGAAAAAGTCTAAAGCTAAGTACCCCATTGGGGATCCTTTTTTCTTGCACTAACTGATGTCTGAAAAAGTTAACAATTGTCTTGTCTGTAGAAACCAGATCCCACACCAAGACTTCTATTCATACTGCATCACTTGTTTAGGGCCAGACCACGATGTCCCCCATTGCTGGTTCTGTGCCCTCTTTAATTGAGAACCATTCATCATAGAGCTCTTATTTTAGTTATTTTCATCTTCCATTTTCGCTTTCCAAAATGGTGTCCATCAGTCAACAATCCGTAGACATACCGAAAAAATGTAGAGATAAAGATAGAGACAAGACCACACAAGGCTAAGCCATCTGACGATGCTACCACTAAACAGGTCATCAGATGTTCTTCGTGTTTCACTGTTGCTGTCATCACATTTGGGTTATCCCTCAGCCAGCGTGAATACCAGAGACTTAGTATTTCTGCTTCGGTTGCTGTCGCTTGAAGACTGATGTCAGGGTTATAATGGAAGGCAGGCATTATATCAGTCTTTCTTGCCGTGGAGCCCGAAACAGAAGCAGTTCACAGGAGTGCCGGTTGGACGCTACCTGAGTTTCATTTCCAAATTGAAGTTGAAGTCTTTGAAAGCTAAGTACCCCATTGGGGATCTTTTTTTCTAGCACTAATCAATGTCAGAAAAAGTTAGTAATTGTTTCGCCTGTGGAAAGCAGATACCACACCGGGACTTCCATTCCTACTGCGTCACTTGTCTATGCCCAGACCACGATGTCCCTCATTACTGGTTTGTGCTTTAACACCAGAACTGTTCATCGTTGGGCCCTTCTTTTAGCCAGATATTTCCATTTACAGTCCTCGAATTCCAATATGGCTTCCGTAAGCCATCCGACAGCAGATCTTCCGAAAAAACATAAAGATAAAGACAGAGACAGACCACACAGGACTAAACCTTCCGATGACACTTATCACCAAGCTGGTCGTTGGTTCCCTGGAATTCAGTGAGGCGCTTTTGCAGCCCCTGATGCCCACCGGTTAATTCGCAGGCCTCTACCGAGACCCTTTCGGAGTCTGGTAATGCCACAGAACTCTTCTTCGTCTAAGGATCCTGCAGTCGTCTCTACGTTGGATGGGTCCGGAGCCGGTATGCAGGCACCGGCTTCCGAAAAGGTCCTTCGCAACACGGAATCCAGACATCGACATCTTTTTTCATGGCTGCCGTTCCTTCTAAACCAACCGAGTTCTTAAGCCCAGGGGTAGAACACCCCCAAGAAACCACCTTCCAGCCATTCTATGGCACCTACTCCCTTGCCTCAGTCACAAATGCTTAGAATGGCAGAGGACCTTATCATGCTGATTAGGGGAAGCCAAGATACTCCCTCAAAAAGAAAAAGAGATCTGTCTCCAGAGGTTTTGTCTGAACAAGAGTCAGATGAATCTGATGCATCTGATTATGAAGACATGCAGCCCCTCTTTGCATATGAGGATTCTGATGCAGAAGAATCTCTTCCTTCAGCTTCTCCCCCAGAGGATTTTTCCTTTGGGGAAACCCTGCATACTCTAAGGGAGCATTTCAAATGGGAGAGTCAAGACTACCCACAGTCTAAAAAGAAACTCCGAGAGTTCCTGGACCTTCCACAACACAGGCCCTTAGCCATCCCCCCAGTCCTAGATGTGGTAGATGATGTCTTCCTTGAATCCAGCTTGACTCCAGACGCCCTACCTCCTGCTCCCAGAAAGTCAGACAGGTACTACAGAGTCCCTAACTCTCACAAATATCTCTTTAAAAACCCAACAGCAGACTCTGAGATCATTACTCAAGGCCCCAAAGGGGTTAAAGCTACTTCAGCTAACAATCCCACCCCCTCAGACAGGGATTCCAGAGCACTGGACAGATTGGGTAAAAAAGTATATACCTCTTGCTATCAGGGCACTCAATTGTCAGTTCCATATACTTAAATATCAGCAACATACCTTGGAACTCCTTAAACAAAAAAATACCTCCTTTCCTGCATGGGCAGAATCTAAAGATTTACAGGAATTAATGAGCGTAGCTGGTCAGGTAATGAAACACACTTTGCATTTGCACTGCAGTTTTGACGCCCTGGAACATTTTTGGAGGGCAGCAGTCACTGGATATGTCATTAGAAGACATGCATGGCTTAAGGAACAACCCCTGCCAGACCATGTCAAATCAAAATTGTTGAATGTACCCTTGCAGAAAGATTACTTATTTGATACTAAAGCAGAAGAGGTGTTAAAAAAGATGGAAGAAAAAGCAAAATCTATGTAGACTGTTAAATATTTCTTGCAGGTATATCCCCCTAGGTTCACCAGGTATTTTACTTCCAAGAACTGGTCCTTTCCTGCACCAAGTAAACAGGGCCAGCTTAGGCCCCGTGGAAACAAACCTCCAAGACAGCAGTCACATGAGTTGCAGAGATCTAAGCAGTGGACTGCCTCCAAATCAAACCAGGGAGCTCTAAGCCACCCCCTTATGACAAAAACTCAGTGACTCACCCCCTCTCTACATTGCCTCTGCCCACCATCACATACCCCTAGGAGGAAGACTCTCCTTTCACTCAAGCACCTGAGCCACCATTACCAAAGACCAGTGGGTTCTGAACATTGTGTCTTAGGGGTACAAATTTTCCTTCCACACCCTTCCAACCTCCAAAGGGTTCCCAGATCTACCACCAAATCAGTGAGCAGTCAGCAAAAGCAATTCCATACCCTGCTCTCCATGGAAGCAGTAGAACATGTTCCTGCAGAGCAGATAGTCTAAGGCTTCTACTCCAGACTTTTTCTGGTACCCAGAAAAGAGGGCACCTGGTACCCATCCTCGATCTGTCCATTCTAAACACCTTCCTGGTGATCCCAAAATTCAAAATGCTCACCCTCCAGCAGCTGCTACCCATGCTGTCCAAGGACACTTGGCTAGTCAACCTGGACCTAAAAGAGATCTACTTCCACATTCCTATCAGGGAGTCCTGCAGAAAATATCTTCACTTCAGGGCAGGATCTCAGCACTTTCAGTTCTCTGCATTTCCCTTTGGCTTATCTACTTCTCCCAGAGTTTTCACAAAATGCCTGGCTCTGGCCCATTGATTTTTGCAGACAAAGAAATATTCAAATTTATCCCTACTTAGACAACTGCCTTATTCAGGTAGACAGCCAGGAAAAGCTGCTCAAAGACCTGACTTTAGTAAGGGACCTACTAATCTCCTTAGGGTACAGAATCAATGAAAAGAAATCCAAACAGGTACCCACCAAAAGGATAATCTTCCTGGGAGCAAGTCTGGACACAGCATCCCAAATGGCATTCCTAACACCAGAGAAACAAAGTTTCCTACCAGCTTACTTCTCTCAACTGACCACCAGGCCACAGCTTTCTGCAAGGGAAATCATGCAGGCCCTGGGGCTCATGGCATCTTGCATATTCCTTATTCCATATGCCAGACTGCATATGAAGAAACTGTAATGGTACTTTGGTGTCAGCACTCTCAAGATCTGGAAACTCTTATCTATTATTCCTTGCCTGAGGGAGGAATTTCTTTGGTGGGCAACAGCCTGCTCCCACAGCAAGGGACTGCCCTTCTCCCCACACCCTGCCACCCAGACCCTCACCACAGACTCATCAGACTATGCTTGGGGTGCACACCTGGTTGGCAGGTCCATACAGGGCCAATGGAACCCCAAGCAACTCCCCCAGCACATCAGTCTAAAAGAGATGATGGCTATGCAGCAGACCTTGATAGCTTTCAAACCCCTTCTCTCTCCAGGGGTTCTCCTGATCAAAACAGACAACATCACAGTGATGTGGTGCATCAACAAGCAGGGAGGGGACTCACTCCTACACCCTGTGCAGGCTGGCCATGACCCTTTGGTTCACAGCCTCTTCCATGCATCTACACCTTTTAGCACAATACCTGCCAGGCTCTCTCAACTTCCTGGCAGACCAATTAAGAGGACAACTGTTGGACCCCCATGAGGATAGTTCAACAGAAACACCTTCTTACTAATAACTCAGAAATGGGGAACTTCGTAGGTTGACCTCTTTGCCTCCCACACCAACCATCAGCTCAACAAATTCTGCACCAGGGAGCATCACTGCATGGCATGGAAAGTAGATGCCCTATCCTTCCCCTGGGTAAATTTCTCGGTCTATGCCTTTCCTCCCCTACCTCTCATTCCCAATGTATTGATCAAAATAAGGGAGGAAAAACCAAGGACCATTCTCATAGCTCCAGACTGGCCCAGACAGCACTGGTACCCCTTGCTGCACAGCCTGTCCGCACTGCTCCCATGGAATCTTCCTCAGGTTCCCAACCTCCTAACACAGAGGGCAGGAGAATTCATGCACCCCCAATTGCAGACACTCAATTTGTCAGCTTGGCTTATAACCTGACCCCTGATCAATTTGCCCTCCTCAGTAAACAGGTTTGATGTTATCCGAGAGGCCAGACGCCCTAGCACCAGAAAGTCTTATGCAGATAAATGGAAAATGTTCTGCACCTGGATCCAGGTTAAGGGAGCCAATATGGCACAGCCCTCCATCCCTATCAACCTGGACTACTTAGCTGACTTACTACATAGTGGTATGTCTTTCTCCACTATAAAAATTCATGCTTCTGCTATTTCCGCTCATTTTCTCACTTAGCAGCCTCTTTTTTCACACCCTCTGATCAAGCAGTTCCTCAGAGGGGCTAACAACTTGAGGCCCCCCGAGAAGGGTGCCGACAACGGCTTGGGACCTTAACTTTGTCTTGGAAAAGCTCACCCTGCCTCCATTCGAACTGGCTTCTTTTGCAGAGCTAAACTTTCTCTCTTGGAAGACAGCCTTCCTCCTGGCCATCACTTTAGCCAGAAGAGTCTCTGAGTTGCAAGCACTCATGTCAGTGGAACTCGTTATCTTCCATGCAGACAGGGTATCCCTCAGAACTAATTCATCCTTAATCCCCAAGGTGGTATCCAGTATGGCTCTCAACCATTCCATCCACCCACCTTCTTTCCTAACCCTCAAAACAAGGGGGAAAGGATTCTGCACTCTCTAGATGTGCACAGACGTCTCAGATACTATCTGGACAGGACTAAACCCTTCAGAAAGTCTGATCAACTGCTGGTTAGCTTTGCTTCAGGGGCAGAGGGCAAAGCCATCTCCAAGCAAACCATTTCCAAATGCATAGCACATTGCATCCATTTCTGCTACAAGCAGCATGGCAAGCCTCCCCCCAAGGGTGTTAGGACCCACTCCACTATAGCAGCCTCCACCTCTTCAGCATTCATTAGAGGGTTCCCCACCAGGGACATCCTGGAGGCTGACACCTGGACATCTGTTCACACCTTTACCAAACATTACCACCTGCCTATCTTCTCTAAATCCAGGGCAGGGTTTGCCTCAGCAGTTTTGCAGGGCATGCTAGCCAGCCCCTAGCTTCCTTGACTGCCTCCACCCATTTCCTCAGCTTTTGGAAAATACCCAAATGTGATGACTGCAACAGTGAAATACGAAGAACATAGTACAGTTGTGTACACTTACCATAAAAGTAGATGTTCAAGTGTCTTCACTGTTGCACTCCTGGTTTCCCTCCCTCCTTCCCCCTTTTTATTACCTTTCTTCCTTGTTGTTCTCCTTTCCTTAGAAGAGACATATTGATATTTTATCCACTTGTGGGGTCCTGCCACCAGAGCCTGGCCTCCTACTTTGGGGGCTCCTGACCATTTAGTGCAAGAAAAACTGATGTAATAGCGTCAGCTGCCTTTCTTTATTAATAGCGTCAGCTGCCTTTCTTTATACCATTGATGACCTGACTTCATTCTTCAAGCGACAGCAACCAAAGCAGAAATACTAAATCTCTGGTATTCAGGCCGGCCAAGGGCTACCCCAGCAGGGGTAACCCAAATGTGATGACTACAACAGTGTAGACAATTGAACAACAACATTTATGGTAAGTGTACACAACTGTACTTTCTCGGGAATTCAGTGAGGTGCTTTTGCAACCGCTGATGCCCGATACGATATCTACGCAGGCCTCTACCATGACCCTTTCGGAGTCTGGTATGCCACAGAAATCTTCTTCGTCTTCCAAGCCTTTGGTTGCCTCTGTTGGGTCGAGAGCTGCGACGCAGGCCCCCAGCTTCCAAGGAGGCCTTTCACACTACCGATTCTAGACAAAAAACAATGTCTTCTCATCCGACTACCGTTTCTCTCAGAGTGATGGATATTCTTAGGCCTAGAAGCCAGGCCACTCCTAGAAAATCTACATCTAGCCACCATCTTACTCCTGCTCCACCACCCCAAGCCCAAAGTTTAAAATGGTGGAGGATCTTATCTCCCTTATCAGGGGTAGTCGGGCCACAACTTCTAAAAGAAAAAGATACCCTTCTCCTGAAATAATAACAGAACAGGATTCTGAGGAATCTGCTTATTCAGGTTTTGAAGAGGAACAACAACCTCTGACTGCTTATGAGGATTCAGATGCAGAGGAATCTATCCCTTCTGCCTGCCCACCAGAAGACCTTTTCTTTGGGGAAACCCATCTCACCCTCAGGGAACATTTCCACTGGGAATCTCAGGACTTTCCCCAGTGTAAGAAAAGACTCAGAGAGTTTCTATATCTGCCCCAGCAAAAAACCCTGGCCACCCCCCCCCCATCTTAGAAGTGATGGATGATGGTTTCCATGAATACAGCTTAGGCCCTGACGCCCTCCCTCCTGCTTGCGGTAAGCCTGACAGGTATTACAGAGTGAACACCAACTGCAGAGATGAGACAAGGCAGACTCCAATTTGTTGTAAATGTAGTCACGACTCGCAGGTACAAGGATGCAAAAAACCAAGTTTATTGAACAGACAATAGAAAGCCAGTAAGCGCTTTCGTCCCGTACAAAGAACTTCATCAGACAATTCTAACAAAAAACATGCCATTTTTAAACACCACCCTACATGTTGTCATCATTACTAACCACCCCATCTTAAAGTTATAAACAAAAGATATGTTAAAAATATGTATAATAAAAAGTACATATAATAAAATAGTGTACAAATTGTCTTGTATAAACATTACAAACTGTATATATAACTATATTTAATTAAATATTATCTTCTTAAGGCTCTTAATTTCAAGAGTGAACTAACAGAAAGATTCTTATTTAAACCTGGCCAGTTGTTGGAGTCTAACAGCAACTGCCAGTATAATTCTCTCCTTTCAAGTAGAGTAAACCAAGCACCACCTCTACTGTCAGTAATAATGCTGTCAATAATAAAAAAACTGAAAGAATGTTGTGTTTATATATAACGCATTTGTATCCTTACGAGTTTTTATTTCGTATAAGTGCTCGTAGATACAATTTTTTTAACTTCCTGTCTGTTTTACCAATGTAGAAACACCTACACTGGTTACAGAGGGCACGATATATAACCCTTTCAGAATTACAACTATATCTAGACCTAATATAAATGTTAATATTATTAACACTAAATAACTCCCCTTCTTTCACATGTTTACAATGTGTGACACATCCCACGTTTCTTCATCTGCCCATTTTTAGTTGAATTATTCCATCAAACTTTCTTTTCAAATAAACCCTTCAGGTTCCTACCCTTCCTAAATATTGTAACTGGCCTCTCTTCAATATATGGTCTAATATTCCTGTCCTGTGTTAAAATGGACCAATTTTTACTTAAAATTGTCTTTATATCAACACTATTATAAATTTAGTAATAAATGAAATGCTGTAATCCTTATTTACATGTTTAATATTACAAGAAATTTAATTCATCCTACACCCCTCATCCATAGGCAACTCAGACAGAAGTGGTACATAGAACTTTCTTTCTCTTTTGTTTACTACTTCTGAGAAAACATCATTCACAAGTTTCATGGGATATCCTCTCTTCAAAAACATATCTTTTAGATTATCACATTCATTAAAAAAACTCTTCTAAGCCTGATACCATTCGAGCAGCATGAACAAACTGCCCGTTAATTATTCCTTTTTTCTATTTTTGTGGATGAGTACTGGTGTAGTGTAACAATGAATTTGAATATGTTTCCTTTCTATATATTTTTGATGTAAATTTATTTTTATTATAGTCTTTAGTTAACAAAATATCCAAGAATGCTATTTCATATAAGTCAAACTGATATGTAAACCTTAAAAGCTGGGTAGTAGAATTAATATATGCTATAAAATCATTAATCATAGCATAAGGACCTTCCCACAGGATAAAAATATCATCCAAAAACCGCGTGCAAGTATCTTATATAACTAAAAAAATTAGAAGGAAATACATATTTCTTTTCCCATTGCAATACTAGTATGTTCGCATATAAACCCCCACATGCTGACCCCATAGCTACCCCTTTATTAAATAAAATAAAATAATTCTTCAAAATAATATCCATTATTTGTGTATACAAGATTACATCAAAATGTTCCACCTTTTTCCCCATTACCATTGTCACCATAGGGTATTATTCTAAAATTCACTTACAGACCAGGTTATTAACCCCTTGGCAATCTCCAGTACATATAACCCCCCCTTGCACCCGATGGTGACATTATTTGAAAAAATATGTGAATTGGACATCCGTAGCTTGCATTTTAGCCATCGAGAGGCTGATGATTCTAATGTTAAGGAAAACATCATTATTAAACAGATTAATGGCTTTCTGGATAAGATCAGAATCATGAAGCCTGACAAAGGGGGAGGAATTGTAATACTGAACTTGGTAGATTATTATAAGAAAATGTATATATTAAATGGAAAAGCTTATATAAAATCTTCTTTAAATGAACTAAATAGAGCATATGCAAAAATAAAAAATGAATTGCAGGATTTATTTATAGATGGTTTTATAAGTATTGATGTTTTGAATTATTTAACTGTAATACATCCAAGAGTATCTGTGATGTTTGGCCTCCCCATGTTGCACAAAGACTTGCTACAGCCCCCCATGCACCCCATAGTGGATTCAAAAGGATCCATTACACAACCATTAGCTAAATATTTAGATTCCAAACTAAAGCATCTTGTATACAATGAGGCACATGTTTGTAAAGATTCGTCGGGATTCCTGAAGGATATTAATGGAATTTCATTTAAGGATTCTTAGATTCTTACATGCTGTTAACTATAGATATAAAATATTTATATTCAGTTATCCTTTACCAGGAAGGGCTTGAATGGTTTAATGAATATTTATATGAGAAAAAGGTGGAACATTTTGATGTAATCTTGTATACACAAATAATGGATATTATTTTGAAGAATAATTTTATTTTATTTAATAATGAAATTTATTTACAGCAAGTAGGATCTGTCATTAGGGGACCTGCATGGCTGAAGGAACAACCTCTCCCTGTTCATGTCAAGTCTAAATTAATTGATGCACCCTTGGATAAGGACCACTTATTTGGAGTAAAAGCATTCACTCCAGTACAACTGTTTTCAGTGTGTACCTTTAACTCCTAGTAGGTGTGGCCTGAGCCTTTAAAAATGAAGTTATCACCTTACAATTCTAACAAATACTTATTGACAGAGGTCAAATATCAATACAATTGTGTTTGCCATCATGTATGCTTCAAGATAAAATATTCTGAAACCTTGTATGTAGCATTGTTTTGGAATTATTAATGCAAGTATGCACAAGCAATATTTGATGCCTAGAGGAGCTGTAGGAGGTAACTGCAGATGCACCTAGAGGCATCACTCGGATGTAATGAGTTAAAAATATGGAAGACAAAGCAAAATCTATGCAAACAGTAAACAATTTCTTTCCGGTTCAACCTCCTAGGTTCAGCAGGAATTTTTCCTCTAAGCACTGGTCCTTTCTTTCACCTAGCAGACAGGGGCAAGGTGAGCCCCGCAGGGACAGACCTTCCAGGTCCCTATCCCAGGGACAACAGAGAACCAAACAGTGCACCACCTCCGCCCCAAAGGCAGGGAGAGTTCTAAGCCATCCTTCTATGGCAAAAACTCTCAATGACTCCCTCTCTCCCCTCGGCCCTCCTTTCACTCACCAAAAGCTAGGAGGAAGGCTTTACCTCTGCAAAGAAAATTGGGTTTCAATAACAAATGATCAAAGGGTCTTATAGATCATTTTTCAGGGATGCAAATTCTCTTTCAATGAACTCCCAGTTCCAAGAGGGTACCCAGACTTGCCTCCAAATCACTGGGCAGAGGCATTGAAACAAGTCCAAACTCTCATATCCCAGGGGGCAGTAGAACCTGTTCCCCAGATCAAACAGGCAAAGGCTTTTATTTCAGACAATTCCTTGTTCCCAGAAAAGAGGGCACTTGGCTCCCTATCCTGGATCTATCCATTCTGAACACCTCCCTGGTGGTGCACAAATTCAAAATGCTAACTTTGCATCAGCTGCAGCCTCTGCTGAAAAAAAATGCCTGCTTAGTGACCCTAGACCAAAAGGATGCTTACCTCCACATCCCCATAAGGGAATCCTGCAGGAAATTCCTGCGCTTTACAGCATGCTCACAACACTTTCAGTTCTCTGTGCTACCCTTTGGCTTATCTATTACTCTCTGGGTATTCACCAAATGCTTAGTCCCGGCCATAGCATTTTGCAGACAGAGAAACATACAGATTTACCATTATCTGGACGACTGCCTCATTCAGGCAGAGTGCATAGAAAAGCTGCTCCAGGACCTCCTCTTTGTCAAAGCCACCTAGCGTGGAAGGTGGATGCCTTGAACTTCCCCTGGAACACCCTGTTTGTGTAGGCATTCCCTCCTCTGCCTCTTATTCCCAAGGTACTGATCAAAATAAAGGAGGAGAGACCAAAGGCCATCCTCATTGCTGCAGATTGGCCCAGACAACATTGGCACCGCTTACTGCACAGTCTGACATTACAGCCTCCCAGGCAGCTTCCCCTGATCTCAGACCGCCTGACTCAGGTGGGGGGGGGGGATGCTCCACCCAGACTTGCAGAGACTCAAACTATCAGCATGGCTAATACTCTAAAGGCAAACAGGTCCTAGATATTATCACAGAGACCAGAAGACCCAGCACCAGAAAATCGTATGCAGGAAAATGGAAAGGATTCTGCTCCTGGAGCCAGTCTAGAGGGGGCAATACCTCACAACTTTCCATCCCTTTTATCCTGGACTACCTAGTGGAGCTACTTAATAGTGGCCTCTCCATCTCTTCTATTAAAATCCACGCCTCAGCCATTTCAGCTCATTTTGATACAGATCAGCCCCTGTTCTCCTGTCCTTTGATCAAACAATTCCTCGGAGGGGCTTCTAATATCAGACCTCCCAGAAGGCCACCTATGCCAACCTGGGACCTGAATTACATTTTAGAAAAAATAACTTTACCACCCTTTGAACCTGCTGCTTTAGCAGAACTAAGATTCCTCTCCTGGAAGACTGCTTTTCTCCTAGTTATCACCTCAGGGGGTTTCAGAACTTTAGGCACTGATGGTCGTTTAGCCCTTCATCATTTTCCATGCAGACAGGGTTTCTCTGAGGGCTAACCCCTCCTTTATGCCCAAGGTGGTATCTAATGTGACTCTCAACCAGGCCATATGTCTACCCACCTTCTTTCCTAACCCTCAAAACAAGGGGGAAAGAATTTTGCACTCACTAGACATGCACAGACAGCTCAGATACTGTCTGGACCATACTAAACCCTTCAAGAAAACAGACCAACTACTTGTCAGCTTTGCCCCAGGGGCAGAGGGGAAGCCCATTTCCAAGCAAACCATTTCCAAATGGATATCATACTGTATCCATTTCTTCTACAGATTACATGGGGACCCCTCCCAAATCTATTCAAACCTATTCCACTAGGGCAGCTTCCACTTCCACAGCATTCCTCAGAGGAGTTCCCACCAGGGACATCCTGGAAGCTGCCACCTGGACTTCTGTCCATACCTTTACCAAGCATTGCCACCTACCTCTGTTTTCTAAGGCTAGGGCAGGGTTTGCCTCTACACTTCTGCAGGGCTTGCTGACCCAGGCCTAGGTCTCTTACTAATCCTACCACTCCTCTCCTCAGCTTTGGTAATCCTTGTACAGATGATGACTGCAGCAGTGAAACACAAAGAACATAGTGCAGTTGTTTACACTTACCATAAATGTAGATGTTTGAGTGTATTCACTGTTGCAGTCCTGGTTTCCCTCCCTCCTTCCCCCTTATATCTTCTTTCTTTAGGGAGACATAAGCTTCTATAGGTGGCTTTTAGCCACCAGGACCTCTTTACCATATTACTTGGGCTTCTGACTGGTTAGGGCAAGAGAAAAAAAACTGATATAATGGCGTTGACTGCCTTGCTTTATAGCACTGAATCCCTGATGTCACTCAGCAAACAACAGCAGGCGACGCAGAAAAACATTGACTCTAGTATTCGGCCGAAGGCTACCACAGCAGGGATAACCCACAGGTGATGACTGCAACAGTGACTACACTCAAACATCCACATTTATGGTAAGTGTACACAACTGTAGTTTTTGATGACTTTGGATTTAATTTTATGCATTTATTGATTAAGTATAATGATACAAAACTGAGTAAGATTTTAGCCGAATTGGAACATTTGAATGTTGTTATTACACAGAATTTGGTGTTTGAAAGTTGGAAAAGTTTTACAACAAACACTTTAGCATAGTCAATAAACATACTACATCTTTGTTTAAAAGAAAAGAGCAAAAGATATTTAGGGACATTGAGCAGTTCAGAGAAAAGAATGCATATATTTGGAAAAAGTTTAACACCAGGGATACATATGGAACCTGGAATGACTATGCACAAGATAGTAATAAAACTCAGGTTAATACACATAATACACAAAAGAGGTTTAGTAACCACGATTATAAGCCAAAACTTTTTTGGAAAGGCAGAAAACAAAATTCATGGAGACAAATGGAGAAACATTGGGATTCAGGACAGAGAGGGAGACAGACGTGGAACCAGTGGGTACCCCACAAGCCTACTCATCGAACAACTATTGGAAATAGGCAAAGTGAATGATGTATATGTCTGTAAAAATGTTAAGATTTTCAATTATACAGACTTAGAGGTGACTAAGGAACATTTTTCTTTGTTCCTTAAGGGGATGAAATTTCTGTCCACTGTAAAATTTGATTTACTTGATACACTTTTAGAAGTTAAGTTATTTATTAGAAAGCTTAGCTGTGTGTTTTAAAGACAATGATCAAGACACAACTGTTACTATTAACACTATTTTAAAGAAGAAAAGTACATATAACCCCCTCTACAGCCCATACTACTCACCCTTGAAAAGTTGATTTTGGAAGATATTTACAAGACTGATGTTGATGTGGTAGGCAAAAAGAGAAGTGAGTTTAATCTCGGTAAGTCTGAGTGGGATTTATTTCAAAAGCTCTGTAGAGACACTACAATAAGAGTTATGAAACCCGATAAAGGAGGGGGAGTTGTACTTTTTGATCAGATGAATTATATTAATAAGAAGTATGACATTTTAAACAACACCAAAGTGTATGAGTCAGTATCTCTTAACAGGATTAACTTAGCTTAAAGACGTATAGATTCTTGCCTAAAAGAATATTTGTTGGACCAAAAAATGCCTATTGAGATATATAATTTTGTTAAAGTCGAATTTCCGGTACTAGCCACTATTTTTGGAGTACCCAAAGTCCATAAGGATGTTTCACATCCACCTTTTAGACTTATAGTGTCAGGGAGTAAATCTAAAACCTACCCCTTTGGAGTTGTGATTGATAATTGGTTGAAGCATGTTTATAAGAACATCCCACATTTACTTATTGATTCATGAGATTTTTTTGGGTAGATTAAAACATGAACCCTGGGAAAGTGACTTGAAATTTGTTGGTATTGATGTGGTAGATTTATTCAACTCTATACCTAAAGACAAAGGATTGGAATTATTTCATGAATCTATGTTAAGGTATTCCAACTTGGACAATGATAGAATTATTTTAGTACTTGAATTAATGACTATTGATGTCCTTCAAGGATGCATCTGCAGTCATAACAAATGGGTTGTCCTGTCGTCAGGCAGCCCTTCGGTCGGCCGGATTCCAAAGTCTGGGTCTGGCCTCGGCTGGTGTCGCACTTCACCCGACGTCATCTCTGCTGGTCTTCGGGTATAAAGGCATCAGCCGACGCCATTTTCCCCAGTCTTTCTTGCCGCGTGGCGCCCGAAGCAGAAGCTGTTCGCAAGTGCCGGTCGGTCAGATCCAGAGATTAATACTACCGAATACAACTTCGAAGACTTCTAAAAGCTAAGTACCCCGTTGGGGACTCTTTCTTGCCTCAGCCGATGTCAGAAAAAGTAAATAACTGTTTAACCTGTGGGAAACAAATACCTCATAAAGATTTCCACTCTTACTGCTTACCTTGTTTAGGCCCAGACCACGACGTAGCAGCTTGTTTAGCCTGTGCTTCATTCAACCGATGAACGCTTAGGCGTCGGTCGGAGTTTACTGAACAGTTTTTCGGCTCAGAATTTGCGTATATTATGCCGTCGGATCCTCCGACTACCCAAATAGTTAAGAAACGCAAAGAAAAGGACCGACACTCGTGGTCCGCGGTTTCGGCCGAAACCACGGTAAAGCAAGCCGCGAGTGTCTCGGTTTCGGCCGAAACCGAGCAAACGGTTCAATCTACAGCCGAATCCATGACTACTACCGAGGCCCCTTCTAACCTAGCTGAATCGGCCTCTGAAATTTTGCCTACAAATGTGGTTTCTTTAGAGTTATCGGACACCATCCCTTTGGATGTCTCTACCCCAGCACGTGGTGCTGCTAGGCCTCCTGCATCCATGTCTATCAAGGCCTTTGCCAGGGCTAAAGCAGCCAAAACTGCTAAATCAGTGCCTGTTAAGCCCCCCTCTCACAGGCCCAGCTCCAGTTCACAAATGCTTACTTTGGCAGAGGATCTCATCTCTTTAATAAGAGGATCCCAATCTCACCCAGACAGGGCCTCACAACCTCCTGAAAAGAGACCTAGAGCAGAGCCCCCAGAGCCAGGTTCCTCAAATGACTCTTCAGATGACTCAGACATTACAGACCATCCAGAGGCTCCTCTTTCTACTTATGAAGATTCTGATGCTGAAGAATCTATTCCTTCTGCCTCTCCACCAGAGGAATTTTCTTTTGGGGAAACCTTACATGCCATGCGAGCAATTCCAATGGCAGGGACAAGATTTCTCAGATTCAAGAAAAAGGCTTAGGACCTTTTTACACTTACCGCAGCATAGGCCCTTAGCTATACCTCCTGTTCTTCCTGTTGTGGATGATGCATTTAATGATGTTTGCACTGCTCCTGATACTTTACCTCCAGCCCCTGCTAAGCCTGACAGGTTCTACAGGGTACCGGACACTCATCACCACTTATACAAGGCCCCTTTTGCAGATCCGGAGACTATCTCCCAGGGACCTAAGGCAGTTGCTTCAACCTCAGCTAAAAACCCTCTCCGTTCTGATAGGGAATCCAGGTCCTTAGAGAGATGGGGTAAAAAAGTATACACCTCCGCTACTCTCTCAGCTAGAGCTTTAAACGGTCAGTTTCATATGATCCAATACCAAGAGTTTATGCTTGATCAGCTAACTAAGAAACTGTCCTCTGATGAGTCCTTAGATAAGAAATATGTTCTAGAAATGGTGAATAACATTCAGCAGGTTAGTAACCATTCTTTAAAATGTGGCTATGATGCACTGGAGGCTTCTTTTAGATCAGCCATGACTGGCACAGTTATAAGAAGACATGCATGGTTAAAAGAGCAGGTTTTGCCGGATCATGTTAAAGCAAAGCTTTTAGATGCTCCTATGGACAAGGTCAGTCTATTTGGTTCTCCTGCACAACAAGTAATGAAGAAAATGGAAGAGAAGGCAAAATCTGTACAAACAGTTAAAGATTTCTTACAGGTACAGCCCCCAAGGTTCAGCAGGAACTGGCCTTCCAAAAATTGGTCCTTTCCAGACTCCTCTAAAAATCAGAGAGGCAGGAATAGACGTCCCAGAGGCAGAAATCAAACCAGAGGAGGTGCCTACAGGGGACGCCAGTGGCAAGGCAATAACCAACGAGGCACGGATGCAACCACTACCACTGCAACAGGACAATCACAGTGACTTGGTTCTAACACCGCCTACCAGGGAACAAATAGCAGCACCTTTAGGCGGAAAGTTAGCCTTATTTTCAAAAAACTGGCACTATATCACAAGAGACAACTGGATTTTGCAAACTATAGACCAAGGCTACAGGTTTCATTTCCACACCTTACCAGCAAAAAGAGGAATGCCAAACCTGCCACCAAATCAAAAGTCAGAAGCCCTAAAACAAATAGCTCACTTAATAAAGATGAGAGCTGTGGAAAGGGTACCACCTACAGAACAGGGCAAGGGATTTTACTCCAGACTCTTCCTAGTACCAAGAAAAGAGAACAGTTGGAGACCTATTCTCGACCTGTCCGCCTTAAACACATTCATCATCGTTCCAAAATTCAAAATGCTGACCCTACACCAACTTCTTCCCATGCTGGGCAAGGAGTATTGGTTGGTAACTCTAGATCTCAAGGAGGCATACCTGCACGTCCCCATACGACCAATTTGCAGAAGATACCTCAGATTTCTTGCAGGATCAGAGCATTATCAATTCTCAGCATTGCCCTTTGGCTTATCTACTGCACCCAGAGTGTTCACGAAATGCCTGGCATCAGTAATAGCTCATTGCAGGCTTCAGGGAATCCAAATTTATCCATACCTGGACGACTGCCTGATACAAGCGGACAACAAAAGCAAGCTGACACAAGACTTACAAAGGGTCATTTGCTTACTACAAGCCCTGGGATACACAGTCAATTTAAAAAAGTCAAAACTGATACCATCCCAGACAATAACATTCTTGGGTGCAGAATTGGACACAGTAAAACAGATGGCTTTCCTAACTGCAGAAAAGCAAGAACAACTTCCTCTGTACTTCTTGGCACTAGCAAAGCAGAACAAACTAACAGCAAGAAAAGTACTACAGGCCTTGGGGTTCATGGCATCCTGCATAATCTTGGTCCCCCATGCCAGACTGCATATGAGAAAGCTACAGTGGTACCTAAAGAATTTATGGTCTCAACACAAGCACAGCTTAGAAACGAAATACCACTAATTCCATGCCTGAAACAAGAGTTCCTATGGTGGGCTCAGACCTGCCAGGCAAACCCAGGATTGTCCTTCCACAATATTCCAGCAAGCCAAACCATCACAACGGACGCCTCAGATCTCGGTTGGGGGGCACACATGATGGACAAGTGCATTCAAGGCTTATGGACTCCAGATCAACTGCACCTGCACATAAATCAAAAAGAAATGCTGGCAGTAAAACTAGCAATCCAGAATTTCAGACCATTCCTCAAAGAGGGACAATTGATGATAAGGACAGACAACACCACAGTCATGTGGTACATCAACAAACAGGGAGGCACTCATTCATACCCCCTATGCCGAATGACTCTGGACCTCTGGAATATGGCTCTGAACTACAAGATTCAACTACAGGCAATATTTGTACCGGGAAAAGAAAACATCCTAGCAGACATGTTAAGCAGAACTACCTCGGATGCTCACGAATGGATGCTACACCCGGACATCTTCAAGGCCATCACAAAAAAATGGGGAATACCACAAATAGACCTATTTGCATCCCCACTAAATCACCAGCTCAAGAAATTCTACACAAGGACATACCACCCTCTTGCTTGGAAGGTGGACTCTCTATCCTTCAATTGGAAAGGCCTGACAGCATATGCATTTCCACCCCTTCCTTTGATGCACAAGGTACTACTGAAAATCAAAGAGGAACGACCAAGGATAATTCTGATAGCTCCAAATTGGCCAAGACAACATTGGTATCCATTACTGAGGAGCATGTCTCGGGGAGGAACGTGGTCTCTACCCCTGATTCCTTTAATGTTGACTCAGAGCAACTACAACATCTTGCATCCAAACCTGAAAACTCTACAACTCACTGCCTGGAACATTACATAAGAGCATCTAACCCAGATTTATCCCAAAGGGTTAAAGACATTATCCTTGAGGCCCGCAGACCTTCTACTAGAAGGAACTATGCAGGAAAATGGAAAAGGTTTGTCATTTGGAGTACGGAAAGAGGGAAAGATGTGTCAAAGGTAGATATTGCCAACATCCTGGAGTATTTGGCAGAGCTCCTACATACTGGCCTGTCCTATTCCTCCATCAAGATACATGCATCAGCTATTTCTGCAGAATACAGCCTCGATCCCCCTGTCTTCTCGCATCCCCTACTCAGGCAATTCCTCAGAGGAATTAAAAATGTGAAACCTCCTAGGAAACCACCATTACCAGCATGGGACTTGAATTTTGTGCTAGAAAAACTGACACTCCCTCCATTCGAACCAGCAGCAACAGCAGATCTTCAACACCTATCCAGGAAAACTGCTTTCCTTCTGGCAATTACTTCAGCAAGAAGGGTTTCGGAACTACAGGCTTTAATGGCAGTACAACCCTTCCTGATCTTCCATCAAGATAGAGTATCCATGAGAACTAATCCTACATTTATGCCTAAGGTGGTATCCAGACTGTCTCTAAACCAGGCAATCCACCTACCTACCTTCTTTCCCAATCCACAAAACAAAGGTGAAAGACTGCTACATACCTTGGATGTACATAGACAGTTGCGCTACTACCTGGACAGAACAAAGGGCAATAGAAAAACTGACCAGCTCCTAGTAGCCTATGCAACAGGAAGGGAAGGAAAAGCAATTTCCAAACAGACAATCTCAAAGTGGATAGGAAATTGCATAAGATTCTGTTACTCCTATCATGGAAAGCAAATTCCACAGAACATAAGGCCTCACTCTACAAGGGCTACAGCCACTACCACAGCCTTCTTACGAGGAGTGGCTACCAAGGACATTATTGAGGCTGCTACTTGGACCTCCGTGCATACATTTGCCAAGCATTATAACTTACCTCTATACTCTAGATCCCGAGCAGGGTTTGCCACTGCAGTGTTGCAAGGGATCCTAAGTACACCATAATTCTTATTCCTCCTCCCTAGTTTGGCTATGGTATTCTACCCATTTGTTATGACTGCAGATGCATCCTTGAAGGACATAGTACAGTTTTGTACCTACCATAAATGTAGATGTCCGAACAGGATAGCATCTGCAGTCAGGATTACCCACCCTCCTTCCCCTCTGTGGTACTCCTAGGGTATTGCCCACCTAATAGCTAGCTGGGGGGGGGGTCTCTTATGGTGTATTTGTTTGTATATATGTACATACATGCATATTTTCTTTTTGTATTTGCCTTCTATTGTTTGGGAAACATTGGCATTTACCCAAAAATTTACCTATCCAAGAGGGCTACTGGCATCTGGGGCAAGAAACACTGAGGAAAATGGCGTCGGCTGATGCCTTTATACCCGAAGACCAGCAGAGATGACGTCGGGTGAAGTGCGACACCAGCCGAGGCCAGACCCAGACTTTGGAATCCGGCCGACCGAAGGGCTGCCTGACGACAGGACAACCCATTTGTTATGACTGCAGATGCTATCCTGTTCGGACATCTACATTTATGGTAGGTACAAAACTGTACTTTTTAGAGAAAAATTTTATTTATTTTGAGAGTGAACATTTTAAGCAAATTAAAGGTGTAGCCATGGGGGGCCTCTTCTGCCCCCATGTTTGCCAACCTTGTTTTTACAGAATGGGAAAACAGACATTTTCAAAAGTGCCTATAGGAGGCATTTTAAACTTTATGTGCATCTCCTGGATGATGTTTTTATGATGTTCATCGTGCATACAGCTGCAGTCATAATAGATGGGTTCTCCTGCCGTCAGGCGGGTCCTCGGTCGGCCGAATTCCAAAGTCTATGTCCGGCGTCGGTTGTCGTCGCTTCTTCCCTGACGTCAGTGCGACAGGGGTATAAAAGAACCAGCCGACACCATTTTCTTCAGTCTTTCTTGCCGCGCGGTGCCCTAAGCAGAAACAGTTCGCAAGTGTCGGTCAGCCAGCTCCTGAAATTACGAAAATTTTGCAACCGAAGTCTTCTTGAAAGCTAAGTACCCTGTTGGGGAAACTTTTCTTGCCTCAGACAGATGTCAGACAAAATTAATAATTGTATTTCATGTGGGAAGCAAATACCGCATAAGGATTTTCATTCCCTCTGCATTCCTTGCTTAGGCCCAGACCACGACGTCTCGGCCTGTCGTTTTTGTGCTACATTCAACAGACGCACCATTAAGCATCGGGCGGAGTTCGCCCAACATTATTTTGGCAAAAAAATTAATTACATTATGTCGTCGGATACTCCGACTCCAGTTTTGAGTAAAAGACGCAAAGATAAGGACCGACATACGAGGTCCGCGGCTTCTACCGACACCACGCCAAAGCCGACTACAGGTGGTCCGGTTCTCAGTGAGGCCTACGCAGCCCCTGACTACCGACGACACTTCGTTGGCGGTGTCTACTGTACCCGAGGTCGCAGGCTCCTCGACCCACACCCCGACTACCGATACCGAAGCCACTCTAGGCGGTGAAACTCAGAGTTTAGATAGGTCTGCCACCTCTCAAGGTGTCTTCAGGCCTTCCTCTTCTTTTTCCATCAAGGCTTTTTCTAAGTCTAAAGCAGCCATGCATCCTAAGAGACAAGCTCCACAGGGCCCTTCTCCAGGCCCCATGCTTAAAAAGCAGATGCTCAAAATGGCTGAGGATTTGATTACTCTTATCAGGGGTTCTCAAACCCACCCCCGGACAAAAGGCCCAGAGTGGAGGAAGAATCCCCCTCCTCGGACCAGGCCTCCATTATTTCAGAACACTCTGATGACCAGGAACATTCACACTCCCCTTTTGAAGATTCTGATGCAGAGGAGTCCATTCCCTCTGTCTCCCCCCTGCGGATTTCTCTTTTGGGGAAACCTTGCATACCTTGAGGGAGCACTTCCGCTGGGAAGGCCAAGAGTACTCAGACTCCAAGAAAAGGCTTAGGGATTTTCTCTTACTCCCTCAGCACAGGCCTCTGGCTATACCTCCTGTCTTAGACATTCTAGATGATGTGTACTCGGAGGCCTGCCTTAACCCCGACTCTTTACCTCCAGCCCCAGTCAAGCCTGACAAGTACTACCGGGTTCCTGACTCACACCAATTCTTATACAAAAGCCATGCGGCTGACCCAGAAACAATCTCACAGAGCCCCAAGGGAATTAAGGCCTCCACTGCTAAAAATCCATTACCTTCAGAGCGAGATTCCAGAGCTTTAGAAAGGTGAGGAAAAAAGGTATACACCTCGGCCACCTTAACCATGAGGGCATTAAACTGCCAGTTCCATATGTTAAAGTACCAACAGTTTCTGTTATCACAGTTGAGAAGCAAAATGTCACAACCTGAACAACCAGACTTGAAGGAGTTGCAGGATTTGATGCATAGTGCAGAACAAGTGGGTAAACATACCTTGCAATGTGGTTTTGATGCTCTAGAGGCCTCATGTAGAGCTGCTGTTACAGGATCAGTCATACGTAGACATGCCTGGCTCAAGGAGCAAACCTTACCAGATCATGTCAAAGCTAAATTACTAGATGCCCCCCTACAAAAAGATGTATTATTTGATGTTAAAGCTGAGGAGGTATTAAAGAAAATGGAGGAAAAGGCTAAATCAATGCAAACAGTGAAAGATTTCCTACAGGTACAACCTCCACGTTTCAGTAGAAATTGGCCTTCCAAAAATTGGTCCTTTCCAGCCACGGACAGACCCCAAAGAGGTAGATACAGGCGCCCGAGGGGCAGAGGGCAATCTCAAGGATCGTTTAGAGGCAGATAATGGCAAGCTCCTACACAAAGAGGTGGTGAGGATAGTTCACAGCCATTCAGAAAGCAAGCCCAATGACTTTTCCCTTTGCATGCCAAGCAAGGCTCAAATGGCAGCACCTTTAGGTGGAAAACTGGCGTTATTTTCAAAAAATTGGCATATTGTCACAAAAGACAAATGGATCCTGGACATTATAAACAGAGGCTACAGATTTCATTTTCACACCCTTCCAAAAATGAGAGGCATGCCAAACATGCCACACAATCAAAGGGCAGAGGCACAAAGACAAATCTCAGATCTCATGGACATGAAAGCTATTCAAGAGGTACCTACACAAGAACAAGGTCAAGGTTTTTATTCCAGACTATTCCTGGTACCAAGAAAGGGAAAAGATTGGAGACCTATTTTGGACCTATCCATCCTAAACACATTTTTACTGGTGCCAAAATTCAAGATGCTCACATTACAGCAGCTTCTTCCCATGCTGGGCAAGGAGTCTTGGCTGGTAACATTGGACCTCAAGGAGGCATACCTGCATGTCCCAATCAGACAAGATTGCAGAAGATACCTCAGATTTCTTGCAGGTTCAACCCATTATCAATTCTCTGCATTACCCTTTGGCTTATCTACTGCACCCAGAGTATTCACGAAATGCCTGGCATCAGTAATTGCCTACTGCAGACTTCAAGGGATACAAATATACCCATATTTGGACGACTGCCTGATCCAAGCGGACAGCAAGTACATACTTCTGAAACATCTGGCGTTTGTAATAATGTTGTTGAATTCTCTGGGATACACAGTCAACAAAAAGAAATCAAGGCTAATACCCTCTCAAACAATAATCTTCCTGGGTGCCAACTTGGGCACAAACACCCAGATGGCATTCCTCACGCCAGAGAAACAGGGGCAACTAACTCAATACTTCAGAAAACTAGCAAATTTCACCAGGCTAACTGCAAGGAAAATCCTGCAGGCTCTGGGATTCATGGCATTTTGCATCCTACTAGTCCCATGTGCAAAGCTGCATATGAGGAAACTTCAATGGTACCTGAAAAACCTATGGTCTCAACACAGCCACAGTTTGGAAACAATAATACCACTGATTCCATGTCTTCAAAAGGAATTTCTGTGGTGGGCTCAAGCATGCCAAAGAAACACAGGTCTCCCATTCTGCAAGCCTCAAGCAAATCAAGTCATCACAACAGACGCCTCGGACTACGCCTGGGGGGGTGCACATGACAGATCGGTGCATTCAGGGCAAATGGTCCCAAAAAGAAAAGCACCTACAGATCAATCAAAAGGAAATGCTAGCAGTAATAAATGCTATTATAGCTTTCAAAGACCTTCTGCATCCAGGTCAACTATTGATAAGGACAGACAACACCACAGTAATGTGGTACATAAACAAACAGGGAGGAACCCATTCATACCCCCTATGCAGGCTGGCCATGTCACTTTGGAACATGGCTCTGGAATTACAAATTGAACTTCAAGCACAGTACTTGCCAGGCAAGGAAAACACGCTGGCCGACAACCTAAGCAGAAATATGACAGATCCACACGAATGTAAGTTGCATCCTCAAGTTTTTACAGAGATAATTCAAGCATGGGGAAGGCCAGACATAGATCTCTTTGCCTCCCACAAAAATCACCAATTGACAAAATTCTGCTCAAGGACTTTTCATCCACAGGCCTGGAGAGTGGACGCTCTCTCTTTCAGTTGGACAACAATGACAGTTTATGCCTTTCCACCTCTTCCTCTGCTGCCCAAAGTTCTATTAAAGACCAGAGCAGACAGACCAAAGATGATTCTCATTGCTCCAGATTGGCCAAGACAGCACTGGTACCCTCTCCTGAGGAGCCTGACACATTCCCCACCATGGATCCTACCTCTAATGCCTCTTCTTCTGACTCAGCACAGCTTCAAAACTCTTCACAGTCAGCTGAAAACACTCAATCTGGCCGCATGGAAGATTCCTTAACTTCGCAACAGACCCTACTCTCCAAGGAGGTGCAGGATGTCATTTTAGAGGCCAGAAGGCCTTCTACTAGAAAAGCTTACTCCGCAAAATGGAAACGGTTTTGTGTCTGGAATGAGAAAAAGGGACAAAATTTTGGAATACTGAATTTACCTCAAATATTACAGTATCTAGCTGAGCTGCTAAGCAGTGGACTTTCATTCTCCTCCATCAAAATCCATGCCTCAGCCATTTCTGCAGAATACAACACTGATCCTCCTTTATTCTCTCACCCCCTCTTAAGACAGTTCCTCAGAGGGGCTAAAAATATAAACCCCCCAAGGAAACAACCAATACCTGCTTGGGACCTCAGTTTCATTCTAGAAAAGCTGACCTTGCCTTCTTTTGAGCCAGCTGCCTCAAGAGATTTGCAATATTTGTCCTGGAAAACAGCCTTCCTTCTGGCTATCACCTCAGCTCGCAGGGTATCGGAACTACAAGCCCTCATGGCTGTGCAGCCTTTCATCATTTTCCATCAGGACAGAGTTTCCTTACGAACCAATCCGTCCTTTATGCCAAAGGTGGTATCCAGGGTAGCTTTGAATCAGGCTATCCACTTACCTACCTTTTACCCTAATCCTCAAAACAAAGGGGAGAGACTGCTACATTCCTTGGACATCCACAGACAGCTGTGTTATTATTTGGACAGAACAAAGCCTTTCAGAAAATCAGAACAACTCTTTGTGTCCTATGCTACAGGAGCTCAAGGGAAGCCAATTTCCAAACAGACAATCTCAAAATGGATAGCCCACTGCATACGCTTTTGTTACTCTTTTCATGGTAAAACTGTGCCTGCAGGCATCAGATCTCACTCCACAAGGGCCACAGCTACCTCTGCAGCTTTCCTCGGAGGAGTTCCTACCAAAGATATTTTGGAAGCAGCCACTTGGAGTTCTGTGCATACTTTCTCCAAGCACTACCACCTACCATTATACTCCAAAACTAGAGCAGGCTTTGCCACTGCAGTCTTGCAGGGCATCCTGGCTCCTCCTAGTTCCACCTAGTACCTACCACCCCTTTTTTTAGCTTTGGGATTCTACCCATCTGTTATGACTGCAGCTGTATGCACGATGAACATAGTGCAGTTTTGTACCTACCATAAATGTAGATGTTCGAGTGCTAATACAGCTGCAGTCCAGGTTTCCCTCCCTCCTTCCCTTCTTGGGACAGGCCTATTGGCTAACACCTCCTCATACAACTTGATTGGGGTATTCATTTATGGTGTATTTGCTTGCAACTACTGTTTTTTGATTATATTGCACTGCATTATTACATAAATTTATGTATTGCCTTCCTTCTGGGGGCACTTGACATCTGGGGCAAGAAAAACTGAAGAAAATGGCGTCGGCTGGTTCTTTTATACTCCTGTCATACTGACGTCAGGGAAGAAGCGACGACAACTGACGCCGGACCTAGACTTTGGAATTCGGCCGACCGAGGACCCGCCTGACGGCAGGAGAGCCCATCTGTTATGACTACATCTGTATTAGCACTCGAACATCTACATTTATGGTAGGTACAAAACTGTACTTTATGGAAGGGAGATACGCACGAAATAGAAAAATTTGTTACGTTTGAATAATTACTGTTCCTATTTTAAGTTTACTTATACATGTGACAATCTTGGTTTGTCCTTTTTAGACACTTATATTTCTATTACACCTCAAGGTTTTAAATCCAATATGTACCGTAAACCCGTGTTCAGCAATTCTTATTTAGAATTTAGTAGCTGCCATCCTTTTCACAGAAGAAAAGCATTTTGAAAGGACAATGTATTAGGGCAGCCAGGATGACTTCGAATTTTGCTGAAGTGGAGAAGGAACTCAGATTGGTAGGTAATTTGTTCCTGGAAAGAGGATATCATCAGAAATTAGTCAATGAAACCACTGAATATATATTATCATGGTGGGGGTTATGTATAAACCATTATTAGGAAAAGGGCTTACTTAAGAAATTGATAATACTAATAGGGACAATTTTACCAGAGCTATGGTTTTAAAATATAGCCCCCTCTTCATCTACTGTTAGGTATGTGATATCAAAGAACTGGAATATTTTAAAGGGTGACATTGATATATATAATTATTTAGGACATAACCCAGCTTTTGTTTACAAGACAGGTTATAATATTAAAGCCAAGTTGGAGAATCATAGCTTAGTTAGGAAAACTGAGATGCTTAACGTAACCTGTAAATGTGGATCTTGCAATCAGTGTGCATACATTAATGAAGTGAATGTTAGGTATTTAGAAAATATCAGTAAAAGTAAGGTGAATTTTCAAACAGGAAACTGCAACCCTAAGAGAGTCATATATTTGGCAGTGTGTTCTGCCTGCCCGGCATCTTATGTTGAGAAGACGGATAGATCTTTGAAGAGCAGAATATATGAACACATTTATGACATAAAAAAGGAAAAAACAAATAATATTTTTATATAGGCACAAAGAACAGAATAGCACTTGTCATACTTTTAAGTTTGCTAGTATTGACAAGGTGCACATTAATCCTAGAGGTGGTGATGTTAAGCTACTACTTGAAGAAAAGGAAGTAGTCTGGCAATTAAAGTTTAGTGCTAGCAACGCCCCTGGGTATTAATGATCACATATCTTTGAAACCCATTTTAAAGTCTAGGGCTTGATAATGTTTCTCCCTAAATTTTGATAAAAACATAGATATTTTATACAATTTACATATTTTGTGTATTAACTATGTTATTTATAAATTATTTATGTAATGTATTTTTAGGATTTTTTAGGACTTCTTACATATGTGTGTTTTTATACGCTTAATACTATTTTAAGTCTTATTTATACTTATATATTTATTAGGACTATAGAAGTATTTATTTACATTTTTAACTAGAATGTATTATTTCTTTAAGTCATACATTTAAAAAAAACATATTAGCTTTTTAATAATTTTGATTAAGTATTTAAAACAATTGTTATATCACTTCCTGGTTTAGTGCTTGGTTCCTGTGGCTATAATTGGCTGTGTATTGTTCTTATTAATAAATCTGATGAAGTCCAGTTAATCTGGATGAAAGCGCTCATTCTTTTTGTTTTGAAGTAATAAAGCCGAGTTCTACAACTTATTTGGGAGTCTTTATGGTCTTCATCCACTAGTCTGAATTGCCGTGTATTATTGTATAGCACAGATGTTATATCAGGGAGTAATAGCCATAGTACCTGCCTCCTAAATTAGCAAAAAGCTTTATTCAAGGATTTTTCTTTTGTCAGAAAAGATGGGATGTGGGGGTCTGTGCTATACCTCTCCTTTCTCAGTTTTTTTTGTCAAGATCCCAGAGTTCAAAATGTTATACCTTCAGACTCTTTTAACCCTGTCCTCTTACTATCTTTCATGGTAAAGCTAGAGTTAAAAGATGCCTACCATCTCATTCCCAGTCAGTTTGAGTTTTTAAATGAACAGAAATCTTCTGTCATCCTTTCCCATGGAATGTTTTTCTTGAGATGTTTGTTAGGTTCAGCACAATGAAAAGCCTTTCTTTCTCAAGACAAAGGAGAGATGTAACAAAAGATTTTTCAAGCAAAACCGGGTTATCTGCCAGGGAATTTCTCAGCATTCTGGGGTACGTCTTCTATGATTCTTATCGTTCCCCTTAGCAGACTTCACATGAAAAAAATCCAATGGAACCTCAGGTCAATCTGGACATAACATTTATGCCCTTTATTTTTTCAACCCCCCCCCCCTTGGGGTTTTAAGGAGGGAGGCTCTATGGTTGGTATAATAGTTCTCTCAGAATCCAGGTCTCCTGTATTTCCTTCTGCATCCTGTTCATTTTGTCACAAAAGATGCTTCAAGACCTAGCACAGAGAGCACTTTCCAAAAGATGTGAAAATGCAGAATTTGTGGAAGAAACCGAACAGATAAAAGCTTACAAAAATCAAAGAGATGATGGCAATAATAAATGCTTTGAATGCCCTGAATCATCTCTAGTCTCCTGAACCTTTCCAAGCATTTGCAGACAGCACCACAGTAGTGTGTTACATAAGCAGAGGGGTACCAAATCTTACCCCATTTGCAGACTTCCTGTGATAGCCTGAGAAGTGGTACTTCAGCTCAACTCAGTTTGACTCCTCAGGCTTCATACATTTCATTAAAACAAATCTTTGTAGCAGACAAGCTAAGCAGGATCAGGATAGAATCTTATAAATGGATACTTCAGCCTGGAGTCTTCCATGTATTGAGCCAGCTGTGGGGACCATCTCGGATAGATCTATTTCAATCCTCTCAGAACAGAAAACTGAAGAAATTCTCTTCCAGAATTCATTGCAAGTAAGCCTGGAAGAAATATACCTTCTCTTTCTCATGGATAGTAATGTTCTGTATGTCTTTCTGCTTACATCCAGAGTTCTAAAGGTTTGGTAGGACTTCCCAAAGATTGTGGTAATGACTCCCTTTCGGTCCAGGCAACAGTGGTTCTCCCTTTTGAAACTGATCAATGGCAATTATCACATGATACCCCACAAACTGGATTTATTAAAACAAGACAGGTTGTTTGATGCACACCAACCTGCAAACTCCTCAATTGATTGCATGCATTGTAGAATATTGATACCTTTTCAGCACCTTTTTTCTTTGGCTAAATACCAAGTATTGAAGGGAGCTAAAAAAAATGCTACTACAAAATAATATTTGTGCAGGTGGAAAAGCTTTTTTAGTTAGCACCATTCCAAGACTGAGAAACCTTTTAAGGTAAGGTTGCCTCTGGTTCTTGATTATTTGTGTAAGTTACTGTGTTCTGGCCTTTCTTACTCCTCTGTTAAGCTTCAGTTGTCGGTCATTTCGGCTTTGTCTGCCCCTGGATCCCCACTTTCCACCAGTCTTCAAGCAGTTTTGAAAGGAGTTTTACATATCTGTCCAAATAGAAAACGGGTGGTTCTTCATTGGGGTCTTAAAGTGCTTGAAAAGCTTGCTCTTTTTTCATTTGAACCAGTTCATTTATCTGAATCAAGGTTCTTAACTTGGAAGAATGTTTTACTCTTTGCTGTGACTATTGCTAGGATAGTATCTGAGTTACAAATTTTAATGATGAGTCAGCATTATTTCATTTTTTCACAAAAGCAGGGTTTCTTTGTGAGCTAATTCTTCTTTTATGCCTAACATGGTCTCAGAGTTTACTTTGAGCCAGTTTATTAATTTCTGTCTCTTAACTACTGAACACAAAACAAGGGAGAAGAAATTCATCATACAAAAGCTCAGATACTGCCTAGTCAAAGCTCAGTCCTTCTGGAAAGCTTTTCAGCTGTATGAGGGTAAGAGAATAGGATAATCTGTGTCAAAGCAGACAATTTCTAGATGACTTGTCTCCAGCTATTTCTTTTTGATATGATCGTCATAACAAGCCAGTTCCAGGCATAGTTAGGGTCCATTTTGCTAGGGCTTTAGCTTTGTTGAGCTAGCAAATTGGTTCTCTGTATATACTTTTACAAAGCATTGCAAATGGATTCCTTTTCCTGATCCAGGACACATTTTTCTAGAACCAGAGACTCCTGAATTCTTTGCTTACTTCCTCCTGCTTTATGGTTTGTAAGCTATGGTAATCTACCCCCAAATAGTTTAGGTTACTGCAACAGTGATCCAATGTTGAAAGTAATGCAGTTGTGTGAGTAAACTTATCATAACAGTAGATATTCAGATAGATCACTGTTGCAGTAGCCATTTCCTCCATCCAGTACAGTTTCTTTTTTTTTTTGGCATTGCTTATCAAGATGTGGAGATAATTAATGTTGCGTATATAGTAACTTTTGTGTTACGTTTCCCTGAAATTCTTCCTTTCAGGGCTATTGCCTCCCTACTTGGGCAAGTAATTTGTGAAGCTTTTCCCACTCAAATTACCTGGATGGATGCTCTTAAGCATTATAAAGCTGTCCATTTGGCAGGGGATGGGAACCTAAATAGTGTATTTGTTGCAACGATGATCTATTAAAACATCTGTTGTTAACGGGAAGTTTAATAACACAACTGTACTTTATTACCTTGGACAACAGTGTTACTTATTGCTCTGACTTCTGCTTGAGGAGTATCTGACTTTGTATTATGGTGATTCAGCCCTATCTCACCTTTCATAAGGATAAGATGACTTTGAGATCCAGTCATCCCTTTTTGCCCAAAGTGGTTACATATTTTACATTGTCATGCCATTTTCTTCTGTTTTCTACCCAGGATAAAAAAAAATAAAGGAGAAAGAATTCTACATACTTTGGATGACCACAGGTAATTCAGATATTATGTCAATAGAACAAAGGCCTCCAAGAATTTTGATCAATTATTTATATCCTTTGAAGGCAAGAAAAGGGAGCAATCAGTGTCACGACAGATTATTTCCAAATGGATGCCACATGGAATTTAGTTTTGTTATTCTCTTTATAACATGCCAATTCCAGTCAAAGTTAGAGCCTATTCTATCAGGGCTATGGCTGCTTTTTTTGCTTTTTGGAAAGGGTTGGTCTCTGGAAATATTTTATAGGCAACAACTTGATCTTCTTAAACCTTTACCAAGCATCATTGCAAGACTGATTATTTCTGTAGAGCCAGAGCAGGCTTTGATAGTACTATTCTCCAAGGACTTCTACACCCTGACCCTTCTTCCTACTCCGTTTCTTTCTAAGCTTTGGTATTCATTTTATGTAACTTAGACTTCTGTAGCAGTGATCAAATGATGAGCATACTATGGTTGTGTAAGTAAATTTGCAGTAGCAGTAGGTGTTCCAATAGATCACTGTTGCTGTAAATACACCCTCCCTCCTCCCGTCTTATGATTTTTTTGTTATGCCAGGGTGGGGGTTCCTTTTTCGCTATCTTCCTAGTTTACCTTATTATATCAGGGCTCCAACAATCCTTTTCTTGAGACAAGAATGCTCTGAAGTTTTGTCATTCATATGTCTGTTTTTATAATGTCTTGCCTTTAAGCTGTAATGCTTACATGAGCAATTGGAAGGTGATCTAAAACTTTGGAAGTTGGCTGGGTATAAAGTCCTTGGTATGATATATTCCATATAGCATAGGGTACTGTAATGGTGACCTATTCAAAGATCCACTGTGACAGTAAGTTTACTTACAGAACTGAACTTTTTCATTACCAATGCCCTATCTACACAGTCTTTGGAATCAGAGTTACCAGTCTCTGCAGTATATTTTTACATTAATTCCAACCTTTCTTAAACAGTTCCAGTGGTAGTACAGGTAGATTGCCATCAACCAGGGACTATTTATTCCTCAAATTTTAAAGTAGAAGCCCACCAAGGCCACCAAAGACTTACCAGGTTATACTTTGGGATCCCATCCCAGGGCCTGTTGTCTGTAACCCAAAGGGAATAACCCATTATCCTCAGAGAGATTGTAGCTGCCTGCCTTTCCCTGAGAGCCTTCAAATCAATCCTGGCACCAGAAACTGTTCATGACTAAGTTGAATAGTGGGCAGTGTCACATACCATTCCCCCTTTAGAGTCAGGATCACTTTCACAGAACATAATCCTAATTATCCCCTCACTTAGGTCTCCACATCTACTCTGTCAGCATCTTCCTTGACAGCACAGGTATATGTCATGTCTTATTACATGTCTGTTTATCAAAAAGTGCATAGAACAATGAAAAGACCTTGGTAATGTGTTGATTTTATTCTAGTCTGATAAGCTTTATAAAATATAAACATGTGCCCTTTATCAAGTATGTTTTTCATGTATGTAATTTCAGTTGGTGATGCTTTGGTGCAAGTCAAAAATTTTGACATACTGATTAGTTTGATGGATGCTTACTAAGTGGGTATTAATAAACAGGACAAACACCCCATACCAGGCAGGTGTCCTCCCAGACACCCTCAGCAACCATCAACCCACTTTTCTATTAAAATTCCAACCCTACTCCTGATCACTAGCAACCTACAACACAAAAAACTTTGACCCCAACAAATTCAAACTCGAACTAAAACACCATAACTGGAACATACTAAAGACTTTATCCGTAGAAGAAGCCATAAATCATTTCAACAGCACCTTCTAAAGTATCCTAAATGCCCGTGCCCCATCCCATATCACTAAACTCAAAATAAAAACAGCCCCCTGGTTTACCAAAGAGACTAAAAAGAGAATTTCAGAAAGGAACAAAGCCTGGCATATCTGGAGAGCAACTAAAACCCCAGCAGCTAAGGTACAGTTCCAACAGCTCAGAAATTAAACAAAAAAAATCAGTCCTCCTAGATAAAAAGAACTATTTCCTTGAGCTACAAAACAAGCACCAAAGCAACCCCAAGAAATTCTGGGCAGGAACAAACAACCTATTCCACCCTGGTTGGCCCTCCACCCCATCTCCTACCTCTTCTAATGAAATTACAAATGTGTCAGACGCATTTAACAAATATTTCATAGAGACTATTTCTAACCTTGTTCAAAAACAGCCTACAACCACTACCATTAATCACCTACAACCTGTAGATAGACCTAAAACTACCTTCCATTTCAACCCATCCCAACCAATTATGTCAAAAAGTTGCTACTTAAACTCAAACCTATCTCACTAGCAGCTGACGGACTACCTGCTGAATTCCTTCAGCTGGCTGCTAATGAACTTGCCTTCACCATATCTATCCTACTAAATAGATCTGTCTCAGAAACCTCAATCCCACCCATCTGGAAAACCTTCTATATTATCCCCCTCCATAAAGGTGGAACCTCCACCAATCTCACCAACTATCACCCCATAGCCATTCTGTCGTCTCTGGCTAAAATACTTGAGAAATGCATCCACCAACAACTCATGCCATACAAGCTTAACAACCATCTTCTCTTTCCTACACAGCATGGATTTAGGGCAGCTCATAGCACTACCACTTCCCTACTTTCCTTCACTAACCTCATCTGTTCAGTCAATGACCCTCTGACACTTCGCTATATAACCCAACAAGCCTTCCATACCACAGAAAACTGGTTTCTTAGCAAACACCTAATTCTAACCACCCCCCCCAAGAAAAACAAACTATTACTTTTCTCACCTAACAAATCTACCACCCCATACATTCCATTTAACATAGTCTCCAGAGATGGCACCATCATCTCCCGACACTCACAACTATTTGCTAGGAGTTACCTTCGATAATCTCAAATTTGATCATCATATTAACCAAGCCATTAAAAATGTCCACAAAAAACTGGGCAGTCTATATAAAAATAAACCCTTCCTAATGCAAACTGCTAGTATAACAATTGCTCAGACCACCTATTCTATTCCTCACCCATTCTCACCAACCTACTCAAAACCGAAATTACCAAGTTCAACACTTGCTATAATCAAATTGCAAAATTTGCGACATGTGCCCCTGTCATACCCACCACTGCCTATCCCTAAAACAACTTGACTGGCTTAAATTCCCTAATCTCTTGAACTGTCATCAACTATCCTTTACCCACAATCTCCTATTATTCCCAGACAAAACCCCATCACTGGCTAATCTGTTAGTACCCCAAGCTAATTCCAGACAACTTCGCTCTAGCAACAAAAAAATAATTAAAATCAGAAAAAACAACAGTACAGCAAGGGACTCCCACATTTTGCCAGTGTAGTTGGGGAAGAGGAACTCCCTACCCACATCTATTACCTCAGCTGTCTCAAAGGCCACATTTAAGACTCCTGAAGGAACACCTAAAGCACTCATGGATCTGCACATGTTCCCCACCTAGCTAACCCCCTTGCTTTCCCCTGCCCAATACTACAACCTCATCTCCTACATTGACAGCCACTCTAGCTTCCTCCAACTCCATTCACTATACCACGCCATAGTCTGTACCACTCATATACCACTGCCAGATTACTAAATTAGCTATCCACTAACTACTTCACACACTCTATACCCCTACATCGACTACATATACTAATACCTCACTTTTTTGCTTCTCATACCTATCATCCTACCATCCTTCTCTATTTCTTCCCTGTTACTAATCCTGCTACCTACTACCAGTTACTTTTTCCCCTCTACCTACCTGCTAACTCCTTCATTATTCTATTCTACTCTACCTCACCAATATGTAATATCTAAACCTAAAAGTAATATTTGTGTGATACAATACTATTAAACCTGAATATCTCTTTGCCATAATCTGATCTATGTCAACCATAGTACCTGATATGTTAACTTGAACTAAGCATAAATAAGTTACTTGTCTATGTTAAGTCTGTTACTTTCTATGAAGTTGAACACCTCTGTATTCCTTGTAATGACTGTCTGAATTTTAATGTGGAGCTTTTCTCCCCGGGCCTCCACTGAAAATGGACATGCATCCAGTTGGATTTTCCCGGTCAGCAAATGTAAAATAAAATAAATAAAATTTGCTATATGCAGCTCTATACAGTGTATCACTGTGGCTCTCTGACACTATATCTCTGGCCAAACCTGTTTTGACGTTACATTCACAAACTTTGTAATTTCTCTGTACCCTTAGAATAACCCATCTTCTTTTGCTTTGCTTTGACACGCTGTGTTCCTTCCTCCATCTCTAGGAATAAGCTAGTTGCCTATGTGTTAACTTTATTGCTTCGATATAATATTTCAGCATAGTACTGTTTTTCTCTTTCTTTCCTTTCTGAGCCTTTAGATATTGTATTGGCTGCTGTCCTTTAAACATCAGGAGTGCTGCCACAAGGCATACCTTTGCAAACTTTTTCACTGAGACTATTGTCATTGTGCAATGAATGCAATTTAGCATGACGAGACTTGCTGCATATTAAATGTAGGTAGTCAGATATGTGTCTTCCCTGTGCTGGAAAGTGGCTATGATACTCCCCCTATAAAGGAGTAGTCCTTGCAGTCAGTAAATGAAAAAAATTTTTCAACTTTGTGCCTCCTTGCTAATTTGTTGATCGACAGCTATAAACTGATTGCTTTCTGTAATAAATGACTTGAGGGTGGAAAACCCAGTTCCAACCATCCCCTATCTTACTCTACCATTATACTTCCCACTTACACCTATCTCTGTTGACACCAAATCCCTAGTTTTATGATAGTGCTCACCATCCCACCCACCTCTGTACTTCTAATATAAATGTTATGATAACCATGTATGTAATCTGTGGACCTGCTTTATACCTCATAGTTTAACTACAATATTAACATTTTCTTCTCTACCTAGTTCCTTTCCTCACCTCCATTTCTTTGAATTTCTAAGAGCTACTCACATGATCTGTTATCTGTATGACAAACCCAGTAGTACATTTCTTTAAATGCTCATTGTACAAGATCAACTAATACACAAGTATCTTTCATAGTGTAATAGCTGCTTTTATTTCGCATATTACTTAATGTCTTTTTATTTGTTAGAGCTTTTCTCTCCAAGCTTCTGCTGAAAAGTTTTTTTTTTACTAAACCTATTTTGGACAAACCTGGTGAAAAGCAGCAAAATACATTACAAAATAAAATGAAAATATGAAATGCTGTGAGTCTATAGCATATACGAGTGATAAAAATATTATTTCCCACGTTTTTCCTTCATTAATTTCCTCTCCCCAAAATTACTTTCTTTCTCTCCTAGGCTGTAGTCATGGCTTTTTCCCTGCAAGCTTTTCCCCTCTGCCCACTTATTCCCCATATTGCATGTTATACAACGACTGAATAAAACGTTTGTGTATAGAGGAGAAAGCAGGTAGAGTAGTGTTGTCTCATTTCACTGTGGAAGGACTTTGAGGCCTGTAATGGTCTTGGCTGAAGATGATAAACAATGAGGAACTACCAGTGTTATAACAAATGAATCTGCTAACCAGAGTTTTAGAGATGTGTTTAATTTACTTGCATGGAGCGCAGTTAATACTCTCAAATATCAGTTAAATGACATCCTGTTTTATTGGTACTAAAGAGTGAGACCCAACCTTAAAAATGCTTAGAAGGGTGCTTATTTAACTGATATGTCAGGGTAAGAAGCAGCAGCAGAACATGAAATGGGTCAAGTTAAACTCCTTTTCTGTCTGCTGTTTGCATTCATTAAAAATATGTTTGGGAACCAGCTGCTTCAGCTACATAAGAAATGTGTAAAGACATACACCGGTACCCAACTGCATTAACAGCTTTCAAATCCAGCACAACACTTCTTCCTTATTTGTTTTAATTGAATGTTTCTGTATCTAGTAGTACATGGAACAGACAAATCTCCATGCAGTACAAAGAATTATGATTGGATCCCCTTAAGTTATAAGTTCTTAATATGGATGCCAAGATTCGCCTTTCAAGCTTTGTTCTCAGGGTTAATTTCCTGGCATCCATGTCTTGAACACAATAACAAAGCTGTGGTTGGCAACTTAATCACAATCCTATATATCAATTTATTGGCATATGTTTAGTGGGAAAACCTGACTGGGTAATGATACTAGTTTTCAGCCGAGGCCCAGAGAGAAAAAAAACCAGTAAGGACAATATTAAGACAATCACATCCATGGACTTCTAAGATGGCTGCACAGTTATCAACAGCTAAGTGTCAGGTCTCCCAGTGTGAAAACAGAAACTGAGCAAAAGAAGTGCTGTTGAAATAATTTTGGAGTAAAATTCAGTTACTGGCTAGTAAGTACACTACCTGGATGGCAGCAAAGAAGAAATTTGAAAAACCTGAAGGAAATGCAAGTAGAAAAGGTAAAGATAAAACACTGCCTGGGAAGGATTCTGTAACTGTTCAACAAAAAGCAGTTCAAGTTTCAGCTTTGTTTCAAGAGATGGGTACCAGTAATTTAGAGGAAAAACAAATCAAATGTACTCAGAGGTGATTAAAATAAATGAAACATTGAAGGAGTATATCAGCTCAGATAACAGGCTAGAAAAAATAGAATAAGTTTTAACTAGTTGTTCAGATGAATTAATAAAACTGCAAAAATCAGAGGCTAAAATGAAGAATGAGTATGAGGCTTCTCAAGAGGAGCCGTTTAAAAAAATAGTTTAGACAGAGCATGCAGAGAAAATGTGAGATTTTCTGTCATACCAGATAAACTAGAAGGAAGAGACTGTATGAATTTTATAAAAGAACAAGTAAGCAACTGGACTGGTGTTCCATAGCAGGATTTGGTAATTGACAGGGCACATTGAGCATATGCTATAAACCTCATCATGAGAAAGCAGCCAAAACCTATATTAGTAAAAATGCAGTCATACCAGCAGAAGAAGTTGATTGTGACAAAACTGTGCCAGAAGGGCAAAGTATTACAAACTGGAGACAGCAAAGCATTTGTAGAAAATGATCATTCACTGTCCACTAGATAGAAGAGAATCACTTTTATCCTAGCAGTCAGGGAATGTTGAAAGGCAGGTGTGAGATTCAAACTGCTGTATCTAGCATTTATTCAAAGTTTTTTTTTCTTGAAAGATCAAAGTTGTTTTGTGATGCAAAACAGGTTAAAGAAGAAAGAAAAAAGTTTATCCAACAGAAAATAAGCCAGCAACCGGATGGGGACTTTTTTTCTCATTCTTCTGGCAGTAAGGTTCATAGAGAGACTTTGCCGGTGAAACCTCTTCCAGTGTTCCAAAGGAAAATACTTGAGACAGCAAAAAACTAAGGAGTTGACTAGAAGAATCAGGAGTGCCTTGGACTTAACCAGAGTCTGGTTTTGGGTGATGGAGATGAACAGAAAGATGGCCAGCATCACTGAAGTTAGTGAATAAATAGGTGACTATAAAGTTTCAGCGACATTTTTGAAATGTGCTTTTGCAAGAAAATAAATTATTGGCATCTTCCTATTCTGTCATCTTTTCCTCTCTAGTTATTTGCTCTGAATTCTTTGGTTCCTTTTGTCAGTTTTCTCCTCTAAATTCCAGCCCCCTCTTGTCTGTATCCCTAATTGCAGTCATGTGTATTGGCAGAATCTCCTTTCTCCGTTACTGTATTGGCTTAGTTCTTAGAATACATTCTGCTACTTTATAGATGTAATATTCTTTATGATTATTGTTATTCTCCTTAAAGGCCTGCATCCAAAATCCCAGTCTCTCCTTGTTTCTTGAGCTTCCCCCCTGTTTCATCATCATCCCTTTCCACTTTGAATTATAGTCTTCTGTTTGTGCTATGTATAGGAGCCTTAACTGTGTAGCTCTGAAATACCCCTTCAAATCAAGTAATCCTATTCCTCCCTGTTCTTCTGGAAGACTCAGCTTATCCCACTTGACTGTTGCTGTCTTCCCCTCCCAGATAAAATCCTTCAGCTCTTTCTTAATTGCTAGCCATAACTTCTCCTCTGGTTGATAAAAGTATGCCTGACTGTGTATAGGACTAAATGGACTAAAAACATTTTAACTGCTTGTACCTTGCTATCCATATCCCTATAACAAAGCTTCCATTTTCTCAGTTTTTGTGTTATCTTTTGTTTAGTCTGTTCCCACATACCCTTAGCTGCCACATCAGAATCATTTTTAATCCATATTCCTAAATACTTCATTTTATCTTGTCCCAATAAATATGGATATTGCTGAAGTAATTCATATGTGGGTACGTAATTTACCTCTCTTGCCTTTCTTTTAGCTTCATTAATTTTGTATCCCGAAAAGATTTGAAATTGTCTCAAAATGTTCTCAGCACTGTAATGTCTCTCTCTGATTTTGTGAGGTATAAAATAATATCATCTGCAAAGAGTCCACTTTTCTTTACCACCACACCAGTTGTATCCTTGAATTTCTGAGTCCCTTTTCTTTGCCAGTGGTTCTAAATATAATGCAAATATCAAAGGAGAAAGAGGACACCACTGTGTAGTTCCCCTACTCAAGCAGAAATTATCAGAGAGGACCCCTCCCCCTTAATTTCCACCTCCAGTCCCTCATATGTTCTCCTAATCAACCTTATAATTTTTTTCAAAATGTGCAAATGCTTCCATTGCCGTGCTCATAAAGTTTCAGCTTACTCTGTCAAATACCTTCTGTATAGCTCTCAACCTTCCATCTCCAAAATGAGGAACACTAAACCTTGTAATGTAAAACAAATGGGCAAAATGTTGAACACATACCAACTGCTTACTAATAACTTCAAGTAGGAAGGTCCTAGGATGATTAAAATATGCTGGTTTTACTTAAACATCTTTTAATGAATTAATGTGATTAATTTCTGTTTACCATGGATATCAGTTAAAAAATTCCTAACACTGAATGTGTGACAGACCCTTTCAATGTGGAATTTTGAGGAACATTAACTTTTTAAGACCCCCAAATGAAGTACATTCCTTGTAATGAGGTACATTTGAGATAGGTATGGCTTTCTTTGCATCAAGACCCACCAACAGCAGTGGTGTTTTATTACATTATACTTTGCTCTGGATCATCATTGTTCTTTTAATGTTGTCAAATGTTTGCCTCCCCTCCACAAAACCACATTCATCCATATCTATCAATTTGGCATTACTTTTGCCATTATGTTAGCCATTATAGACATGAACACTTTATAGTCATGGTTTATTATTGAAATGGGCCTATATGAAGCTGGATATGATGGATCCTTATCCTCTTTAGATGTTACGGCTATCACTGCTTTCTTACAGGATGTTGGTATTTCTCCTCCTCTAAGAATACTGTTAACTGATAAAGATCTGGATGGTTTTGTTTTTTTTCCTTCCAAACTTCCACAGGAAAACTATCTGTTCCTGGGGACTTTTCTGTAGATTGGTTATACATCACAATCTGTATCTCATCTTTTCCAATCCTGTTAGTAATTGAGCCTCATCTCCCCCTAACCTTGACATATTTAATTTTTACATAAAACATTTCCATTTGTATCTTTTCTTAATTTCCATATTTCTCTGCTTTATACAGACTTTCATAGAATTTCCAAAATATTTCTAATACCTCTACAGGATCTCTTGTTACCTTGCTTTGTTATAGGCTCCCTAAGCTTGGTGACAGCCCTTTCTTTTTCCTGAGTTGTCATGCTAACATTTTTTGTGCTGTAGTGTTATTGTCAAACAGTTGCTTAACAGCAGTCTTTCTAAACTCATGTATATTATTGAGGTAATCCCTTATTTTCTGCTTAGCATTCTGCAGTTGATCCTCCTCTTGTTCTGTGAGATTCTCCCTATTCTGCAATACTTAAACATGTGACAGTCCCTCTAAATAATTCTTGTTACTTCTTAACCATAGCTCCCTTTCTTTTATTTCCACCCTATTTTTAAACTCCAAATTAATTTTATCCCACTCCCTAGCTATATTTTCAGAAGTAATTTATATCCTCTCAAATAGCTCCTAAGTAATTTCCACTACCCATTCCTTAATCCCCTCACTTTTCAATAGATAGATGGGAAAGCACCAGTATCTCAGTTTTATTTCATTACCGTGTGTTTTTATTTTAGTTATTATTCGAGCATGGTCTGAAATAGTAATTGGGTGTGTATTGAGGCCTTCAATTAAATGCACATGTTCCTGTGAAATGTAAATTATGTCTAGCCTAGCCCAGTTTTTATATCTGGGAGAATAATATGTAAATTCACTTTGAACTCCTATTACTGAATTCATATCTTCCATGCCAAATATTTTCATAAATTTCTTCAAAAATCTACCTTCCTTTGTTTATACTTTCCCTTCTGGGCCTCCCAGACACATCTTCACTGCTGCAAATCAAATTCCATTCCCCATCTGTAAGTAATATTCCTTGCTGAAAAGTGATTATTTCTCTCAGAATTTTCTTAAGCTCCATTATAGCAGTTTTATGTAGAATATATATACTTACCAGTGTAATAATCCTCCTCCCTTGCCAGTAGGCCATTAGCACTACAAATCTGCCATTATCTTTTTTTATCCTCTTCTATCACTGTTGGAGCTCGTATTGCCATTAATATAAGTACTCTTCTTTTCTTTGTCCTAGATATTCCTCTGAACAACCATTCTGAAAACCTTTCTTTTTCAAATTCACATGTTCAGTTCTTTCCAAGTGTATATCTTGTAACATAGTTATTTGCACTCTACATTTTTAATATAGTTGACTCTTTTTCTTTTTTGTATTTATCTGTGAGACAATTGACATTTAAAGACATTACAGAAAGCATAATTTATTAAAAAGTTATTACTCCACCTTTTATGTATAACACATTTTTTGTTAAATGTCTAGTTCCAGCTTTTGTGTTATATGCATACAGTGTTTGGCAGAATGAACTTTTATGTAGTTTCTTGTCATATCCATATGAGCCTCTGTCACATATTACAAAGCTTTTTGTTTTATGGAAAGCCCTCAAACAAAAAAAAAAGAACCCCCCCCCCCCCGAAACATATTAATGAAGATATGCATAGTTTTGTGCGTTTGCTCTAAGTTAAGAGGGGATGTAGGTGTTTTGAAAATTAATTTTGTTTTTTGAGGGTTTTCATCAAAATGAAAAGTCTTGAAAAATGAGTCATAGATTCAAATGGAGATGAGAAGAAACAACTGTACAAAAGATCAGCCTGCCAAACAGTGTGTGTATGTAACACAAAAGTTGGAATACACTGTCAAAAAAACTGTTATGTATAATAGGTTGAAACAATAGCATTAAAAACAAAAAGGAAAGCATACTGAATTATATTAAGAAATGCAGGGTGCAAATACTGCTGCAGGAGGCACATTTGGAAAGAAATGAGCATGTGACTTTGGCAACGAAAGAATTTCTGGATGGATATTCAGCAGAGTATTGGAGACTAATTGCTAGGTGGACTGCAGTAGTGATAGAAGAGAGAAAAAAAAACAATGACTGTAGATCTGTGGTTTTAAGGGGTAGTCGGCAAGGGAGGATGATTACACTGGTGTGTATTGATATTCCAGCAAAAATTGCTATTATGGAACATAAGAACATTTTTGAGAAATCTGCTTTCAGCAGGGAATATTAATTCTAGGTGGGGACTGGAACTTGTTTTGCAATGTTGACATATTTCAGGGGGCCTAGAAGGGAAAATATAACAAAACAGGGTAGATTTCTGAAGAAATTTATAAAAATATTTGGTATGGAAGATGTGAATTCAGTACTTAGTAGTGGGAACTTGGACAACATTTGCATATTATTCCCCATGGTACAATAACTGGGCCAGACTTGATAGAAATTATATTTACATTTAATTGAAAGCTTCAACATACATCCAGTAACTATTTCAGGTCATGCACCAATAAAAACTAAGATGAAAATGCAGGGTAATGAAGTAAAAATGTGATGCTGGCACTTTCTCAATTACTTATCAAAAAGAGTGGAATTTAAGGAATGGGTAGTGGAAAGATAGAACTATCTTCAGAAGTTCTAGCTAATGAGTAGAATGAAATGAAAATGGAGTTTAAAAACAGAGTAAAACTAGAGATATGGTTAAAAAGTTATAGGAATTACTTAAGAGGAGCTGACAAAGGTAAAATACTTAAGAATATGGGTAATCTGACAGAACGAGAAGAGGCACAAGTGCAGAGTGCCAAAGAGAAAATAATGGTGCGTCTGGGTAATATGCGTGGGTTTTAAAAGCTCGCTGTTAAGCAACTATTTTTTGATAACTCCAAAGCATGAAAGCTTTTGGCACAACAACGTAGGCAGCGGGTAGTAGAAGGGGTTGTTGCCAAATGTAGGGTGCCTATAACAATAAAAATAAGTGAAGATCCTGTAGAGGTTTTTGAAGTATTTTGGAAATTTTATGAAAACTTGTATGGAGCAGAGAAATGTGGTCATCAAAGAAGAGCATAAATAGAAATATTTATGGAAGACAACCAGTGGAGAATTTGTGGATAATAGAGTTGATAGATTTTACTGGGAGGGGAAGAGTGTAAGAGTTGAGTATGATTAGTTGATGCTTCCAGTATAACAAGATGGTTTAGGATTTCCTGCTATAAAAGGATGTTTTAGAGCTACACAGTTAATGGTGTGCGTGTGTGTGTGTGTGTGTGTGTGTGTGTGTGTGTATATGTATATATATATATATATATATATATATATATATATATATATATGTATATGTATATATCATTATATACATATACACATACACACACACACATATGTAAACACAAGCAAAAGGTTATAGTTCAAAATGGAAAGGGATGAGGATGAAGTGGGGGGTGTTCAAGAAGTAGACGGTTGGATTTTGGATGCAGATCTTTAAAAATGTTAATTACTATACATAAAATTATATTCATGAAGTAGCAGATAGAGTTCTAAGAACTAAGACAACATGTGAATGGAGAAAGGAGATTTTACCAATAAGGATGACTGCAAGTAGGGATATAGAAAATTGGAAAGAGGGGCTGGAATTTACTGGAGAAAAATAGCGAATGAACCAAAGTATTTGGGAGCAAATAACTACAGATGGAAATTAACTGAGTGGGATGAGGCCAAGAGTTTTGGACTGCAGGTAAAAGACTGCCTTCTGTATCAGGAATTGATATCCGAGTATAGGCAAAGTAAAATGGATAGTGGAGCACTAAATGAAGGACCTGCTCCGGTAGAGTTTTTAGTCAAATTAGAACAGAAACTGCTGTTAAAAAGGGGATAAGTAGAGCATATAAAATATTGCATGATAACTGTAAGACTCCATTAGAGGAGGTTACAAAAGATTGGGAAGAAAGAATGGAAAAGCAGTTTTAGAAGGGGAACAATTGGAAGACATACATATGGCTCCCAAGTATACAGTAAAGTCCAGAAGGCTTAGGATTTTTGCTTAGAAATGTTAGGATAGATATTTTTACATGTTAAGTAGACTTCGAAAGAATGTGTTTGGGAGTATAATGAATTGGCTGATTTAAAAAAAAACCCTACAGATTACTCTGTCAGAAATATTGGGGAGCAAATGAGTATGATTAAGGAAATTATTCTTATTAGATGGGACACAGGATCTGATTGCCTGTACATAGTAAAGCCTTAGTAAGTTTAATTCTGTTGGTTGCCAATGAAAAATCACTAGAAATGGAAAATCAAAATGTAAACTAACAGTATTTAAAGTACTGAATGTTGTAAAAGAGACAGAAGAACTGGAAGAGAGAGCTTTAGAAAAGGAAATGGGCAAATTACAACATAGAAATAAATGGAATTTGTGGAACCAGTATATTCAGAATAATGTTCAAGAGTAGGAGTGATATTAAAGAGAAAGTGGGAAATGAGTGATTTTTTTTATGATGAACTGAAAGACACTTGTTACAAAGAAAGAAGGAAAACTTGTATAATGTGTGTAAATGAAAGAAATGTTAATATGGTTTGTTTTCTTTTTTTATTAATGCATGTGTGACTGTTAGATTTTAGTAAAGGTGTTTCAGAAATACTTAGGAATATTGCAATGTTTGCTGAGTGAGTGGAATGGTATGAAACAGATGCTGTCACATAACTGTCTAAGAGGAGGGCTTTTCCAGTTTGACTTGTCAATGCCCAGTAAAATGAATAGAGGAGAATAGATGAGACTTGTTGGAGCTACCAAGGTGAAATATGTAGTAAGGGTGGCAGCCAGGAGCTACCAGCTGTAAAAGCAAAATGGGGACTGGATATGTGAGGTGGGTGGGACACCAAGCTGTTCTAAATGGTTAGATATGTGTGGTAGTATAAATGCACTTCCCTGGATGCAAAAATGGAGTCCAAATGTCTTGTTTCCTTTTAGCGTGTACACAGGAGCTTCATTTTCCATAAGTCTTAAGAGTAAGTCAGTAATGGCTGACTGCATATGCAGTATACGTACTAGGGGAAATTAATGCTGGAAAGCAGTTAAAGCTCTAGCCAATATTGTTTTGATTCCCAGACCTGCAGAAATCATCCACACACCCACCAGGTTTAATAGCCACAAACTCTAGATGACTCACACAGCGGGCAAAACTGGTTGTTTGTTCTGAGTTTGAACAGTAATGGCCAAAACTGGCTGTTTGTTTTAATTTTGAAAAGGGACTAAAGGTACAGTAATTAAATGCAGCATTGCTGATTAATCCAAACAGGAGCTCAAAAAATGCAAACTGTATCTCAGTATGTCAGTTTACTTAGGGGGGGAGAGAGGGCTATGGAAGGAATTAGAAGGCTAGAAATTCTGGAAGTAAGCATGTGAAACTGTGTGTGTACTTAACGCTGCAGTGCAGTAGTACATTAAACTTAAGTTTCTTACAACTATTTGCTGTACAACACTTTTCCCAGGAATTCGTTTTCCCACAGAAATGTCTTCTCACACATGATGTTAATGGGTCTATATCATTTGAACGAAAGTTCAAAATGTCAATTGCTGTAAACAGTGAAAATGCCAATAATCGAATCCTCACACCCCCTGTTAATTATATATAACAACTCCGATATCGCACTACAGTGAGGAAAGGGCAAATTTCCCGATCTTCACTCTACTGCGATCTCACAAAACAGACATTGATTCCCTGTTGGAGCTCTATGTACATTTTGCTAGGATTGGATAAATTTTGCATCACCCATATGCACACCATGATTAATAGTATTATGCACTGGTGTTATTAAAAAAGAACTCTCTTTCACTTTTAAAATAACATGCTTATATAAGGAATATCAGATGTCATCTACAGCCATTCAGGTTTGAGTGGAGTAACCTCAATAATTAAGAGATTGTACGCAAAGGTTAAGTTAATTACAAGACTACTCCTCAGTAGCATACCTAGTTTGGCTTTTCAGCATATCATGAACTATATAAAAGTGTGCAGCATGGCAGAGAATTTACTACTAATTTTATGATTGTGGGTGATATAAGAGATGAGTCCAGGTGTATGCTAAGATGCATGTAAGACTGGAATTTTCTATTGAACTGCTGTCTGGGCCTGATATTTCCCAGTTTCCTTAGAACCCACTAAGCATGTTCTGGTTACTGAAATGCATTGTTATATTTTTACCTAGATTAACTTATAGGCCAAGCTGGTTAGATGCCTGATAAAATTGAACAAGAATGCTGTTAAAAATATTGCTCTTCGAAGGAGGAAAATTCCCAATTGGCCAGATCACATCATCATCAATGTGCAGAAGCAAGCTATGACTTCTAAGTAAAATGATAAGCAGGTAAATGTTAAGTGTACAAGCTGAGGCCCAGTTACCATTGGTAAATCTGGATTTTTTATTTTATTTTATTTTTGCATTTTTATTTATTTGTTTGCATTTGTTACACTGCTTAGTCTGTTTGATGGAGGTTTATGTGAGTCTTTTGGTAAATATGTTGTCATTATCTTTTGAACTTTTAAATGGTTTCATTTAGGCTTTACAGGCTATTTAGCTTTCCCAAACTATATTTGTTGTATTAGCTATGTTTACCAGTTCTAGACACACACAACAAAATCAAGGCTGTGCTGCTTCTAAAACCAGTGGTATGAAATTGCATTGATGAGCCTGTAGGGACAATCTGACTAAGGAAGAAATACCAGGTCAGAGGTCTGACCTCAATCTTTGTCTCTTCTCTGTTCATGTAATGAATTCCTGCAGAGGTGATACTTTAGAAAAAATATTTACTGTTGTGGTGATTATAACCACACAGCTGAACTTTTTGCCTTTTTTTCCCCCTAACTAAAACTCAGCTGGTGAAACAACCGGCTGCATGTTTACACAAGTTTAGTGTGCTTCATAATTCAACTTTAACATATTATTTCATGATTTAAAATGTCTATTAATAATGTGATTTAATTACCTTCTCTTTATAACAATTAGACATGCATTATACTATATTCTAATTAGCTGGTGACCATATGGCCGATATGTTATATCAATAATTATTTTATTTAAAATGTGTGAATTCGGATAGTGGACTGATCTATAAAGAATCATTTCAGCCACTGCATGGACATGTACAAATATGAAAACAAAGGTGTAAAAAGGTACTAGAATCATGCATCATAAGACATCTAGTCAGAAATCAACCCTAAACAGTCAAGTTGTGAGCTGATCATTAAGGGCCTATTTCAGCTGCTGCTGAGGATATATTAAAAAAGAACTGAAAATGGCACAGACTACTGTTCCTTTTAACACTATATTGCAGCATTATCCTGAGTACATGTAAAAAATTGATATCAGATTCACATATCATATGTCAGTGTAATTAAAGTATACATATTGAGCAGTCTGTAATTGAAGTAAACGAAGTATGACATGAGGTACTCTGGTATTGTCTTCCACAGTATAAGTTTTACTCGAGCTAAAGAAAACATATTACTGGAAGAGTATAAGAAATGCAAACAAGGTAGGCTGCAGTAGTAATAACTGCTTGACTGTGGTTGATTTGGATTTATCAACTAGTGGCACAGTTTATCTATGAAGGTGAAGCTGCAGTAATATTTTTTTAGAGTGGGTAAATCTTGTGTTACATATAGCTCAGCAGTGATAATTAGTGGTAACCCTTTGCAAGATAACCCAGATGGGCAAAGGATCTTGTCTCATACTTGATACTTTGCATTAAAAAGATAGAATGTTGATGCCAGTACTATGTACTTGCATTGCATGTCTGTACATTTTGGTGTATAGGTAGTGCTGATTGTGTACTTGTCAGAGATTATTGACTGCACTTAGAGGCACAAGTCCTTGTGTGTAAAAGAGCCCTACCTGTAGTTTCATAGGGACAATTTATGCCTTCTAACCAAATCCTCATTCATGCCTAAGGTAGTACAAGAACTGGCACTGAATCAAGACACACATCTATCCATTTAACATTACAGTCCCTAGAAAAGTAGGGGCAGGGTATTGCATTTGAAGAGTGTGTTTAGGTGACAGACATACTATATATGAAGAGCAAAGGACTTCTGGCAGTCTGGCAAGCTTTTCCTTTCCTTCATTCCAGGCATGTAGGGAAGGCATTTATTCAAGCAAACCATACAAAATATGTAGCTAATAGCATTATGTTTTGACATGTGAACCATGGAAACATTTTGGAGACGGATAAAGGCTCACTCTCCTAGGACAGCATTTTGAATAGTGGCTTTCTGTAAGAAAATTTAATTCAAGAGCATTTCTGAGGCAACCAGTTTAACCCCATCCACACCTTTTCCAAGCAGTAGAAGCTGGATATTCAAGCTGGAGCAAGGCAGCCTTCACTTCTGCTCTTTGACATGTTATGATCACCTGCTCTCCTTTTTGAGGTAGTAAGCGGCTTTTATGTTCTTCCCATGGGTAATGAATACTGCTGCAGCTGATCCTTATGTTGAACATGACACATGTGGAAGTACACTTGCAGTACCAGTAGTTAAATAGAAGGTTCACTCCTACATTATAAGGTCCTTCATTCATTCCTTTTAGGAGTAGCGACTCTTGCTTTATTCAGCCTGGCAGTAGAATAGTGAAAGAGACTTGAGGTGTTTCTCTTGTCTTTCCCTTTTGGGGAGGAAGGGAACCTGGGCATATTTCTGTCAATCCATGCTTATTCTTTACTAGATGCAATAAGTCAGCACTTAAGCTTTACCACTGAGCTGTGTCTTGTACCCAAGGGTGACTTCATGGCTCTTACCTCTTAATCCAACTCAAGAAGATGAATTTGAGAGGCACTTTTGGCTAGGTAGTCTTACAGCCATAGAACCTTCTCATGCTTCCTTCCTAACCACACTCATTGATGTTCTACGTACCAAAAAGGAACTGAAAAATGGCACAGACTATCCTTCCTTTTAACTCTGTATTACAGCAGTATCCTGAGGAGGGGGGGGGGTGTCGGCCTTGCTGGCGAGAGCCATTTGCTGAGGAATTCAGGTTGGAATTGCAAGCTTTCATCTGCAGCTGACTTCCATAGATAGTAAATTATTACTGCACATTGATCCTTAAGTTTTTAAGACTACTATTATGACTAGTGTACTCTCACAAATGTACTAGGTTCAAGAGAGTAGGCATTAAAGCAGTTACTTAACACCTCAGTCGCACTTTTTGTAATTCTAGTGTATATAGTCATACACGCACAGGCACGTCTGTTTGCGTAAAGCTTCATATTGTGTTTAATAAAGGTTCTTTATGTGACTATTATTAAATACAGTATGAACATTTGTGTGTGCTTGCATATTGCATGTGTGTATTATATATGTTGTGTATATTCTTGGCTACAGTTCTCATTTGCAGGATGTTTTGCTATGGTGATACTTCTCTTCAAAGTTAAAGGTTCTGACTTAACTAGAAAAATGTAATTGAGCCTGTAGTAATCTGAAATAGAAAGCAAGAAATCAGCATCAGTGGTACATCACACAGAAGTGACATGGTTGTGCTGGAACCTTTGAAATTCCAAGAAAAAATTGTACCAATATTATGGAAGCAGAACATTAAGATTTATCCATTTGCTGCTGTGGATTGGTGCAATACTGCATTTCTCAAAGATTTGCTGTTAAGATTAGTGCTTCACTCATTTTTATTTTTCATTTTTCTTAATGAATTTTAGCAGTTTTTGTAAAATGTTCTTGATTTAGGCCCTTCTTGGCTGCTTTTGGCTTTGTCTCAGTTTTTTGAGGTAAATTGATCGTGGCTGCAGTAACAGGTTGCAAGGAGTATGACATTTGTGAAATGTGGAACAAAGCAAATAATATTTCATTCATACTCGGAGACAACTTTTTTAATATTCTGAAAAAAAAAGCCTTAGAAGATGACTTCATTTGCGTTGAGCACTTGTGTTGACAGAAACTAAAAACAAAAGAAAAAAAAAATAAAACCATTCTTTTTTAACTAATGAATATCAGTTCTTCCCATCTTAGTCTAAATCTATCAGAAATTAAGTCTGGATGGTACTTGCATATTGTTGCAACCAGATTCCTAACCTGTCATAATTTGTAATGTTTTCGCAAAACGATGAATGTTAACCTAAAAAGGGGTATGTAAACTCATTCAGCATTTATATCACCTCTTCTTACTAGTGTAAGTGGCTGTTAGAAGTAAATGATTTCAGACTAACAGTACTATGTGTGTGAAGTGGGATAACGGTTTACGCCATTGGCACAGGAGTTCCCCTGGGGAGAAAGGCAGCAGTCTCTGAAGAGTCACTGCCTTGTGGCACCTTGGCTTTTGCTGATTACTGCCCATGAAAAGTTAGAGGACATATTCGTGAGTAACTTCCCTTTGCTAAGGTTGTAATCAGGAATGCAGGACTTATAATGCAGTGTACCAGTGTGGAGTTCACAGAACAAATGAAGTACACCACCCAGGAATAGAAAATTTGACTCTTATTCCTCATGTTAAGTTGTCAATCTCGCCTTCATTCTTGCTGGATGGGTTCGGAGCCGATCCTCGGCTCCGACTCGGCACTTGCTTTAGCTTGAGAACTCCTTTTACCAGCTCGAGGCAACCCTATATCCCATGATGCAAGGCGGAACTACCTCAGATCTCGTTTGCCGCTTAGCGAAAGAGGTCTCCTTTACCAGCTGAGGTAAGTGAGTTTCTTGTTAAAGAAAAGAAAAGCTTAGTTAGGGTTTTATTTTCCCCTTGTATCCACATTTATAGTCTGTAGTGAGTTACAGCCCACCCTATTCCCTTGTTTTTCAAACTTTATAATCTTTTTATAACCTTTAGTGTAAAGTTTTTTAGTTAGGCCTAGAACCCCATTGGTTAATCCCTTCCTGTGTGTTGTGTGTGTTAGGGATTAATTTTGTGTGTTTGTTGGGGTTTGTGTGTGTTACTTCCTCCTAGGATATGTCTAGGGAAGGCAAGGTCTCAGGCTTCAAGAAGTGTGACTCGTGCTGTCAGAAAATGTCTCTGACAGACGGTCACACTTCTTGTGTTTATTGCCTGGGGCCTTTGCACCTGCAGGACTCCTGTGCTTTGTGTCACTCTTTAGCCAGAGAGTCCTGCAGGAAAGGAGGAATAAGCTTATCCTCCGTGGCTTACTTAAGCCAGAAGGTTCTCCCTCTAAAGCAGGGTCTGGGAAACCTTCTAAGCCACCAAGGCTCAGGCTTCAGTATCCAAGCCTCCTCCGGTGGCTCCGGCTGGAACCGATGTATCTACTATAAAGTAGTGGGTTCGGTGCCGCTGGTTCCGATACCTTGTCTACTGTGGCCTTGTCGGCTCCGGCTGAGCCGACCTTATCCAGCATCGGAGCCGAAACCTTCGGCTCCATCTGGAGTTCAGGGACTTCGGCTCCATGGCTCCGTCCCGAAGAGATCTCGGTCCCCTTCGCTACTGAGATCCACTGGCCCGGGGTCTCCTCTTTTGTCGGAGCGGAGCCATCGGAGCCGATCTTTGAGATCTTCCAGGTTGTCTGACCACGACTTGGAGAGGGTGGTAAGCAGGCTGTTGAAGTCTCAGGCACTGGCCCAAATGCTCCATAGCCCGTCTCAACAGACTTGGCTATAGCCTCACCCCTTGAACTTCCTCCTCCGACTCCACACCAGAGTTCGGAGCCGAGCTTCGGGACAGCGACTGTTTCGTGCCGGAGCCGATACATCCTTCGGCTCCGTGCCCTCGGCCCGATCTCCTCCTTGAGACCTTCCTTGGAGGGATCCGTCGCCGGGTTTCCCTTGTTGGCTCCGAGGGGCTAGTGGCATCGGACCCTTGTCCCACCCCGCCTCCCTCTCGGGCTTCGGCTTTGGTAAGCTCGGCGCCGACATTGGCCTCGGAGCCTTCCTCTCAGTGGAGCCGGAATTCCTGTTTCCTCGAGCGGGATATTCCGCCTCCCGGGAGGGAGCCTTTGAGGTGATGAGGAGTGTCCTGGCCTCTGAGCCTGGTCAACGGTCCATCCCCTTAGCTCCTCCCTCTGCGGTGCCTATGCACGCCGCTTGCCAGCCTCTTGCTCTCAGGCCCAGGGATCCATCGCCCCAGGTTTCCCCATTGGGAATTTCCTCCTCTTCCGTTTCTCCTGATCCTGCAGGTGAACCCTCGAAGAGGACGTAAGAGGAAACACACAGACTCCCGAGTCTACTACATCGGATACCGACTTAGATGAGTCGGAGGGTTCCCACGATCCCCTCTGAGGATGTCTCCTTTTCAGATATCCTTGAGCTCCTCAAACAGAGGGGGAATTGGCCAGCCATTGATCCCTCCGAGGATGAGTCGGTATACCTGGAGGCTTTGGATCCCGACCCTCCACCTCCTGGGTGTCTCCGCCTTCGACCCACTTATGCAGGTAGTGGCTCGGAAGGCGTGGGCGGCTCCAGATTCTGTGGAACCTGTCCCCAGGAGACCATCCAAATTCATCACGGCCCCCTACGGACAAACAGTTCCTTTCCAAGGGTGTCTCTGTTGATGCTATGGTGGCGGCGGCCACTAAGAAGGAACTGGCGGATCCTTCAGTACCTGTCCATCCTCCTAACAAGGATTCTAGGACCATGGACAGGTATGGAAAACGGATGTTTTCTTCAGCGACCTTTGCTATGCGTTCGCTGAACTACCTTTGTCACTTCACCAGGCTTCAACGAGATATTCTCAAGGAACTGGGTGAAGTAGTCCAGGATCCTTCTGCTGCTGGGGCTCAGGAAAAGATTGCCTCGCAGCTTGCTATCCTGAATTCCATATCTAACTCCTCCATGCGGCTCATATCCTATGCGGCCGATGGAGCAAGCAGGGCCGCAGGCACAGGAGTTGCTCTTAGACGCCAAGCCTGGATGCGGCTTTGTAATTTTTTGGACCCTTTAAGGCGTCCTTCACTAATACCCCTTGATGGTTCGGCTTTGTTCGGACCTCAGGTGAAGGATACCTTGACCAGGTGTGAGCAGGACGGTAAAACTCTTTCTGCCGTTGGAGTCCATTTTTCCGCTCCTTCTAGGCCATATCCCAAGGGTCAGAAGGGGGGGAAGATGTGGTTCCGTAAAGCCCAAGGAGCTACACCGGACACGTGGGTCAGTTTACCCCCAGAGGCAGAGGGGTAATAATAGACACCGCCCTAGAGGCAGGGGGTCCTCAGAACCAGGGCAACAGGAGTCTCTTCCTGAGAAGCCCTTTCAGCATCCCTGAGGTGTTGCCTGACTGTCCACCCTTGGAGGCAGTCGGGGAAGGATTTCACTGTACCCAGTAGCCTGGCAATCCCTATCACAAGAGATGTGGGTACAGTCGATCATATCCGAGGGTTACAAAATCCCTTTGAAAGGTTTCAGACCTCTACAATCCCTTCCAGACATCTCACCTGGTCAAAGGGATTTGGCAGAACAGGAAGTTTCAAAGCTCCTAGGAAAGAGCCGTCCAGACTGTGCCGGGCAGACCAGGTAGGATCCGCGCCTACTCGAGATTCTTTTGGTCCCTAAAAGGACGGAGATTGGAGACCAATATTAGACCTGAGCAATCTAAACAGATTTGTCAAGAAGGCAAGATTCCGGATGGTCACGCTTCAGTCCATTCTGCCCTTTCTGGGCAAGGACAACTGTATGTGCTCTATAGACCTTCAGGATGCGTACTATCACATAAAGATTCACAGACGCTCCAGAAGGTTTCTCCGCTCGGCACAGGGACCAGTCATTACCAATTCAGAGCACTGCCCTTGGCCTCACTTCAGCCCCCAGAGTGTTTACCAAATGCATGGCAGTGGTCACAGCTCATCTGAGACGTCAAGGATTTCAGGTGTTTCCCTACTTGGACGACTGGCTCCTCTCCGCCACCATCAAGGGTCAGCTTCTTCAGTCCAGAGACTACACTCTACAGCTTTGCAGGAGTTTGGGAATTTCAGTAAATTTCGAAAAATCTTCTCTGCTGCCTTGCCAATCTATCACCTTTATAGGCGCAGAATTAAACACCGTCAAAATGTTAGCCAAACTAACAGATCAAAGAATTCTGGACATCCAAAAATTGCTCGATTCTATTGCAGAGCAACAAGATCAAAGCCAGATTTATACTGAAGGTTCTAGGGCTTATGGCTGTGCCCATTGTGCTTCTACCACTGGCTCGCCTACATGCCTTCTGCAGTGGATGCTATTCACCAGTGGTCGTACCACAGTCTTCCGATGAGGCACGAAATCTTAGTCACACAGTCGCAGAGCTCATCTAAATTGGTGGATATCTTCCTCTTCTTCATCAAGGCCGACCTTTTATTCCCCTCCTCCAGTTGCCACAGTCACCACGGATGCCTCTCTGATTGGGTGGGGCATTATCAGGGCAGGATGGTCCACGGACGCGGCATCCCATAGAATACCATCTGCACATCAAGTTGTGAGCTGATCATTAAGGGCCTATTTCAGCTGCTGCTGAGGATATATTAAAAAAGAACTGAAAATGGCACAGACTACTGTTCCTTTTAACACTATATTGCAGCATTATCCTGAGTACATGTAAAAAATTGATATCAGATTCACATATCATATGTCAGTGTAATTAAAGTATACATATTGAGCAGTCTGTAATTGAAGTAAACGAAGTATGACATGAGGTACTCTGGTATTGTCTTCCACAGTATAAGTTTTACTCGAGCTAAAGAAAACATATTACTGGAAGAGTATAAGAAAGGCAAACAAGGTAGGCTGCAGTAGTAATAACTGCTTGACTGTGGTTGATTTGGATTTATCAACTAGTGGCACAGTTTATCTATGAAGGTGAAGCTGCAGTAATATTTTTTAGAGTGGGTAAATCTTGTGTTACATATAGCTCAGCAGTGATAATTAGTGGTAACCCTTTGCAAGATAACCCAGATGGGCAAAGGATCTTGTCTCATACTTGATACTTTTGCATTAAAAGATAGAATGTTGATGCCAGTACTATGTACTTGCATTGCATGTCTAATACATTTTGGTGTATAGGTAGTGCTGATTGTGTACTTGTCAGAGTTATTGACTGCACTTAGAGGCACAAGTCCTTGTGTGTAAAAGAGCCCCTACCTGTAGTTTCATAGGGACAATTTATGCCTTCTAACCAAATCCTCATTCATGCCTAAGGTAGTACAAGAACTGGCACTGAATCAAGACACACATCTATCCATTTAACATTACAGTCCCTAGAAAAGTAGGGGCAGGGTATTGCATTTGAAGAGTGTGTTTGGGTGACAGACATACTATATATGAAGAACAAAGGACTTCTGGCAGTCTGGCAAGTTTTCCTTTCCTTCATTCCAGGCATGTAGGGAAGGCATTTATTCAAGCAAACCATACAAAATATGTAGCTAATAGCATTATGTTTTGACATGTGAACCATGGAAACATTTTGGAGAGCGGATAAAGGCTCACTCTCCTAGGACAGCATTTTGAATAGTGGCTTTCTGTAAGAAAATTTAATTCAAGAGCATTTCTGAGGCAACCAGTTTAACCCCATCCACACCTTTTCCAAGCAGTAGAAGCTGGATATTCAAGCTGGAGCAAGGCAGCCTTCACTTCTGCTCTTTGACATGTTATGATCACCTGCTCTCCTTTTTGAGGTAGTAAGGACTTTTATGTTCTTCCCATGGGTAATGAATACTGCTGCAGCTGATCCTTATGTTGAACATGACACATGTGGAAGTACACTTGCAGTACCAGTAGTTAAACAGAAGGTTCACTCCTACATTATAAGGTCCTTCATTCATTCCTTTTAGGAGTAGCCACTCTTGCTTTATTCAGCCTGGCAGTAGAATAGTGAAAGAGACTTGAGGTGTTTCTCTTGTCTTTCCCTTTTGGGAGGAAGGGAACCTGGGCATATTTCTGTCAATCCATGCTTATTCTTTACTAGATGCAATAAGTCAGCACTTAAGCTTTACCACTGAGCTGTGTCTTGTACCCAAGGGTGACTTCATGGCTCTTACCTCTTAATCCAACTCAAGAAGCTGAATTTGAGCGGCACTTTGGCTAGGTAGTCTTACAGCCATAGAACCTTCTCATGCTTCCTTCCTAACCACACTCATTGATGTTCTCTGCACCAAAAAGGAACTGAAAAATGGCACAGACTATCCTTCCTTTTAACTCTGTATTACAGCAGTATCCTGAGGAGGGGGGGGGGTGTCGGCCTTGCTGGCGAGAGCCATTTGCTGAGGAATTCAGGTTGGAATTGCAAGCTTTCATCTGCAGCTGACTTCCATAGATAGTAAATTATTACTGCACATTGATCCTTAAGTTTTTAAGACTACTATTATGACTAGTGTACTCTCACAAATGTACTAGGTTCAAGAGAGTAGGCATTAAAGCAGTTACTTAACACCTCAGTCGCACTTTTTGTAATTCTAGTGTATATAGTCATACACACACAGGCACGCCTGTTTAAGTAAAGCTTCATATTGTGTTTAATAAAGGTTCTTTATGTGACTATTATTAAACACAGTATGAACATTTGTGTGTGCTTGCATATTGCATGTGTGTATTATATATGTTGTGTATATTCTTGGCTACAGTTCTCATTTGCAGGATGTTTTGCTATGGTGATACTTCTCTTCAAAGTTAAAGGTTCTGACTTAACTAGAAAAATGTAATTGAGCCTGTAGTAATCTGAAATAGAAAGCAAGAAATCAGCATCAGTGGTACATCACACAGAAGTGACATGGTTGTGCTGGAACCTTTGAAATTCCAAGAAAAAATTGTACCAATATTATGGAAGCAGAACATTAAGATTTATCCATTTGCTGCTGTGGATTGGTGCAATACTGCATTTCTCAAAGATTTGCTGTTAAGATTAGTGCTTCACTCATTTTTATTTTTCATTTTCTTAATGAATTTTAGCAGTTTTTGTAAAATGTTCTTGATTTAGGCCCTTCTTGGCTGCTTTTGGCTTTGTCTCAGTTTTTTGAGGTAAATTGATCGTGGCTGCAGTAACAGGTTGCAAGGAGTATGACATTTGTGAAATGTGGAACAAAGCAAATAATATTTCATTCATACTCGGAGACAACTTTTTTAATATTCTGAAAAAAAAAGCCTTAGAAGATGACTTCATTTCGTTGAGCACTTGTGCTGACAGAAACTAAAAACAAAAGAAAAAAAAAATAAAACCATTCTTTTTTAACTAATGAATATCAGTTCTTCCCATCTTAGTCTAAATCTATCAGAAATGAAGTCTGGATGGTACTTGCATATTGTTGCAACCAGATTCCTAACCTGTCATAATTTGTAATGTTTTCGCAAAGCGATGAATGTTAACCTAAAAGGGTATGTAAACTCATTCAGCATTTATATCACCTCTTCTTACTAGTGTAAGTGGCTGTTAGAAGTAAATGATTTCAGACTAACAGTACTATGTGTGTGAAGTGGGATAACGGTTTACGCCATTGGCACAGGAGTTCCCCTGGGGAGAAAGGCAGCAGTCTCTGAAGAGTCACTGCCTTGTGGCACCTTGGCTTTTGCTGATTACTGCCCATGAAAAGTTAGAGGACATATTTGTGAGTAACTTCCCTTTGCTAAGGTTGTAATCAGGAATGCAGGACTTATAATGCAGTGTACCAGTGTGGAGTTCACAGAACAAATGAAGTACACCACCCAGGAATAGAAAATTTGACTCTTATTCCTCTTCCTGCCTCATACCCAATGTGATAGATTAATACTTAGTAGTTTACACAGCCCTTTTAAGGTTAAGATAAATATTTCTGCCAAGACCCAACAAATTATGCCACTTTGGAAATCAGGTTGTGATAATACATAAGGTACCTTCTGGAGTTTTTGTATATTATACTGACTCCCTTATTTGTTAATACTGGAAACCTTTGTTGCCACATAATTCTTGTGGTTATGGCAAGAACCTTTAGACAGACATGAGGAGCAAAGGTGCTTTCTTTTCCTACTTCTGAGAGTGTCTTTAAAACTTAAACTTTTTTTTTTTTTTTTTTTTTTACATCTGATAGAGAACATCAAACAGTTTATGGCTACAAAATCCTCTTACCAGAGGGTGAAGGGCACCAGAAGTGTATCATAATTTTTGATGTGGGATGTCCTTTGAGTTTAAATTGTGTTTTCTACTTTATTAAGCTTATAGTATCACATTATTATTTTCTTGTTGGCTGATGTAACGGCTGAGAGAGCTGATACTGACTTTATCATTATGAGAGTTTGTCTTATGGTACTGGTATTTTGTTCTGCTTTATATGACACTTGTATGCTGTCACTAGATTTATAAAATATTAATCATAAAAATAAGGTACTGAAGAAACTTCCGATAGTATAATTATTTGAAAATCTGCATGCTTCTTTAACAGAGGTAATGATAACATCAGTGATGTCACTTCCATTGTTGGAGCTAATCTTAAGGAAGAAAATGCAAAACTGTTGGCAACAAACTGTGATCTGATGAAAACTAAGGTACACTCATGTGTGGAGTCAACCTTCCTTGCTGCAGGCCCTTTGCATAAGCGTATTATCGAAGCTGGTGAGTGAAGATATAATTATGTCATTTGTTTTCATGCTTCAGATTGTTTATAAACAACATTTGAATTGCTGTAAAGGCATAAGTTGTGCAAAACATTTCAAAACTCTTTGTTAAAAGTTGTGTGTGACTAACAGCATTAATGCTTACTACTCCAGTTGCTGGAAAGAATTGGGATCTATAATGAGTCCAAGGAATAAGTTTTGTTTTAGTAACTGAAACCCATGAAATATTTAATGCTGCCTGTATGACTGCACCTAGCAATGATCATGGGACAGTTTGTCTGATTAAATAGCTGCAGTAAGGTATAGTAGGTAATGTTTCTAACACCATGTGCAGGTGGATCTCAGAGTGACATCTACCCTATTGTCAACCTATGTCCGCTTATATCAAAGATTCTTGAGAAGATTATGAACAAATCCAAGAATATGTCAAGTATGATATACTCCCTGTTGAACAGTATAACTCTACCCATAATTACATAACTTTAACAACCATATCATAGCCAATATTCAGATTTATATTAATACAGATGAAGAATAACCAGCGTAATATTCCTTGATCTTAAAAGAACCTTTGAAACTTTGATCACAGTATACTGTTACAAAAATTGCTACCGTTATGTGGAGTTTTTAATGAAGATTTACTGTAGTTTAAATACTGTTTGAATTACAGAACCTTCAGAGTAGTAGGGCCTAGCTCACATTCTGAATTAGATTTGATCGCTAAAGGGATGCCTCAAGGTTTGGTACTTGGGTCTGTCTTCACTCTTTATTTATTACTGACCTACGCTTTGCCCACCCAGAGACAAGCTTACTCCTTTATGCAGATAATGTGTTATGTAATAGATCTATAAAGAATGTAGGTACCATTTCATGATCCTTACAGGTAGACTTTAAGTTAGTTTGTTCACATCTAAAAAAATAACTATAAACAAAACAATTCTGCATCATCAAAAACACAGAAGGGGATTTGTTTCATAAGACGACCTTTTAAATTAACCATCCATCAAAATACTTTTCCAGAAAGTATCAAAACAGTTGACAGTTTAGCCCTCTTCAAAAAAAAGATTAAAGTCATATTTATTTAATAACAGTGAATACAGATGTTTTGGAAACATTGGCTAGCTAAACATTAAATATAAGGCAATAGGCATAATAATTGTTAATTTAGCTGTAGATAAATCAGTATGTTAGAAATTACATATTTACCATATTATGAGTAAATTGCTACTTTACAAACATAAATATATATTATGGATATGCAAGTATTGTATGTACTGTGAGATGTATATACGTTTGTAAATTCAGTATACACTTCATCTGCATAAATTAGCCTTTTGCCACTTTTTCTTTAATACTGTGACCTTTTGTATATTTTTATATGTGGCCAATTGGTATTGACTTAATACAGTGATTTACCAGTATTCAAGCCTTTACATGCACCCGTGCTTTATTTAACCAATATCATATCTAGGCTAACAGTAGATCTCTTCAGATAATTTCTTTATAAAGTCAATATCACTATATATAGAGAGTCAGTAAATGTCATACTTACATTGACATCTGCTGTTATGCTGCAGTCATGGTTTACAACACATCTCTGTATTTTTATTTTCTTTTTTGCTCATACTCCTCACACTAAATTTATTCCCATTGTTAAATGGAAGTTTTTTTGGTGATATTGTTAAATTATTTCTACTTAGCCTTATTGTGCATTCTTGATGTCTTGACAGGTGAATGTCTCAGTTACCTTTATGGTTTTGTAAATGCCTTGTACATAACTTTCTGCCATGGGTTTTGACTGATGAGAGTCTTTGGGCCATTTCACTCACTTGGTTAACTAATATAAAGTAAGTAAATCATGTAAACACAGTAAAAAATGTACATTGCTTAGATTTTCTTCACAGCCCAGCCATGACTTGGGAACAGTTTCATTTTCAGTGGTGGCTGTCTGTGTTCTACTAGCTGGTAATCCAGATTGAGAATTACAAATCAAAATGTAAATATATGGCAGTGTGACACATTCATTTTTTTCCAAACACCTTTATTGAATTGTCACTTGTGACACAGGCAAATTTACATTCATATAAAAGTAATCAAACTATATTAACATAAACATTATACCTCACATGTTTTGCTGTATATCACATAGCCTAAGCAATATTACATAAAGTATTCAATTCCCTGCCTTTTTTTAAACAATAAACATCTTTAATAAACCATCACTTATGACATAAGCAATCATACGTTTATACCAACACACTTAGTTTAAGCTTGAATTATCTTCTGCTCCTCCTTTCGCCCTTTCCACTTTACTAAAAAAAAAAAAAACTTTGCTGGAATCACCCTGTGTACTGACAGTGTGTGCTTCTCAGCTGATAAGTATATTTTTTGTCACTTTTTAACTGTTCAGAGTTGAATAAAACAATAACTGAATTCACTTCAGAATACATTTTGAATAAATTCCATTTATTTAAACTGTATTTGCTTTAATACTGCTACACACTGAAGTGCGCTAGCTTGCACTGCACTTGAATTGTTTTTAGTGCTCTTTTAGCTGCTTTTCTGTAATAAAAAAAAAAAAACTCTAAGCCTGTTTCCTACCTTTCCTGTAACTAGTGTAGTCCAGATACAGATTTGCTATATCCAGGACTGTATGTAAGCCTTTGATCCCCCCAAGCCTTTCTGTGTTGGAGGGAAGCATGCTAGCTTATCAGTGGGAGTGGTAAGTACTAGGTAACCTATCTACCACATAAGGAGTGGTTTCTGGCTCAGAAATTGTAGTTATTGGCCGTTTGGGCAGTTTTTCCATCTCTCTCTCTCAACTTCCTGATTTAAAAGCCCGCATTTGCACTTGTCCCCCCCCCCTTCCTGTAACTAGTCTAGTCCAGATACAGATTTGCTGTATCCAGGACTGTTTGTAAGCTCCTGAGCCCCTCAAGCCTTTCTGTGTTGTAGGGAAGCCTTCTAGCTTATCAGTGGGAGAGGTAAGCACTAGGTAACCTATCTATCACACAAGGAGTGGTTCTGGCCCAGAAATTGTAGTTACTGGCCATTTGGGCAGTTTTTCCATCTCTCTCAACTTTTTGATTTAAAAGCCTGCATTTGCACTTGTTTCCCCCCTTTCCTGTAACTAGTTTAGTCCAGATACAGGTTTGCTGTATCCAGGACAGTTTGTAAGCTCCTGAGCCCCTCCAAGCCTTTCTATGTTGGAGGGAAGCCTGCTAGCTTATCAGTGGTAGTGGTAAGCACTAGGTAACCTATCTACTACATAAGAAGTGGTTTCTAGCCCAGAAATTGTAGTTATAGGCCGTTTGGGCAATTTTTCCATCTTTCTCAACTTTCCGATTTAAAAGCCCGCATTTGCACTTGTTTCTTTCCTGTAACTAGTCTAGTCCAGATACAGATTCTTAGTTTTAGCACTTGAATTTGCTTATTCGTGCTCGGCACTTGTTCAGAACTTGTAAGCACTAAATAAGCTATGAATCACTACAGCACTCAACCTTCCTCGTTACCTAGAGGAAAACATTTTTTTGTACTTACTTTCCTCACTTGCTTAGAGAAAAACAGCTCTTGTACTCACTTTCCTCACTTATCTAGAGGAAAATATTTTTTATTCAGGCATGTCCAAGGGTCAGCTCCCAGTGTTCTTTCCTGTCTGTCTGATGAATATGGGCATATTTGGGCAATGTAGCAATTGCCTCATGTACACAGACAACCCTCTCCTTCTTCCACCCAACACTACAACCTGTGAGAGATGCACTTATCTAGCCAAACTGGAGTTTAAGCTCTCTCCAACCAAGACTGAACTTGACAGTCAAGTGGAGAAAGTAAACACTTGCACCACACCACACTCATCACATGTCCAACTAACTCTACACCACCAAAATCCACACATAGAAACACAAAAACATTTGCAGAGGCTCTCAGTAATAATCTGCTCAAGCAACAGAGAACTCCAAAGCAGAAACGCAAGCAACCTCCACCACAACCCAAATGACACATAGCCCGCAAACTCAGTGTGCCAATCAACCACAGCCCATAAGGCAAAACAACGTACCCAACACACTAGTCATAGGTGACTCTATAGTCGAGCACATTGATGTCCCACTCACCAGGCTAAACAAGGAGAATGTTACTGTCAGCTGAGTATCTGGTGCCAGGATCCGCCACATAACCCACGCACTCAGGTCACTCCACAACAAGTACAAATATGACTCTGTCATTGTCCATGTTGGTGTGAACGACCTGAGACATACCTCCCTGGACTACATAAAAAGAGACATGGAAGAGCTCTCCGATCTTGTAGCCCAGGCAGGTATGACACTAGCCCTGAGTAGCATTCTGCCATTGCCCAGAATGATACCACAGTGCAAGGACAAAAATGATTGACTTCAACAATTGGCTAAGCTTCTGGTATCATTCTAAGGTGATCCAGTATCTGTCTGCCTGGGACGACATGGTCGACAGACCACGATGCTTTGCCAGAGATGGCCTGCACCTGTCGCCCCTGGGATTCCGGATACTGGCTAAGACTCTTGCCATCCCTATAGTGCCTTTTTTAGGCAAGGTTCAAATGACAAATTCACCACTGTAACAGGCAAGCAAAAACTGAGGGTAATGCTACTCAATGCTAGAAGTCTAAATCTCAAAATGCACCCACTCGAGGCACTCCTTAAAATGGAGAACACCCATATCTGTGTAGTGACTGAGACCTGGTTCAAGGCTCCAGAGATCACCCCAGCACTACCAGGCTATAACTCATACCACACTTTTCGGCCATGTAACCTGGACACGAAACACCAAAGGCGGAGGTGTGTCCATATTCATTAAGGATATCCACACCTCCGGGCTAGTTGCTCAGCATAATGCATCCAAGGTTATCCAAGTGCAACTAACTCTGGGCAAAACTGCAGTTCAAATTGTAGCTTGCTACAGATCCCCCACCATGCCCCAGGATTCCCACTCCTCTTTTCTTGATATACTGGAAAATGTTAGGGTTCAGCCAAACACCCTAAAAATGGGCGATTTCAACTACCCCACCATTAACTGGGAAAACTACTCATGTACCAACAACTTCACTCAACCCATTCTGGAATTCATAAATTCCAATGACCTGGATCAACTTATCCACAATCCCACCAGGGGCAGCAGTATCCTAGACCTGGTCATTACCAACATGAGTGACCGGTGTTCCACACCTGAAGTCAACTCCTCGTTAGTATGATCTGACCATAAGCTAATCAACCTAGATATCCATATCCCTCCATCCCTCCCCCACCCACCATTAAGGAAACCATGGTAAAAAATTTCTTCAAAACCAACTTCATGCTTCTTAAGGCAGAAGTGGCAAACTTCATGACACCCATGCAGATGGACAGTACAGTTACGACTGCTGAATCCTACACAAATGCACTCTATAAGCACTTACACAAGTGCATGAATCGTGCTATCCCAAACAGAACCAAGATGCTATCCTCCAAAAAAATGAAGACAATCTGGTGGTCCCCTGTCATAAACAAACTGTACAACAGAAGGAAGAAACTGTTGCAAAAGAGAGTAAAATCCCATGAGTGGAGGAGCTCCCTGGTCAGCCTCAATATGAAGCTGAGATCCCTTATAAGATCCCCCAAAGCTACCTATGAAAACAAAATCACCACTGATTCTAAGGACAACTTACAAAAACAAAATCACCACTGATTCTAAGGACAACCACAAAGCATTCTATAGCTATGTCAAGAATCTCAATGGCAACACCCAGATCGGTTCTGAGTTACAGCACAACGGCACGAAAATTACAGAACCAACTGATATTGCCAACATCCTGGTCGATAGGTTCAGTGCTAACTTTACCCACCTCTCACCCCCTAAAGGGCCCATATCTATACAGGAAGAATGCAGAGTCCCTGTAATCACAACTACACAGGTAAAAGTTGCACACTCTAAAGCCAAAAACACAGCATCCATGGGACAGGACAATATCCCAGGCTGCGTTTTACATGAACTTCAGAACGAACTGGCTCCACACCTAAGCACCATGTTCAGTGATAGCCTCACATTAAGCTTTGTGCCTACTGAATGGTGCACAGCAACAGTTATCTCACTCCACAAAGGGGGAGCCACCACTGATCCCAGGAACTATCGCCTATTAGCCTGGTCTGCAAGGGCATGGAACGTATCATCATGGAACTCAAAAACAAAGACATTGGTAACCTCCAAACTCTGGACCTCACCCATTTCAGGTTTATGAAAGGCAGATCATGCCTCCAGATCATGTCTCCTGAACCTGATAGACTTCTTTGAGGCAGTCACCAAAGCCGTAGAAGAGGGTAAAGTGGGTTCACACAGCCTATCCTGACCTCGCCAAGGCTTTCGACACCATCCCCCATTCTGGAATTATAGCTAAACTCACTAAACTAGGTATAAATCCCTACATCATAAGATGGGTTGCCGACTGGCTCACTGACCGAACCCATACTGTAAAAGTTGCAGACTCCAAATCTGACTTCAACCCAGTGACAAGTGGAGTACCACAGGTTCAGTCCTGGGACCTCTCCTGTTTGGTATCTACTTCTCTGAAGTACAGGCTAACACAGAAGGCCTCTGGCTAACAAAGTTCACAGACGACTGCATACGAGGAGCCATAGTCAAGTCCCCAAATGATGTGGACATCCTACAGAAGGGCCTCATTGAGACAGATGCCTGGTGTCAGAGCCATGGCCTCAAGCTCAATGCCAGAAAGTGCATTGTCATCCCCTTTGGTAAAAACTCTGTACCCTTGAACTGCCACATAGGCAGCAGTCTACTTAACATCGAATGTGTGATAAGAGACCTTGGGACCCAGGTGGATAGTAGTCTCTCCTTTGATAATCACATTGCCAGAGTAGTCAGGAAGTCCTTCTACGTGGCACACCTCATCACAAAAGGGTTCTCATCCTGGAAAAAAGAGATCATTGTTCCCCTCTACTCGACTTTCAGACCCATTGTAGAGTACAGCGCCCCTTTTGTACCTCACAAGACATCTTCAGCAGCTGGAAAGGCCACAGAAGTACTTCACAAACAGGATTACTGGCCTCAAACAGATGCCCTACACTGACCGTCTCAAAAAACTCGAGCTTTACTCCGTAGCATATCACCTACTCCGAGGTGATCTCTGCCAAACATATAAATCTATGTCAAACCCAGAGCTGCTGTACATGCTACACCTAAAGAAATCCCAATTCCTCTGAGCTACACGCTCTAGGGACCTAAACCTTGTCACCACAATAAACAGGACATGCTGGAGGGATAGATTCCTGTCCTAGAAACTTCCCATACTCTGGAACAAGCTACCCATCTATGTCAGGCAAAGTTCCTCATTAGCACTCTTCAAGAAAAATCTTGATGAGTGGATGGGAAATAGCAAATACACCCCGGGGATCACTTCTGTGGCTCTGCTCAACAGTGGCACAGGAAAATAACTTTCTTGGGTGGCATAAGCCAGGGAACCTTGTTGGCTAGGCTTACTTAGGCCCTTGGGTCGATAGCCTAGTACCTACCTATGAAGCTATATAAATGAAAACAAACCACACAGACACAATTCTAGTCACAAAAATTTTACATCACGAAGTATACTGACACACTCCAGGATACAAACATTATACATCACTTGTAATCTACCCAGTCTTTCTCACTTAAACATTGCACAGTTCATTTAAGTCCTGTAACCATTTAGACCTCATTCCTCCCTTGTATGTATTGTTCCCACAGTTCCCATTTTTCCCATGTAGTTTGCTCCTACCCTGTTCTAAAGTTCTCAATTCCACTTGTATTATCTCTGTTGCTATATTCATTACTTACAGTATAGTTGGTTTAGATTTTGATTTCCATTTTCTAATAATTGCTTTTTTGGCAACCACCATTATTAGACACAGCAAGGCCTTACCATGTCTAGGCAATTCCGATTCTGTTTCATAACTCAGAAAAATCATCTTCCTCATCAGACCAGTCTGCCCAACCAGCATCTCCAGCAGTGTGACACATTCTTATTCATCACTGCAAACATATTATCCTTTGCTATATAAAGCTGACATTAAAAGAAAATGTTGCTAACCTGTACATGACTTCATGGCAAATCTTTTCTATGCCGCATATGTTGGAAAGTAATGCATATTGATAAAATTTGTAACTGGATTGTGGAAAGATTTAAGATAAGTATTCTAAGTAAGAAGACACGATGTACATGAGTAGTTTGCATTAATATCTGTCATAAGTTTGGCACCACGTACATTCCATACTATGGACCACTTGGGCAGTTTTATTTTAAACTGCAGAGCACACTAAAATTTTCACTTAAAATATTTCAGTTGTGCGTACAAAAATACATATATGCATGCATGTGCTTTTGTGCAAGCATGTATGCATATTTATTTATTATTTCATTAGGTTATATCTAGTAGAAATGGCATATTTTCAGGGGAGACTCAAAATGATATTCTTATTTAATTGTGGGTAATTGACCAGGACACTAGGAGAATTTCCCTACTGTTTGCTGGAGGACACCAGAGGACAGACCCTGAGCAAAGAGACAAATTGGAGGAGGAGGTGGATGCTTGTGTTGCAAGACAGGACCAAATGAAGTAATAAGGGTGGAAAAAATTAGCCATACTAATATTCAGTAACAGTCAGCTGGAGACTGTGTACTGTGAAGAATTGGAATGAGTAAGGATGATATTGAGGGCACTGCAAGTGAAACCATGGAGTCTGCTTCCTTGAATGCTGTAGAACTCATTCCCATCATACCAAATGTACATAAATTTATATCTGATTTGTACCAAGATGTTACTGTAATACGTATAAATTTTGTACAACTCGCATACTTACAGAGGTCATTATTACAATGTCGGCTTCAAATAAAATTGTCAAACATGCAACCACAAATATACACCCAAACATTTTGATCTTAGCATGCAATATTTCACCTTTGTTATAACCAGATTTTATTATATATTGTTATATCTTTATGCGAGAGTTGTCTTTCCGTAGCTGAACTAAAAATAGCTCATTTGGATGAGTTTTCTACCCAGGTTATCAAATGAAAATAAATAAATAAATAAATAAAAATAAAAGTTGTAAGTAGAAGACCTTAACTTAAAGATGACTGAACTCAAGTAAAAACAGAGATTGGGAGAAAGGTGTATAAATTTCAAGTTCATCAAATTCATCAGCCACGTGTTATAGCAGTTAGTAAATGAAGTAAAAATCCAGACACTTTCGAAGAAACATGCTGATCAGTTCAACAAATGCTGTCATGCTACTTTGCCTATCGTTAAGCTCACCCTCAGAGTGCTCAGGGCTAGTTTCTGTATGCTAGGTGAGGATAATGAGAAGACATGCAGAACAGAGGAGAGTAGTAGACTCTTTCAAAGGTTTGGTATCCTTAGTCTTCCTGGTTCAACTGTCAGACCAGTGTGTATTTTCCTTTTAAGGAGAGAGCACACAAGATGCAAGACTACTTTCCCAACTGTCATAAACTGATGCCATTATATCTTTAGGCTGACACTCTTCCATTTTATTTTTCATTTGTATTATAGGGTTCAGTAATGCTGTCCAAGCAGCCATCTTCAGTGCGCAAAGGGAAGTAACTCTGATTGTGACCTAGATAATACAGAATTCTGTTGCTACCCATCCACAGAATGAGCTGGCCAGAGAGGGCAGGAGTAGGAGACTAATATTGGTGCACCCTGTCCTAGGGAAGGCAAGTTGCCTGATCTGTAGTGGCAGTGATTCCTGGCAGAGGCCAAGCAGATTGTAGCAGGAGGATTGGATCATACCATAGTACTGCCCAGCAATGCTTCACCATGTAGCTGAGGGGTGGCATACATCTGGAAGTATACATGAAGGACTTGGCAATGAATTGTTTGCCCTTGTGGAGTAAATGGCAAACAGCTGCAGAGAAAACTGTTTTGAGAAAGGTGGAGCTGATGGCGTGCAGATGCAGAAAGAATATTTTTTGAGGAAAATTGCTAATTGTAAAAATTAGTGCATTGTCAATTTGAGGCTGTATGTGTGTGTTTGAAAAGAAAGAAATGGGTAAAACGTCTGTCTTGTGGTAGTGCTGCATCATTTGTTCTCAGTCTTGATCAGATTTACAAGTTTCAAAATGTTTTTACACCTTTTTTGATATATTTTATTTATTTACTTACGTTTTGTTGACTTGTTATTCCTTATAGGCATAGTCTGTCTTTCAGGGTAGACCAGCAGAAGTTTTCGTAGTGATTAAGGGAAATCTAACCAGGACACCAGTGAAGTTTTCCTAGTCTTTTGAAAGGGCATGATACCTTTATTTGTGGTTTTGGCAGCAAATTTATATCAATGCTGAAAATGAATGGAAGAAACCATGACGTTTACAAAGTTGGGAGGTTGGTGGTTGCCTGACAAGGTGTTACAACAGAAGATGGTTGAATTGTAACCAGCCTAAAGACATGGGAGAGCTTCATATGTGAAGACTGCAGAAAAGATAGGTAGCGGACTGTAGAAAGTGTGTTTTAGTGCAGGCATACCAGCATAGAAAAGTAAAATTCTGTGTGTGTCTTTTCCTGTGGTTAAGGAGACTGAGCCACAACAACAGGAGTGATATCCCACCAAGAATGTCTTCTGGCTGTCTATAGAGGTGACATTGTGGTAGCTTCCATTTGGGCATACAGAAATGACTACTTCTGCAACTAATAAAGCAGTTGCATTCCTGAAGCACAACTTTACTAAAATATACTATGCTTTTCCCATTGAGATAGCAAACTTGCAGTTGTCCTGAATAATAACAGTATACCATTAAAATACCTTAAACATAATATGTTCATCATTCTGTCTGCCTCAGAGGCATGTTGGGTTATTTGCCAAGGTAACCCAATACTAACCTGCTTTCAAAAGCTCAGACTCCCTTCCCACTCCCTTTCTGTGACAGCTGATTGGCTGAGCATATCCTGGGAGGAATTGTCTACAGCTGTCAGAGGAAGCATATCCTGGGAGGAATGTGTACAGCTGTCACAGGAAGTGTATGTTCATTCTTTTTCTGCCATCCAATGATTTTTCCAGCTTACTGCTCAGATGAGCCCCGTTTGGGAACCCCATCCTCTCATTTATTACTAGATTTATTAATTGCTCTGTCTTTTTACATTTATTTAAAATATATTTCTTTATATGTATTATTCTTCTCAGTATTAACAGTAATTCCTGTGGGAATTTTTGCTTGTACCAGTGTTTGTCTGGCTTCTATTTTTGAGAAATGCTTGTTTTTTCATTTTCTGAGGAAACTTTCATTATTTTTCTCAGATGTGCAGTTTATGCGTACTGATAGACACCTAGAGGACTGTCTTTATTGTGGTTACTCTCCTGTGCTTTCATCTTTTGGAAGGAAAATATTTCAGATCTTGGATTTTTTTCAGCATTTATACTTTATTTACTATATGTATGACTCTGCTCTGTGTGTTTTTAGTGTATGGCAGAATAATGCCAAAGAAGCTGAAAAGTAAGGTGTACAAAACAGTGATGTGACCATTATTACTGTATATTATGAAAACCTGGGCAGTAAAGGCAGAGCAGCTGAGGAAGCTAGAGGTGATGGAGATGAAATGTCTGAGACAGGTGGTAGGATGCAGACCATGGGACAGATGAAGAATTGAGGACATAAGAGCTGAAACCCAAGTAGCTCCAATTGCAGAAAATGTCAAAGAGAAAGGTGGTTTGGGCACTTGTAGGAAAGAGAATCTGTTGAAGATTTGGGATAGACAGGAAAAAGGCAAGAGGAAATGATGGCATCCAGCAAAGAAGTGGATTGACTGTGTGAGAGAAGACATGCGACAGTCAGGCATGAGTGTCAAAGAAGTTAGGAGAGAGGCATTGAATCAGGAGAGATGGCGACAAATGACACGACATCCTGACCCGGTGTAGAAAGTGGGAAAAAGGGGGCGTTGATTATGATGACTCATCTATGGTCTCTCCAGCTGCCTGCTCAAATAAAACATCCTTGGCTTCATCTAATCCAGTGCTCCCTGATAAACAGGGGAAATAGATCTTCAGGACAAAATGATAGCTCATTTTATAAATCTAACCTTTAGAATATTAAATTAGCAAAGCTGTATGGGGAAATTTATTTTACAGTGCGTGTGCAGTTTGGATGATATTCTGCATCCTTACCTGCTGCAGAGCTAAGGTCTTGTATGAATGAATTTTTTTCTAATTTGACTCTGGTTTCAAAACTTGCTTAGAGATGTGTGCTTGAATCTGCAGATACTGCTGCTACTGTTGTATTAAGACAGTATTTTTTTTTACATAAAGAGAACTTTTGAATGGATCTTAAGTTCTGAATTGGTGTTTAGGCCCTCTGTTACACAGATTTTCAAACAGTGGGACGAGAGACAAATTAATGCATGGAGGTATCTAAGAAGTTTCGTATACCTAAGTTCTTTCCAAACAAGGTGTCTTTCTTCAAGTGCCAGAACAAAAAAAACAATCAATCACAGCCAAACAAAAGTCATGGATCCAAAAGGAAATGTCAAGAGAATAATTATTTGAAACCAAACAAGATGGATTCCATTTTGAAAAAGGATCAACCTGCTATGATGACTAAACCAAGTCAAAGTACTGCTACCAGCCTCCTGCCCATTGTTCTCTTCCTCCAGGGTTTCTCTCAGTCATGCAGCCTGGCCATAAATAGCATCAGACAAATGGATTCTGAGAATAATGTGTAGAGGATACGCTTGACAGTAGATAGAAATTCCTCACCCTTTCAGGGGAATTCCTTTACACCCACCACACCAGACAGAGCTGTTTCCTCCAGTGCTCCATCACACCGTGGAAGCAGGGATCATAAAACCAGTGCCTGTGATGTACTTAGGCAAAGGATTTTACTCCAGAATCTTTTTATTACCAAAAGTGGAGCACTCCTGGCGATCTTTCCTAGGTTAGTCCATTTTAAACACCCTTGTGAAAGTTCTAAAATTCAAAATGCTCACCTTAGTCATTTCTAGTGTTGTTTCTAGAGCACTGATTCATGGTGACTCTAGATCTCAAGGATGCTTATAATATTCCTGTTGCTTCCATTTCAGTAAAATTTGAGATTTACTTTGGCTTTCATTATCAGTTTTTTGCATGTCATTTTGGGCTATCTACTGCACCTCAAGTGTTCACAAAGTGTCTGATCCCAGTAGTTGCCTATTACAAAACCCTAGGTATCCACATTTTTTCTTATTTAAATGACTTGCTGATTTGCACAGATTCCATGTCCAGGTGCTTGAAGTCCTTAGACAAGGTCACATTCCTCCTTTCCTGCCTAGATTTCAAATCGAACCTTCAAAAATCCTACCTCACACTCTCCCATTGAATTGTTTTCCTGGGGTATTGAATAAACACAGTAAAAAGGATTGCCTTCCTGACAGAAGACAAAGTTTTGACTTAGCAGGGCATTTTCTTGGATTTCTGTCTCCTAGAAGTGACCTCAGCAAGAGAGTTCCTCAAAAATCTAGGCCTCATGGCATCAGTGATCTTTGTGATATCATTAGCCAGACTACATTTGAGAAAACTTCAGTGATATTTGAATAATTGTTGGAAACAGCATATTCATCTCTTGGATTTCCAGGTACCAGTACTAGGGTTTGTAAACAGAAATTGCAGTGGTGGAGGGATCAACTGTTTCTGAATTCAGGACTTCCTTTCTCTCTTCAGACCCAGGTCCAGTCTGTCCAGATGGGCTCTTAAGGTTTTGCATGGGGAACATTGTCCATGGGATTTCACGTGTAAAGCTTGTAGGGTCCTTGGGACATGCTGAATCACATAAATGTAAGAGATGTTAGCAGTGATTCATGCCTTAAAAGTTCTTCACCAATTATGGACTTCTGTTCTTCCTCTAGTGGTCACAGGGAACATATCATGATATAGGTTCATAGGTTGGTACTAGGCTATCAGCCCTAGGGCCTATGCAAGTTTAGCCATAACAATTCCCTGGCTATTTCTTCCCACACTATTTACTTCCCTGGACCCCTGTCTAGCAGGGCGACTGACGTGATCCCCGAGGTGAATTTCCTTTCTCCCATCCAATCGTCAAGGTTCCTTTTGAAGAGGGCCAAAGATGCACTCTGCTTGACATGTGTGGGCAATCTATTCCAGAGTTTGGGGAGTCTCTGGGTCAGGAACCTATCCGTGCAGCATGTTTTGTTTATTGTGATGACAAGGTTTAGATCCCTGGAGCATGTGGCTCTGAGGTATTGGGATTTCTTTAAGTGTAGCATGTCCAACAGCTTTGGGTTTGACATGGCCTTGTATGTTAAGCAGAGATCGCCTCTGAGTAGACAATATGTGACAGAGTATAGCTGGAGTTTTTTAAGGCGGTCAGCGTAGGGCATCTGCTTTAGGCCTGTGATTCTTTTAGTGAGGTATTTCTGCGGCCTTTCCAGTTGTTGCAGATGTCTTGAGAGGTACATACCAAATGGGGCGTTGTATTCTATAATGGGTCTAATGAGGGATGAGTACAGTGGGACAATGACCTCCTTTTTTCTGGATGAAAAGCCCTTAATGATGAGGTGTGCCGCATAGAAGGATTTCCTGACTGTTGTGGCGATGTGGTTATCGAAGGTGAGACCACTGTCCAACTGTGTCCGTAAGTCATTTATCACACTTTTGGTGTTTAGTGTACTGCCACCTATATGGTAATTCACAGATACATGTTTTTTCCCAAAGGGGATAACTATACACTTCTTGGCATTGAGCTTGAGCCCATGGCTCTAGCACCAAGCATCTGTTTCTGTAAGGCCCTTTTGTAGAGTAAGACACCAGTGGCCAGCATTTGCAGCATATAAACACCTCCAAAACAAAAAATAATAAAATAAATATTTATTTAAGCATAAATGCAACAAAGTGCACTGATATCAATTCAAACCGGTTTTGGCTATCCAGCCTTCATCAGTGAAAAAGCATTTGTAGTTCAAAATGATTCATTAATATTTATAGAAACCACCAACCAATGGAAACATGGTTTAGTCCATCCCAAACTCAAAATGACAGTCACATTCAAATCACTGTTTACCCTTAATATAATAGAGGCATTATAAACATAGTGATATTATATGAATATCTGATACAGATTATATCAAACATACAGCATATAATAATATTTTTTGTTATACATAAACTTGATGTCATACAGACTCCTGATGAGAAAATCTTTAAATTTACATACAGAGTGTTGTCATATGTTATCAGTAAAATATAAGATCAAATCAACATCGGGTTTGTTAGTATACAGTCTATTATCAAAATAACACTGAAGTATAAATATATGATATAATTATGTCACAAAAGTATATAATGTATTATTAAAGCATTCAATAGCAGATACATAACCATACAAAATAGTCTCAACACAAAAAAAAACATTTTTAAGTCATCCAGTAGGGTTTAACAATGGTACATAATATTGAGACCCACATAATCTTACAAAAATGTTTTTAGATATCAAAATATAATATATGATAATACATAAGCGTATTGCAAAATGTTTTAAATGTCTTTGTTCATGAATCAGGAAAAATGTGATGGTGAATATATCAAAAATCTCCTTGGATCTATTTTAAATGTTACTCTTAATTCTCTAAAAGTTAATAGAACGATGGGATTTGCATCGCTGTATATTTCCTGAGCAAGTACAAACTCTAATGTATGACATTATTGACTAATCGTACTCCTCAGTGGTTTAGCAGAAAGTCAAAACTGTCTGCTAGGGGTAGGAAGAAAACATTAGGCAAAGTCTGTGATGTTCTGCAAAATTAGGGGTAGTTAGAATGATTAACATGATATGTCAGAATAAGAGAACAGAGAAACATGCATTTTCTAAAGAAATAACTCCATTTATCATTTTTTCTCTAAAGAAATAACTCCATTTATTAGTGTAATTCACCAGATTTTGTCTTGTTTTAACTGGATGACCTATTTCCATAGAAGGTGTTACAGTATGATAGTGTGGCAGTGTAATAATACTGGCTTCAGAAATTAATGCCAATACCGCATTTGCGGTCATGGCTGAAGCGCCAATGCGCCTGGTGATTTGTAGCAAAACACTTTTTTTCATTAGTAGCAAGCAGTTTGCTACTGCTTTAGATGACACCTTTTTTGTCTTTATCTACTTGGAGTAGAATGGTATCCTCCTAATCACCTGGACAGACCTAAAATCAAGGACATTCATTAAAACATCTAATCAGTTAATGAAACTGCAGAATTTAAATTAGTATGCATTTCCTGAATAATAACAACTGCCACTGTTGACTGACTGCAGTTCTGACTAATTTATCAGAAAACCACAGATTTTACAAGCAGCCCTGAATAACTTAATAGCTGCATCGGTATTGTAATGGTCCCTACCAACCGCTTCTTTCATAACTCAACTTTTTTCTTCAAGAATCAGGCTGAAAGTGATGGTGGAAAGACCTAAAATCAGAAACAGTTTTTGTATTATTCTAAGTTTCTTGAAAAGTTAGCAGCAGTACTAGCATTGTATAAGTGTGCATTTTCTGAACAAGTAGTAAGAAATTCAAACGTATGAAATTATTGGATGACTGTAATCATTAGCAATTTACCAGTAAACCGAAATAAGGCAAAATCAAGGTACTTCTGAAAAATCAGACATTGATTAGAGGTATGTTTATTGCCAGTATTATACTACATTTTTTTTTAAATCACAAGTTTTACTAGGGGGTGAGGCAAAATCAGGGACAGTTAAAAGTCATGTTTATTGCCATAGTATGTTCTTATCCTGTCAGTGTTATACTTTACTTTCACTGACCATGTAGCTGGATTAAGCACTACATATAAGGTAGTTATTTTTTAACACAGATTTACTTTTCTGCTGTACAGTTGATGTTTAGTTTTGAAAATAAATTGTTTAAATTACATCTTGTTTTTTTTCTCTTGCTAACTATCACTAATTTTACTATAACTGCATCAGTCTGCAAAGAACTTCAATGCACTGGCTTTGTCTTTTTGGATCTCAGTTATTTGTGGAATATTGTTAATGTAATTGGGATGATAGTTTCCTTTTTTATATTTGCTTAGTAAAGCATTTTTTAAATATGTGTTTATTGATGTTCAAGAGTGACTTAGTATTACTGTGGATATGAAGCAGGAATCTTTGATTTTCTGGTTAGTAGCATGTGCATTAATTTTTTTACTTTTGTCTTCGCATAAATGTTTGCCTGTAAGCACATACTTTTTGACAGCAATTGCCCTTTATTTATTTGGTTTGAGTTTAAGTTTGATTGGTGACTGTACACATTTATTTAAAATGCATGTCACCACCCCTTTTAGCAGAGAAGCAAAAGAGTTGTGTGTTGAATTGCTGTCCAACACTGCTTTTGATTATTTATTTGTATTTGTTTCTGGGAAAGTATTACTGTCTGGTAGCTCTCAACCAATCAGGGACAAATTTCAACAGAATCTGGGACAAATCCAGAAGAAATCGGGGGCAATCAGGGGCACTTTTAAAATATTAGTGCTGTTAACTTGAGACATTGACAGAATCAGAGAATATGAATTACTATACATTTTCTGAAGTAAAAGAAGTCTATAACTTAATTATTGTCATTGAAGTGTAATTAATCTCCTTTCCTCCAAAAGTCATTAGTTTTAGGAGGTATTACAAGGGACAGAGCTAAAATTTGAGTCAAAATCAAGGACAGTTGAGAGGTAAAATGGTCGAAGCTTGGGGAGAAAAGCCCCATGAGATAAAACAATTATAAATAAAGTTGAAATCTGACTGTTTTATTTCAGCTGCAGCTTGTCTTACTCTGAGCAAATAAGGACTTTAATCAAAGTTCAAAGTAGTTCTGCACTTGGTATTTCCCTTTGGATATCAGTCATAATAAATGTATTTCTAATTCTGAAGATGATACTCAGCATTTTCATAGGATTCATGGTAAATTAATCCCTTGACCAGTTATGTCTTGCCAGTACTCACCTTTAAGCCATACACTGACATTGAAGTTTGAAAGAAGCAGAGATATCAAAAATATGCATTACTAAGAACATGTTAAAAAGTTATTTCCATAGCTCTCGGCTGTCTCTGATTCTTCAGGACAGTCCATATTTTTCATTGTATTTTGACCTGTGTCTTGTAAAATGTTTGATTTCTAATAAATTACTCAGTATTACATTTAGTAATGCTGCTATTACAGTTTCAGACTTCTTTTTGTTTAGAAAATGCATGTTGTTCTATTAACTTTTTAACTGAATTAGAATGACATTTAGAATTTGTCTTTAATTATGGTATTTGATCCTCATTATTTTTGTCTTTGATACTGTTTCTTCAGCAAGGAAATCCTGTGCTATTGTTTATACACGTATCCACATCTGTTTAACCTTGGTTATTTACACACTAACTTGTTTTGATATGCTCTTGAAAAGTATGTTGGGTGGAATTGCTCACTATGAATGTAACTGACAGTCTCCACCCCCCCCCAGGATATTTGAAGCCTAAAACATGCCTGGAAAGCATTAATAAGATTATTTTAAATGTAATCCATCAAACCTTTGTCATAAAAGAAGCTAGGGCTACCAAGTATCTAGAAAAGTTTCAGTTTTAGATAACTGGAAAAGACATGCTGGAAGAGGAGTTCTGAACAATAGTTACCCCCACCATCTTTTAGATTAAATATAATAATTTTTTTAATTAGAAAAAAGTGTATTTCAATGTCTAACAATGTCCATTGGATAAAATAATGAACAAAGAAGTGATGGACACATGCCACATCAACGCCTTCATTTCAGAGTAAGACAGTGTGGTAGTTTTCTGCTCTTTGCAGTCTTCTTTGCTCAGGCAATGACTCCTGAATTTCTTAAATTAAATTCATTCTCCTGTCAAAAGAATGATGTGCTTACTTAGGAAATGAGTCAGAACTCATTCTCTGTCTTTGCCATGTCTGTATCATCACACTTCAGTGCACACGTAAATGAATTATCTTCTTCACAAATGACACTGTTTGGTGAATTAAAATATTTCTATCTTGGCTAATCAGTATGTCTTCCAAATGAAATTCCTAGCTCACTTTGAGCCAAGTATAAAACAGGACATGCCTTTTCTATAATAATACCTAGAATCCACTTAGGACCTCCTCAGTGGTATCCAAGACAGGCAGTGTGAATCTTCTTCATTCAATATTTTACTCGTGATAAGTTTATTGTGCTGAAACTTTTCTTAAGTTTTTCTTGAACAATGCTACTCAAATTAGGTTTCTTCTAATCAAGTCTGGTTCTTATACGTCCATCAGGAAACACTTCTAGTGAATGAACAATAATGGAATTTTTATTTTTTTTGTCCTTTGGTAACTGGGAAAGTCTGATAAGCACACACAAAAACATTTTACAATAGCTGATAAGTGATTATAAGCAGTAGGAGTAAAACCCCACAACAGATTTACAGTAGATCGGGGAGTACCTTATACACAAGGAGATAAGAGTTCCCACGACAGATTGAAATACATTTACAGAATATTGCTAGAAGAAATAGTGGTCAAGAATGCAATATGTACTACAAGTAGCAAGACACTTAGTATAAGTAGATAGCTTATGTCAAGTAAAGTAATATATAGTTATTCAAAATATTGACTATATTTCTTATAATATATAGTGGTGAGAAATAATAGAATATTCTGATGCCAAAATAGAATGTGATGAGGAGGACTAATGTGCAGAAGGGAAAATTAAGGATGCAGCTAGAGTTGATTAGTATTAGAGAGATGAGAATATTATGGAATGAAACTAATGAGGAAATAGTAGGTTTTGTTTACCAGGATGAAGAGGTAGAAGACCATACATTAGTAGTATGCTATCATTAAAGTGAGAACTTCTTTTCATGTTAGTCCATTACTACCTCCTAAGATATGGAAGTGTAAGTGATTCAGAGTGTGAAAGGCATAGTTATTGTAAGTAGGGAGTCATGCACCTGTTTTCAGGATTGTGCAGGTATTGGTGTCAGATTTTTTTTTTTAGATTGGTTTTCAAATTGGAAATGTTTCTAGTATGCTTAATGGATAAGGGGATAGAGTCCCAGGAGTGGGATACATAGCTGCAAAAGAGAAAGATTCCTACTGACAGGTGTGGTTTGTATGTAGTGAGGAGCATTTTGTTTTCAGTTTGAAGTGGTCTAGCAGGTGTGTGTGTGTGTGTGTGTGTGTGTGTGTGCGCACGTGATAAGTCTAGTAGAGTTTTGCTTTGTAATGGTTTGTATATTAATTTGTAGTCTAGGAATAGTTGGGTGTAAGTGAGTTGCTTTGGCAATTCAAGCCAGTCAAGCTGTTTTAGGACTAAGCGCTAATAGGTTCTGTTTGGTGAATTAGTGGAAAATATTGCTATTTTATTGTAGCACTGGTTTATTTTTGGGTGGAAGCTTGAAGGTTAAACTGTACTGTACCATACTGTAAAGTAGGAAGCAAGGCTGTAGTGACCATTAGTTTCCTGGGTGAATTAGTTATGTAGTTCTTTGTTTGTTAGTGTGTCCCTAATTTTTGGTGACTTTTTTTTTGATAACCTGTTGCACATGCAAGTCAGATTTCAGATTATCATCAGTTGTCATGTTTGGTAGCTTAGTATGGGAAATAACTTCTGTAGAGATGTTATCAGATGCTGTTATTGAGAAAATGTTTTTGATGCTTGTAAGAGCTTTTTGGATGATTAGCAGCAGCTTTGTGTTTGAACTGAGTAGAAGCTGGGGGTTATTGAGCCAGCTTTCAACTAACAAAACTGACTCGAGTGATGTGCCGTGGAGTAATTGGGTTCCTGGCAGAACAAATCAAAGTTGAGTCGCCTGCATATTGCATGAGGGATACTTGACATTTGGAGTGTAGGTTATTGATAAATATGTTGAAAAGCTGTGGCCATAGTATAGAACCTTGGGGAACACCTGTTCTGATGGGTAGGAAAGATGAGAAGGAATTAATTTAATACATTGAAGTCATACCTCTCAATCTGGAAACATCAAAAATCTGGACAAAGACTCATAAAAAGTAGGTACAACTGACCACAAATCTGTGCACCGATTTATATAAAATTTGCATTCATAATTATGTATCCCCACCCACTCCAATGGAATTGTGGGATACCAACATTCAAGTGTAAATTGAAGAACAGACAAAATATTAAATACAAAATATAACCAGAATAATGGTTTATATGCAAGTTAAAACTATTACTTTATCTTGTTCTTTTTCACCATTTTCTTTCCCTGACCCTAACCCTTGTTCCTGTAAAATACTATTTTGCTAATCTTGCTTTATGTGTAAATTTCAAGATGTTCTGCCATGAATTGCAGAATTCTAGATAAACTGCATCCATATAGGAAGAGAGAGGGCTCGGAAATTACAAGCATGTTATTATGCTACTTAGCTTCTGCAGTGTCCGCTTTCCAGACTGTTTTATTAATTCAGCTTCCCGAAAAGTTATCTCTCTTCTGCACCTAGTGTCAGCTGCTGCTATCTGAACTGATGGCTAATGTGTTAATGTTGCTTGTTTGCATTTCTACCTTTCATCTGATCTGTAATATCAACTCAGACAGTTTCTGTTAGGCAAGACATTAGGTTCATCGGCTTATAGATTAATACTAGGCTAATTGCCCTTGTGGGCCACTTTAAGCTTAGCTAATTACCCCCATATGAGACTCAAACCCTGTACCTTGTGTCTGTAATTTATACACCTTAACCATTATACCAACCTCCCACCGTAAAAGTGCATGGAATATCCTGTGTTAGAGCCCAGGACTATGTGTATGGCAGTCCTACACTTACACCTATTGCCACATGAATGTGGACACGTGTATCAGGCCAGTTATGGAATACAATGCCCCCTGGGGCATACATCTGTCTAAGCACATTGTACAACTCAGAAGACCTCAGAGCTTCAAACTAAACAGAGAACCACAGTTCTGAAGACCCTTAGCTACAAAACAAACTATCTTTATACTCTTCATCTTACAGACTTCTCCACTGGGGTTTATATTTACCATTTAGGGCCATAATGTACCTGCCCTCCAAACTCTTACAGCTTCACAAAACAGTGATACTAGAGTGTTCACTCATCATTATCGAACAAATAGGACATGCTGGCATGAAAGACTCATTGTTCAGTGCATACCCCATCTCAACTACCTGTTTCATATTAAGCATAATGAAACCCCTGTTACCTTTAAAAATAAACCCTGACAGATGGATAGGTTGCCACAGATTCTCCCTTGACCTATTTTGTTTCACCCTCCTGGATGAGTATTGAACCTAGCTTGTGTTATCCTCCTGGAGGCAGAAGATACAACATGAAAGCAGGTGCTGGTGAGCCTTTAATGACCTTTCGACTGATCCAAATTACATACCCTATATATATATATATATATATATATATATATATATATATATATATATTCACCAACATTCAGCTAGTATACTGTATACATATACCTATAACCATATGCAGCAGGAGGGTACCTACTTGCAATATATTTGCACATGATCAATGAATGATGCTTGCCATCCTATATGGATGGGTGTATAATGGATAGACTGCATGGAAGCACACACAGGCAAGCAATACTTGTTATACTCGATATACAGAAGGAAACAGGCCGACTAGCATCTGAATGAAAGCAACATGTGTAGTTCTGCATAGACAGACATCTCAGTTCTAATTGAAAATGGAGCTTAACTACAGAATGTACAACTGTACATACACACCATTTCAGGCTTGCTGATAGCTTTGGGTACCACGTTTTTTCAGAAACTAGTAAATTTCAATCGTACACAGACAACAACTCATCTTTAACAGTATCCTTGAGTATAGGCTCCATAAAGAGTAGGGTAGAATGGAACAAGCCATCAGCAGCTTGGCAGGAAATTACTTCTGCATGTCATGACCTTGCCTTCTGCTCAGACTGTGCAAAATAAACCTCTGCAAAACTTCTGCACCAAATATAGTCACCTTCCTCTTTGATTGGAACCTCATAACCAAAGTGTTCATTATTGTAACATTCTGTCTAATACAGAATTTGGTCTTCAGGACTTGTTCATAAAATAGACTCTGCCCACCTGACCCTTATACATAACTTTTTTTATTATTCTTTTTAACTTCAAAGTCCAGGAAAACGCTCAGCAAACAGATTCCTCTCCAAAAATATTTATTGCAGGTAATCCAAATCACACTGAAAGCAAACAAAAAATCCACCAAGTGAGGATTAAGCCACCATAAGCGGTTTCATCCCCAAAAGTACACATTAACATGGAACTTCATCAGATGGCAGCAAAAAGACATCATATCCTTTAAATACATTTGTTGTGTGACATCACTTCCCCCCCAGAAAGAAAAATACAGAAAATAGTAATCACAACTCATGTATTTTAAAATCAGCAATTATAATATTATATATTTTGTGATTCTTTTTAACTTACCTGAGCTTGCCACCAGAGACAGTAAATGTTCTCATCCTGGGACTAGGAGTCTGGACCGGTCTGTACTCATAGGTAGGTACTAGGCTATCGGCCCTAGGGCCTGTACAAGTCTAGCCAAAAAGGTACCCTGGCTTTTGCCACCCAAGGAAATTATTTTCCCGTGCCCCTGTCGAGCAGAGCCACAGAGGTGGTCCCCGAGGTGAATTTCCTTTATCCCATCCAATCATCAAGATTTTCTTGAAGAGTGCTAATGAGGAGCTTTGTTTGATATAGATAGGTAGTTTGTTCCAGAGTATGGGAAGTCTCTGAGACAGGAATCTATCCCTCCAGCATGTTCTGTTTATTGTGGTGACAAGGTTTACGTCCCTAGAGCGTGTAGCTCGGAGGGATTGGGATTTCTTTAAGTGGAGCATGTCCAACAGCTCTGGGTTTGACATAGCTTTGTATGTTAGGCAGAGATCGCCTCTGAGTAGACGATATGTGACGGAGTAAAGCTGGAGTTTTTTTGAGATGGTCTGTGTAGGGCATCTGTTTGAGGCTGGTAATCCTCTTTGTGAGGTATTTCTGCAGCCTTCCCAGTTGTTGCAGATGTCTTGCGAGATACATATCAAAAGGGGCATTGTACTCTATAATGGGTCTAATGAGTGACGAGTAGAGGGAAACAGTGACCTCTTTTTTTTCCCTGGATGAAAAACCTTTTGCGATGAGGTGTGCCATGTAGAAGGATTTCCTGACTACTGTGGCAATGTGATTATCAAAGGAGAGACTACTGTCCACCTGTGTCCCAAGGTCTCTTATCATAATTTTGGTGTTAAATAAACTACCACCTATGTGGTAGCTCATGGGTACAAAGTTTTTTCCAAAGGGGATGTTCATGCACTTTTTGACAATGAGCTTGAGGCCATGGCTTTGACACCAGGCATCTGTCTCAGTGAGGCCCTTTTATTGGATGTCCACATCGTTAGGAGTTTCAATTATGGCTCCTAGTTTGCAGTCATCTGCTAACTTCATTAGCCAATGACCTTCTGTGTTAGCCTGTACTTCAGAAAAGTACATACCAAACAGGAGAGCACCCAGGACTGAACCCTGTGGTACTCCACTTGTCACAGGTCGGATTTGGAGTCTGCTACTTTCACAGTGTGAGTTCTGTCAGTGAGCCAGTTGGAAACCCATCTTGTGACATAGGGATTTATACTTAGTTTAGTGAGTTTATCTATAATTCCAGAGTGGGGGATGGTGTCAAAAGGCTTGGCAAGATCTGGATAGGCTGTGTGAACCACCTTACCCTCATCTACGGCTTTGGTGACTTTTTCAAAGACGTCAATCAGGTTTAGGAGACACGATCTGCCTTTTACAAACCCGAACTGGGAGGGGTCCAGAGTTTGGAGATTACCAATGTCTTTGTTTATAAGTTCCATAATGATACATTCCATGGCCTTGCAGACCAGGCTCATTAGGCTAATGGGGCAGTAGTTCCCAGGGTCCATGGTGGCTCCCCCTTTGTGGGGTGGGATAACCATCTCTGTGCACCATTCATTGGGCACAAAGCCTGAGGTGAGGCTATGACTGAACATGGTGCTCAGGTGGGGTGCCAGTTCATTCTGTAGTTCATGTAGAATGCAGCCTGGGATGTTGTCAGGTCCCATGGATGCTGTGTTCTTGGCTTTGGAGAGTGTGGTTTTTACCTGTGCAGCCGTGGTTACAGGAGCTTTGCATTCGTACGGTATAGAGATGGGCCCTTTAGTGGGGGGGGGGGGGTAAAGTTAGCACTGAACCTATCTGCCAGGATATTGGCAATGTCAGTTGGTTCTGTATATTTAGTGCCATTGTGCTGTAACTCAGTGCAGATTTGAGTGTTCCCATTGAGATTCTTGACATAGCTATAGAATGCTTTGTGGTTGTCTTTAGAATCACTGACGATTTTGTGTTCATAACTAGCTTTGGAGGATTTTATGAGGGATCTCAGCTTCTTACTGAGGCTGACCAGGGAGTTCTTCCAGTCATGGGATTTTACTCTTTTTTGCAACAGTTTCTTTCTTCTGTTGTAGAGTTTGTTTATGGCAGGGGACCACCAGATTGGCTTCCTTTTTTTGGAGAATAGCATCTTGGTTCTGTTAGGGATAGCACGATCCATGCACTCATGTAAGTGCTTATAAAGTGCATTTGTGTAGGATTCAGCAGTCGTACCTCTATTGCCCATCTGCATGGGGGTCGTGAGGTTTGCCACTTCTGTCTTAAGCGTGAAGTTGGCTTTGGAGAAATTTGTTACGGTGGTTTCCCTAATGGGGGGGTGGGGGCGGGATGTGGATATCTAGGCTGATAAGCTTGTGGTCGGATCTGACCAATGAGGAATTGACCTCTGGTGTGGAACACTGGTCACCCATGTTGGTAATGACCAGGTCTAAGATATTGCTGCCCCTGGTGGGGGTGTGGATAAGTTGATCCAAGGCGTTGGAATTTATAAATTCCCGAAAACGTTGAGCAAAAGAGTTGGTACTTGAGTAGTTTTCCTAGTTAATGGGGTAGTTGAAATCACCCATTATTAGGGTGTTGGATTGTACCCTAATATTTTCCAGTGTATCAATAAATGAGGAGTGGGAATCCTGGGGCATAGTGGGGGATCTGTAGCAAGTTACAATTTGGATTGTGGTCTTGCCCAGAGTTAGTTGAACTTGGATAATCTCGGATGCATTATGCTGAGCAACTAGCCTAGAGGTGTGGATAACCTTAATGAATATGGACATGCCTCCACCTTTAGTGTTTCGGTCAAGGTTAGGTGGTCGAATGGTGTGGTATGAATTATAGCCTGGTAATGCAGGGGTGCTGTCTCGAGCCTTGAACCAGGTCTCTGTCACTGCACAGATGTCGATGTTCTCCATTTTAAGGAGTTCCTCGAGTGGATCTATTTTGAGGTTTAGACTTCTAGCATTGAGTAGCATTACCCTCAGATTTTGCTTGCTTGTACCTGTTATGGTGGTGAATTTGTCATTAGAGAATTGCCTAAAAAAGGTATTATAGGGGTGGTAAGAGCCTTAGCCAGTATCCGGAATCCCAAGGACGACAGGTGCAGGCTATCTCTGGCAAAGCATCGTGGTCTGTCGATCATGTCATCCCAGGCAGACAGATACTGGATCCGCTTAGAATGACACTAGAAGCTTAGACAGTTGTTGAAGTCAGTCATTTTGTCCTTGTACTGTGGTATTCTGGGTGATGGCAGGATGCTACTCAGGGCTAGGGTCATACCTGCCTGGGCTACAAGATCAGAGAGCTCCTCCATGTCTCTTTTCATGTAGTCCAGGGAGGTACTTCTCAGGTCATTCACACCAACATGGACAATGACAGAGTCATATTAGTACTTGTTGTGGAGTGACCTGAGTGTGTGCATTATGTGGCAGATCCTTGCACCCGGCAGACAGCTGACAGTAACTTTCTCCTTGTTTAGCCTGGTGAGTGGAACATCAGTGTGCCTGATTATAGAGTCACCTATGACTAGAGTGTTGGGTATGTTGTTATGCCTTATATGCTGTGGTTGAGTGGCACACTGAGTTTGTGGGCTATGTGTCATTTGGGTTGTGTTGGGGGGGTGAAGGTTGTATGCGTTTCTGCTTTGGAGGTCTCTGTTGCTTGAGCAGATTTTTATTGAGAGCCTCCTCGAATGTAGGTGTATGTTTTGTGTTACTATGTGTGTGTTTTGGTGGTGTAGGTTTTGAGGGACTATGTGATGAGTGTGATGTGGTGCAAGTGTTTACCTTCTCCTCTTGACTGTCTAGTCCAGTCTTTGGTGAAGAGAACATTGCTTCCAGTTGGGCTATATAAGTGCATCTCTCACAGGTTGTAGTGTGGGTGATAGGAGGAGAGGGTTGTCTGTGTACATGAGGCAATTGCTGCATTTCCCCAAAATGCCCAGATTCATCAGGTAGACAGGAGAAAACACCAGGAGCTTGACCCTTAGACATGCCTGGGATAGGTGCTTATTTATTAAGTACTAAAAACTGTTTTCCACTAGACAAGTGAGGAAAGTTGAGTGCTGTAGTAATTTGTAGCTTATTTAGTGCTTACGAGTTCTGAACAAGTGCTGAGCTCAAAGAAACAGAGTTGAGTGCTAAAACTAAAAAAAAAAACTGGCTAGTTCTAAGGGAAAATTTGAAGAGCAGACTTTATGGCGCCAGGAATAGTTTAACCCTAGCTAAGTGGCAATGCATAAAGTGTATTTTTTTTAATATAACAGTAGCAAATGAGCAAACTGATTTAAACAAATTAACCAATAAAAAGCTAAGAACTAAGCCCCGTTCCAGCTGTCTTCGATCAGACAAGTTCTAACTGCACTCTCCTGCCACTAGGGTGTAGGGGAACCTTCTCCAAAGAGGGATGGTCTGGATTAATGCTCAAGTTATACAAACAAAGCTAGATTCAGCAGGTCTGAATTTAGTCTATGCTACAGCAAACCAGGCGTACCAATTTCAGAAAGAAGCAGTTCAAATAAGCAGGCACAATAAGCAGGAATCAGTAACTCCCAGCTCAGAAGGGCCGAATCTACCATCTCCTCCCACAAGAGTGCAGACCACACCTTCTTAATGTAAAATAACTGGCCCGAAGCCTAAGTGCTTAAACCAGAACTAATACACTCTTAGAATAACAGACACTAAGCCTTCAGTCAGCAACTCCCAACTTAGAAGGATGTAAGCTACCTGTCCTGCCACATCAGTGCAGACCACAAACCTTCTTAATGTAAAACAACTGGTCTGAAGCCCAAGTGCTTCAGCCAAAGGCTTAGAATAACAGTTGCAATTTAATCAGGCTACTAACGTGCAGTAATAAATTCAGCAGAATAAATGCAATAAAGTAGGAAGAAACACAAATACAGTAAAAGCAGAGGAAGAAAGTGCAGTTTTTTATATAACAATAGAAAGTGAGCAAACTGATTTAAACAAATTACCCAATTAACCAGTAAAAAAGCTCAAAATTGAGCTCTGTTCCAGCAGTCTTCAATCAGACAAGTTCTAACTGTACACTCGTGCCACTAGGGTGCAGGGGAATCTTCTCCAAAAAAGATGGCCTGGATTAGTGCTCAAGTTATACAAACAAAGCTAGTTTCAGCATGCCTGAATCTAGTCTATGCTACAGCAAACAAGGCACACCAATTTCAGAAAGAAACAGTTCAAATAAGCAGGCACAATAATCCTTTAACCAGAAATTCCCAGCTCAGAAGGGCAAACTCTAACATCTCCTCCCACAAGAGTGCAGACCACAATCCTTCTTAATGTAAAATAACTGCCCTGAAGCCCAAGTGCTTAAACCAGCACTAATACACTTTTAGAATAACAGACACTGAGCCTTCAGTCAGCAATTCCCAATTTAGAAGGATGTAAGCTACCTGTCCTGCCACAACATTGCAGACCACAAACCTTTTTAATGTAAAACAACTGGTCTGAAGCCCAAGTGCTTAAACTGAAAAGCTTAGAATAACAGTTACAATTTAATCAGGCTACTACCAAGCAGTAGTAAATGCAGCAGAAGAAATATAATTGAGCACTTTTAAGAAGAGGCAAAAGCAAAATAAAGTGCATTTTTTAAGTAAAGTGTAAGGAGAGATGAAGGAGGAGCAGAGATTAAGAATCTAAGTGGGTTGCCCTTCTCAAATGTTCTCTCTGTATTAAGTAGAGTGAACACCAGACTGGGAGGGGTGTCCCAGATCAAATTTACAATAGGGGTAGGCAACTGCAAAGCCACCAACTATAACACCACCAGAAGAATAGGGTGGGAGGGGAAAATTTCAGGACAGATGAGAAACAGATGCCAGAAAATATATAAAATAATTCAGTCAGGCAAACAATAATTCAATCAGGCAAAATTAAGACAATGCAGAACTCTGAAAGGTTAAAATGCCAAGAAATATACTTATCAATCAGCAATATATTTCCAGATTGTTTGAGAATCACACCAGCCAGAACACTAGAAGTACTTGGGCTTGGGCACTTGGCAGAGCTTAAGTTAAACAAAACTCTAAACAGCTCCGCTCACTCGCTGCTACTTGCCGTGCTGCCCTGCTATTTCAAATTTCCAAATTCAAACAGGTTCATGGTAATAAGTCCGAGTGAGTCTCTGACAGTCTGTCACTCTGCCTCACGAAGCTGAGGTCATCATGCACACTGACAATGCATGATGATGTCAGCCACAACTTGTTAAAAAAAAAAAAAAAAAAAAAAAAAATCGGGAATTAAAAGGGCCACTTGGTAATTTGTGGCACCCTAATATTTTTCCCTCAAAACTGGTAAATACCAAGGAATTTGACACAGTTGAGAGTTATGATTGGAGTCTATAGGGAAGGTAAGCTGGAGAACCAGTTGATGGAGGTGTTTGATAGGCCAGGTGATATGAGATGTTATAGAAGTAGGCTATGGAAAATGGCATTGAAGGCCATGGACAAATTCAGAAACACAGCAGAAACCAAGTTGGCCTTTGCCTCTGGTCAGGTTAATAGTGTTGGTGACATCTGAGAGTTGTGGTAGTGCTCTGCCCTGGTCTGAAACCATGTTGTGTGGAGGGAGTAGGTTGGCTGGTTGTAAATGAGTCATTATTTGATTATGAATGCATTTTTTCAAAGGCGTTTGAAAGAAGGGAGAGAATGGCAATGGGTCTACAGTTGGATATGTCATGGGAGTTACCTCCCTTATGAAATGGGATGATGTGAGATTCGGACATCTGATTTCTGAATAGACCTTTTTATGAGAATGGATACTGGAAAGGAAATTAAGCTGGCTACTATTTTTTTTTAAGAAAATCAGCAGGAATTTCATCTGGAGCTATTGTACTTGGTTTAATTTGTTTGATGTATTTCTTGAATGTTGTGGTGGATACTGATTGAAAAGAGAAAGAGTGAGTATTCATGTAAATGGGAGGTAAGATGGACTAGGATGCAGTCAGATTGTTAGAAGATGTCAATTTGTTTTAAGTTTGGTTGTGAAGTGGTTAGGTGATGCAAAAGATACATTAATCATTAAAAGCATTAGCTGTTTCTTCTGGTGAGCAGTGAGGGTTGGAGTTTGGTTGCCCATATGAGCCAGGGTGTAGTTATGTTAGGAATGACCCAGTGATGTTTTATTTAACAGAGTTTACATTGGTCTCTACTGTTAGACAGCTTGCACTGTATCCAAGCCAGCTTCTCCAGACCCATGAATGAGTGTACATTACGATAGGACTAAGTAGGCAGTTGGTGTTTTTATTTGTTTGAGTTTATGTTCATGTAGTTGGGGTCAGAGAGAGACAGTGTGTGTGTGTTTGTTAATGTGCATGTGTGTATGTGCAAGCTGGAGGGAGGTTGATAACTTTCTTTGTAGTTAAAGATTTATGAAATGCTAATGTGATCAATGCAGACGTTCCTTGCCATGTTGGTCAATGGTAACAGATACACTTGTGAAAAAACACTAATATCTTGTATTTACATAGTATGTGGAAGTTAGTGTATACAACTTGTGAAATTCCTTTTCATTAAATATGCAATTGCTTTCTGTAAAGTAACTTACTATGTGACACTTAACGGTTGTGAAGATGTGCTTTTTTTTGTATTTTTTCCAGAGTAGGGATGTCATTTTGATGAAGAAAATGATCTAGGCAAAAATTATGGATACAGAATGATTTGTTTTGCTGCACTGTGTTATTCTTTTCAATATACATCAAAAGATGTGCTGCTCTTACAAGAGTGAGGAAAGTTATGTTGTCAGATAATACTTTCTCTGGTGTTACTAATGTATTTTTCCATCATTGGAGACTCAATAGTGAGAGACACATGGACATCTGGCTCACCAGGTTGGACAAGGAGAAAGTCACAGTCAGCTTGCCTGCCAGGATCCATCAAATTACATATGCACTCAGTTCTCTCAGCAACAAGTACCATTATGACTCTGTCATAGTTCATTTTGGAGTGAACAATCTGTGATGCTCCTCACTGGACTATATGAAGAGAGAAATGATTAAGCTGTCTGAATATGTGTTCCAGGCGGGTATGTCTCTAGCTTTGAGCAGCATACTACCCTCGCCTAGAATGATGCCACAGTGTAAACAAAAATGATTGACTTCAATAATTTGCTTAGTTTTTGGTGTCATTCAAAGAGGATCCAGTTCCTGTCAGCCTGGGAAGCCATGGTTGAAAAACCTCGCTGCTTTGCCAGAGATGGTTTGCACCTGGCAACTCTATGCTTTCAGCTGCTGGCAAAGGTTCTTGATCTCCCCATAGTGCCTTTTTTAGGCAAGGTCTCGAAAACAAACTTACTGACGTGAAATTTGCCAATCATAACAAAGTAAGGGTCATGCAGCTAAACGTTAGGAGCTTAAACCAAAAACTGCACACCTTGGAAACACTTCTATCACTGGAAGATGTAGATGTCTGTGCAGTTACAGAAACCTGGTTCAAGGCCTCAGAGAGTACCCCAGCCTTGCAAGGCTACAATGCCTTCTACACCTTCAGACCGCAAAATGAACATGTGAGAACCAAAGGAGGCGGTGTTTCTATCTATATTAGAGATAAATTCACCTCCCATCTAGTTAGACTGGACAACTCCATGAAGTTACTCCAAGTTCAGGTTACAGTGGGTAAGACCCCCATTTAAGTCATAGCCAGTTATAGATCCCACTCCATGGGTCATGATGCGTATGAAGCTTACTTGACCAAACTGGAGACAATCTAAATATTACTGAACACTCTGGTTATGGGCGATTTCAGTTATCCCACCATCAAATGTGAAACCTATGCTAGCGCTGAAGTTCTTTGACTTTGTTAACTCAAATGCCCTGGAACAAATTGTTCACACCCCAACAACAGGAACAAACATACTAGATCTTGTCCTCACTAACATGTCAAATGGATGCACTACCACAACTCTTAGGCCCTTGTTGTTAAAGGCCACAAATCAGTCAGCTTCGAACTGACACTAACACCAGAACTCACAAAGGGTGAAATCAGACTAAAAAACGTCACCAAGGCAAACTATACCCTCCTAGGTAAAGGTATAAATGCATTCCAAGCCCCATCCCCAACTGAAAGTGGTAACTATTATTAAACTAATTAGTAATTGAAACACTAATTAGTAAAATACAACCATCCATCCCAGAGAAAAACAAATTTAATGCATTCTAGCGCCTCGGCATAAACTGCCTTCAGTGGAATAAAAAACACATACAAAACATTCTATTTTATACACCTTACAAATACAATTAAATACTTAATTATTCAATTAAATTAACTTTCCAATTACAAGCAATATTTAAACCATCACCAAACTTTAAAATAAGTAAAGCTTCCTTATATAGAAGTTTACTTTTAACATCATAATAATTACTTTTTGCAACATGCTCTAAAAGTAGAAGTGGTAACTACACTGAAGCTTACACTAAAGCCCTGTACAATCACTTGCATAAGTGTATAGACTTGGCTGTACCAGAAAGAATCAAAGCCAGAGCCCCAAGTAAAAACAAACTACCATGGTGGACATCCAGTCTCAACAAACTTTACAATAAATGCAAAAAGTTGTCGATGAAAACAGACAAGACCCCCAACAATGGAAAAGCACCCTCCTCAGCCTCAACAGGCAGAAAAGACAGTTTGTCAAATGCTTTAAGGTCCTCTTTGAGCTAGCGCACCCAAGGATAATCATAAGTCCTTTTAGAGCTACGTATGTAGCCTAAAAGGTAGGACCCAAGTATGTCCAGAACTAGTGACCAAATGGTATCACACACACTGACCCCACAGAGATAGCAAGCCTGCTAGCGGATAGGTTTGATGAAAGTTTAACCCCCCATCCCATCCAGATCTATCACAAATCCTGCCCCAAACTGCCCCCTACCCTACATATCTGAAGAACAGGTCATGAAAGCCTTGTCCAAGGCAAATAATACAGACTCTGTGGGACCAAACGGCATCACAGGCTGTGTTCTAAACAGGGTAAAACATGAACTAGCATCACCATTAAGTACCCTTTTCAATAATAGTCTAACCACAGGCTTTGTTCCTGCGGAATGGAGAACAACAACAGTTATTCCCCTCCACAAAGGTGGCCTAGCAACAGACCCTGGGGAATTACAGACCCATAAGCCTCACTGGCCTCATCTGTAAGGCGATGGGAATGTATGATTGTGGACCTCATAAATAAAGACATAGGTGACCTCCAAACCCTGGATCCTACCCAATTCAGTTTCTTCAAGGGATCCTGCTTTTTAAATCTTGTGCATTTTTTTGAAAATGTGACCAGAACTATTGATGAGGGTAAATACACACAGCATACCTCAACTTGGCAAAGTCTTTTGACACAATCCCACACTCAGGCATTACTGATAAACTTAGCAAACTGAATGTAAACCCCTTTGCTGTAAGATGGATTGCTAAATGGCTCACAAAACAGACACACACTATCAAAGTGGGTTGCTCAACATCAACCAGCAGGCCTGTTACCAGCAGGGTGCCACAGAGATCGGTGCTGGCCCCCTACTATTTGGTATTTAGTTCTCAGAAGTTCAGGGCAAAACTAAGAGGTTGTGGCTGACCCAAGTTTAATGATGACTGCAAACTGGGTGCAATTATTGAATCAACAAATTATGTCAGCGTACTCCAGGAGGATCTTACACAGACCAACAACTGGCGTTTTAGTCATGATCTCAAATTGAATGTGAAGAAATGCATCATCATTCCCTTTGGCACAAACAGTGTCCCTTCACACTATCAAATCAACAGCAATACCTTAAGTGCCCACAAGGTGGTAATGGACTTGGGTTCACAAGTTGACCACAAACTTACCTTTGACCACCATGTGTCTACTGTAGTAAGAAAGGCTTTCTACGTAGCACACTTGATTAGTAAAGGCATCACCTCGAGAGCAAAAGGGGTTATTACCCCTCTATACTCTGCACTAGTCTGGCCTATAATTGATTATAACGCCCTGTTCGACATGTACCGTACAAAGCACCTACAGCAATTCAAGAGGCCTCAGACATTTCTAACAAAGAAGATCAAGGGACTCCAGCATGTGCCGTACACAGACCGGCTAAAGTCCCTGTCACTTTACTCTGTATCATATAGACTTCTTAGGGGAGACATGCCTGGCTTACAGAGCAGTCTCAGACCCAAGCCTAATGAACTTCCTGCATATTCGTAAATCAAATGGGACTAGGGCCACCAATTCCAGGGACCTAAATATGGCCTGCAACTTAAATAGGACAGGCTGGAGGGACAGATTTATCACCCAGTGACTGGCATGTCTTTCGAATAGGCTACCTATTCATGTGAAACACAGACAGCATCTCTATGACGAGTGGATGGGGTGCCATAACTTTTTACCGAGAATAGAGCCCACAATCCTCCTGGACATGGGCAGTCATTACTAAATGCAATCTTGGGTATTAACTATCATTTCTATGGCATTACATTGGGATGAAATGTCTAGACTTGAAATTACCTCCGGCTTGATAGCCTAGTAATCTCCTTTGATCCTATAATCATCCTACACAGCATATCAAAACAACTGATGTTCTGACTGAAATTACTGTTGCAATATTCCAAACAGATGTTTTTTTTACCACCGATGTAGGGCCGGGGTACCAAACCCTAAAAAAATTTCATTGAGCCATATGTCCAATGTATGACTTCAGCCTGAGTGTAAGGGTGCATAAGTGGATGTATTATCATAAATCCTCAAACTATCTTTCTACAAGCTGGAATGCAAATCTCTCACCCATTGGTCTAATCTTTGCATTGTCTTTTGTACTGCAAGCCTCATTCGTTCAGTTAATTGCCCCAGTGGGAACATTCCTTTTCACTTTGTTGATCTGTGATTTTGTCAGACACATACATACAAATATTTCAAGCACAGGCATTAATGCCCTTCTAGCTTGTCAATATACCGAATAAGTGTCCAGGCTCGTCTTAAAAATATCTAAACTAGTACTTGCTTTAATGTAATGTGGTAGCCTGTTCCATGCATCAGCTGTTCTCTCAGGAGCTAATTAGTACATTTCTCATTCCTATATAATCTTCTACATAGCTTGTCTCTTCTCTACTACTGTTTGATAACCCCAAACATTTAAAGAGGTAGTTGTCTCTAAATGCCCTATATAACTGAATAAGATGATCTCTTACATATCTGTAAGAGACACTGTACAAGTTTAGATATTTTAGTCTTTCATAATAACTTAAATTTTCGCATCCATGGATGTCATTGATATATTTCTGCTGTACACTTTCCAGTTTACTCATGCTAGTTTTCTTATAAAGTTTTCATATTGTTATTCCATAGTCAAGTTTGGATCAAATGTAACTAACAAACAATGACTTCATTATTTTTGATTTCCTCAACTTAATAAATCTTTTTATATAACCTATAGTTCTATAACTATCATTAACCAATTGGTTGATATGATTACAAAAACTCAGCTGGATATACCCATGTCCTTAAATGAGTCTACAGTTTCAGTCCCTGTGTGCTGTATTAAATATTCACCTTTCAGTTTGTCTCCCAAATCTGATATGCTTAGTTTTTAATGTATTTATCACCATATTATTCTCCTGTGCCCAAATGGTCAATTTAGTCAAGTTCTAGATGTCAACTAGTTATTTATTTTTATTTATTCCAGTTTGATGACCGGGGAGGTCCACTGGTTACAAAAATTATTACAAAGAATAATTGCTTTACAAACTTTAAAACGGGTTTAATTCAGAAGAAGAAAACAGTTACAATTTCATTTAGGCAAGAAAGGCAGGCACACAGCATCAGGGCTACATATTACATTATTGTAATTTATAATATCCACATTTGAGTGTAAGGATTAGTTTGATATGAAAGTTAGCCAGGAGTATAAGTGGAGGAGAGCATATGTGGATTGGAAGAAAGGGTACAGTTGCATTTCCTGTTTGAATAAAGATAGGAATGTAGTTGAGTTTTAAAGTTTTCAAAGTTGTCACAGGTCCTTAGAGAAGAAGGGAGCGAGTTCCATTTTTTTATCTAAGGAGAAGGATAGCAGAAGCTGATCAGCAGGACGATTGGGTTTGTGGACAGAGATTAGGTTTTGGTGGGTAGATCTAAGGGTTCTGTGGGGTGTATAAGGTTGTAGAATATTGGTTAGTGCAGGGCATGTGGTAGGTTGGAACAATAATCTGTGAACAGTGGTGACTTGGAGATAGTCTAGATGGTTGGGGAGTTCAAGCCAATTTAATGTATGAAGGGAAGAACAATGATGGGAGGAGGATTTGGCTTTGGTTGCAAATTTAGAGATTTTATTCTAATAGGTTTCCAGTTTGGAGGAGAGAGTGGCGGTAAGTTAGTAAGTAGATGAGCACTCTACACGAGAGAGGGTAATAGATAGGTATTGGCTAGAGTTAGTCTTGTGGAAGGAGAGAGGAAGTGGCTGTTTCTGTAAAGTAAACCAAGTTTTATATAGGTTTTTTTAATGTTTTGATGAATGTGAGTATTGAATTTCAAATGTTCGTCAATGGTAACACCAAGAAGTTTGTCGGAGGGAACAATCTCTATGGTGGAGTTGTTTTGGCTGATAATGTGGAGTGAGTTTTTATCAATAGGGGAAGTTTTGGAGGGGGGAAAATAGAAGAAATTTGGATTTGTTGGCATTTAGTGAGAGGTGATTTTGGAGCATCCAATTTTTGGTAGTTGAGAAAGCAGTTTGTGTTACTGATTGGAGCTCAGCTAGGTTAGCAGCTAGTAACTAGGAGGAGAAAGTGCAATTGCAGTAGGCAGATACCCTACAAAGACCTCTCCTACCTGAGCCTTTTTTGTGTAGGTGCAGAGCATCATTATTAAAACTGTTCCATCCATCAGTCCTTCATGCCTGAGACCTTATGCATTTGTCATCTATAAACACTTAGAGGCTCAGCAACATTAACTGTTTAATTCAAGTCAAGTTGGTGGATCCCTCCACATCTGATATACCATCTGTTCTGAAGAAAAAGCTTAAAAGACCTAGGCCTAACGTGCAATCTGCCCAATCCAATTCAGATGTACCAGCTGAGGTTGCAGAACCTGCAGTATACCCATTTGTAGCTTGCCCATGCCCAAATGCTTGTTTGTTTGTTTAATTTAACTGTGGAGGCTGCCCACTAAAGTGTGCTAGCCTGTGTAACTAATTTATCAGTGTCTCTGCATTTTCTGTGAGTTTCTACAAAAAAACAAAAAAAAAAAATAATCCTTGTTTTCCCGCCTTCCTCGACTAGTTTAGACCAGTATACAGGCATTGCTGTATTCTGGGCTGTGGTGTAGTTCCTGTGTTGTCCATTACCTTACTTGGATAGAAGGAAGTTTCTTTGCTCACCAGTGGGAGTGGGGAGCCTTGAGCAGCCTACCTGTCCTTGGGGGAAGTGACCTCAGCACAAGAAGCTGTAGTAATTGGTTGTTTGGGACCATTCCTAGCTCTTTTGTAGTTCACTGCTTAAAATCCGCCTCTGGGCATTTTTTTTCTGGCTATACTGCTCAGACAAGCTCCATGTGGGTTTACAGAGTGGTCCTAGCAGCAAGGAACTCGAAAAAGCGACTACCTTCTGGATTTAAGTATCTTTGCTTTTTTCACAGGAAATAGCTTCTGTTGCTTACTTTGAACTAGCCTGAACTGTTTTTTTTACTGATTACTGCATTTATTTTAAAATCTGCACTTAAAGTTACATTCAGTCGAATTTCATCGAAAGTTTGCTTGTATGTTTGTTTAATTTAACTGTGGAGGCTGCCCATTAAAGTGTGCTAGCCTGTGTAACTAATTTATCACTCTCTCTGCATTTTCTGTGTGTTTCTACAAAAAAAAAAAAAAATCATTGTTTTCCCGCCTTCCTCGACTAGTTTAGACCAGTATACAGGCATTGCTGTATTCTGGGCTGTGGTGTAGTTCCTGTGTTGTCCATTACCTTACTTGGATAGAAGGAAGTTTCTTTGCTCACCAGTGGGAGTGGGGAGCCTTGAGCAGCCTACCTGTCCTTTTGGGAAGTGACCTCAGCACAAGAAGCTGTAGTAATTGGTTGTTTGGGACCATTCCTAGCTCTTTTGTAGTTCACTGCTTAAAATCCGCATTTGCACGGCTTTGCGCGGTCGTGCGCATAGGGTTAAACAAGGTTAAACTTTTTCTGGCTCCGCCAAGTCTGCTCTTCAATTTTTCCCTTAGAACTGTTCTACTTGCAATCTAAACAGCCTATACTCTATCTGAAAAGCTCAGCACTTGCTCCTAAAGCATTTTTTACACAGGTAAAGCACTCTTAAACAAAAGAAAGTACTTCATTCACCTAAATTCTGTTGAGTACCCATTTCCCTATGGGTCCTTTCTGACTCAGTTACACAGCAATCTTTTTCACTATTTCTAGCATGTCGAAGGGTCAGTTGCTGGCGTCCTCTCCTGTTCAGCTGGTGAATCTGGGAATCTTGAGGCAATGTTACAATTGCCTCATGTACACAGACAACCCTCTCCTCCTCCCAACAAATACAAATATATGCGAGAGATGCAACTATATAGCCAAACTGGAGGCTGAGCTCTCTCAATTCAGTACTGGCAAGACCAGTCAGGAGGGAGAAGGTAACCACAAACCCAGTCTCACATAGAACTATCACAACTGCAAACCAAACACATAAACACACAAAAACATACTCAGAGGCGCTGATTAAAAATCTACCAAAACAACAGAGGCCTCCAAAGCAGACACCCAAGCAACCGCCACCTCAAGACATAGCACATGCAACACATAGTTCACAAAGTCAGTGTGCTAAACAGTCACAGCCCTTAAGGCCAAACAAAATGCCAGACGCACTTGTAATAGGTGACTCCATAGTCAGACACACTGACGTCCCGCTCACCAGACTGAACAAGGAAAAGGTCACAGTAAGCTGCCTGTTGGGAGCTAGAATCCGCCACATAACACAAGCACTCAGGTCACTCCACAGCAAATACAAATATGACTCAGTCATTGTACATGCCGGTGTGAATGGCCTGAGACGTACCTCCCTGGACTACATGAAAAGAGACATAGAGGAGCTCTCTGATTATGTAGCCCAGGCCAGTATGACCCTGACCCTGAGCAGCATCTTACCCTCACCAAGAATGATGCCACAGTACAAAGACAAAATGATCAGTTTTAACAATTGGCTTAATTACAGGTGTCATTCTAAGGGGATCCAATATCTGTCTGCTTGGGATGACATGCTTGACAAGCCACGCTGCTTCGCAAGGGATGGCTTGCACCTGTCACCCCTGGGCTTCTGGATATTGGCCAAGGCTCTTGCCACCCCATAGTGCCTTTTTTAGGCAAGGCTCAAATGACAAACCTACCTCCCTAGAAAACACAAGTGGAAAAAAACTAAGGGTAATGCTGCTCAATGCCAGAAGTCTAAACCTCAAGATGCACGCCCTCAAAGCCCTCCTCAGTATGGAGAACATCGATGTCTGTGCAGTGACTGAAACCTGGTTCAAGGCTCCTGAGAGCACCCCAGCACTATCAGGTTTTACCTCATATCATGCTTTCCGGCCCCAAAACTTGGACTGAACCACAAAAGGAGGGGAAGTATCCATTTTCATCAAAGATACCCACACCACCAGGTTAGTGGCAACGCACGAAGCATCGGAGACTATCCAGGTGCAACTAACCATAGGCAAAACTGCCTTACAGTTTGTAGCATGCTACAGACCACCCTCTCAAACTCAGGAACCCCACACAGCCTTCCTGAAGACACTGGAGAGTATGAATGTCTCTCCAAATACCATCATTTTGGGAGACTTCAACTACCCAAACATAGACTGGGAACATTACTCAAGCCCCAGCACCCTAGCCCAAAGGTTCCTAGAATTCATAAACTCAAATGCAATGGAACAACTAGTCACCATTCCCACAAGAGGAGACAATATACTAGACCTGATCATCACAAACATGGGGACAAAATGCTCCACACCGAAGTATATCCCTCTTTGGTAAGATCAGACAATAAATTAATCTCACTGGAAATCCACATCCCGCCCCCACCCCTGCACAAAAGACCACAGTGAAGAACTTCTCAAAAGCAAACTTCACACTTCTTAAGACTGAAGTGGTATCCTTCAAGGCCCCTGGGCCAGTGGAAACCACAACCCACACTGCTGAATCCTTTGCAAATGCCTTCTTTGGGCACCTTCAAGAATGCATGGATCATGCAATCCCAAATAAAACCAAGACCCATTCCCCCAAAGGCAGGCGCCCGGTCTGGTGGACCCCAGCCATAAACAAACTTTACAACAGGAGGAGGAAGCTACTACATGACAGAGCAAAATCCCTAAAAGGGAAGGCATCTCTGATCAGTACTAGCAAAAAACTATGATCACTCATAAAATCATCCAAGGCCAACTTTGAGAGAAAAATCGCAAAAGAAACAAAAGACAAAAGACAATCACAAGGCCTTCTTTAGCTATGTTAGAAACCTGGGTGGAAACTCCCAGATATGCTCAGAGTTAGTCCAAAATGACACAAAATACACTGAACTCACTGACATTGCCAACATTCTGGCAGACAGGTTCAGTGCAAATTTCTCCTCCCCCTCCCCCCCAAAAGGAGAAATAACTATCCCAGCAGAGTGTAGCCTCTCTAACATCTCAGATGCCCAGGTGAGAGCCGCCCTCTCTAAAGCTAAAAACACAGCATCAATGGGACCGGATGGTGTCCCGGGCTGTGTGCTACATGAACTCCAAGAGGAACTAAACCCACACATAAGGCTGCTGTTTAATCTTAGCCTTACTACAGGATACGTACCCAAAGAGTGGCGTATGGCAACAGTGGTCCCACTTCACAAAGGCAGTGCTTCTACGGACCCTGGAAATTACCGCCCCATAAGCTTGACGAGCCTGGTCTGCAAAGCTATGGAGAGGATCATTATGGAACTCATAAACAGAGACATTGGGGACCTGCAGACATTGGATCCTACCCAATTTGGCTTTGTCAAGGGCAGATCCTGCCTTTTGAACTTGGTCGACTTTTTTGAAACAGTCACTAAGGCCATTGATGAGGGTAAGGCAGTTCACACAGCCTACCTTGACCTTGCAAAAGCCTTTGACACAATACCCCACTCGGGCATCATAGACAAACTCAGCAGCTTAAATGTAAACTCATATGTCACAAGATGGGTTGCAAACTGGCTCAAGGACAGAACCCACAGGGTCAGAGTTGCTGGAGCTAAGTCAGACTCTAAGCCAGTCACAAACAGTGTCCCACAGGGCTCAGTCCTGGGACCCCTCTTGTTCGGCATTTATTTTTCCGAGGTACAGGCAAACATAGGAGGATTGTGGCTGACAAAGTTCGCTGATGACTGCAAACTGGGCGCCATAATTGATACTCCAGCGGACACAAACATCCTTCAGAGAGGCCTCATAGAAATGGATAATTGGTGCCAGAGCCATGGCCTTAAGCTGAACGCCAAAAAATGTATAGTCATACCCTTTGGGAAAAACAAGGTACCGACAAATTACCACATAGGTGGTAATCCATTGGCACGGAAGAGGTAATCAGGGACCTAGGGACCCAGGTTGACAGTAACCTCTCATTTGACACTCACATTGCCAAAGTGGTTAGGAAGATCTTCTATATTGCCCACCTTATCATGAAGGGTTTCACATCTAGATCAAGAGAGGTCATTGTGCTCCTGTACTCTTCTCTTATCAGGCCAATGATTGAGTACAATGCCCCATTTGGGATGTATCTCACCTGACACCTGCAGCAGTTGGTAAGACCCCAAAAGTTCCTCACCAAGAGGATAAAGGGTCTTAAACATATGTCATATGCTGCCCGACTGAAAAACTCCAGCTCTATTCAGTCACATACCGCCTACTCAGAGGTGATCTGTGCCTGACGTACAAGGTCATGTCCAATCCGGAATTAATGGACATGCTCCACCTCAGAAAATCCAAATCCATCAGAGCCACGAGAACAAGAGACTTAAACCTCAACACAGAAATAAATAGGACGTGCTGGAGGGACAGATTCATAACCCAGAGGCTCCCTACACTCTGGAACAGAATCCCAGTCCATGTTAGGCAGAGCCCCTCACTGACTCTATTCAAGAGAAATCTCGACGAGTGGATGGGAGATCATAGGTTTACCCCGGGGGTCATCTCTGTGTCACTACTAGACAGAGGCACAGTAAACTAAACCCTAAAAGGGTGTAGTATTCTAATCCTAAGGGGTGGTGAAAGCCACACACACTCTGGCTAGGATTATAAATGCCCTAGGGCAGATAGCCTAGTATGAACCTATGAACCTATGTCTTCTAGCTGCACTCACATTGAGGTGTCCATACACTCCCAGGCTGCCAGACAGTGACTTGGGTAACCATTTCCTTCCACACTTCCGTGTTCTGTCACCATGCCATCTGTGTGGTGAAGCAGCTGTCAGCTTACAGTGATGGGACCATTTCTTTGTTTAATCATGATGCTTTGCCTGCTCACCACTCTTCATTGAGAAGAACAGAGACACTAGGGTGGGGGGCAATTCTCTGCGGTCCTGGTGAAAACTGAGGATTGCAGTGACACCTGGGTTAGACTTAAAGGCAGCTCCAATTTAGGGGAGGTGGAATTGTTCTTAGAGCATTCGTAATTGTAATCAGTGGTCTGCAACACAATGCCAGTGTGTATATGGATAGGCTTCCACTAGCATAGTAAAGTCTATAGCTTCTTTATATAACAGTAGCATTTCTCAGGCCATCTCCCTCCACAGAAAGCTTGGCACTCAGTACATAATAGACAGTATGGCATCCCGATTCAGAGAGGGTATTGTGATGTCGCCATCGAAAGCAGCAGAATATGGGACCAAGGAAAGCCACTTTGCATAGAAGCTAAGACCACCAGGAGCAACATGAATAACTTGCACTGAAGTAAAAACACTATACAAGTGTAAATGTAATACGTGTATATGATATTTTATTAATTTGTGACTGTGGTACTGAACTGGGAATCCACAGTGAATTTGTGAGTGCCAACTGTATCTTATGTGACAAAGTCTGGTGAAATAGTAGGATACACTGGACAGGTATTACCAAAAGAAGCTAAATTCCTTTTCTGTACAGACATATTTCAGGGTATAAAGGATACTCTTTGCATTGTGCTTTACAAGATGTCAGCACAAAAAGCATATATGCATAAATCCTAGGAGTATAACTTCTACAACCTTGAGAATACAGGTGGGGGCACATGATATAACTGCTGCATTACTGCAATAATATGACTAAATGACAATAAGTAAAAAAAATACTTAACATACAGTTTTAATTCTAATGGGTGGATGCCTGTAGCTCCCTCACCACTGAAAAACACTTTATATAAAAGCAGTGTTACCTGTCAAAGAATCTTTCAACCAAAATGGGGTAAGTAGGTATAAGGCTGGACTTCATGGACTTCAAAAATATGTTGCCTGTTCTTCAGTTGGACCTTTGGAATTGAGCAGATCTGCATGGTCAAGCTGTCATTATTTTCCATCAAAGTCTGTTGTGCTATGTTATTTGACTCTACTTACAGTTTTGCAATATAGAAGCCATACTCTAGTTAAAGTTTCAAATGCAGGAGCTATCATTTCTTCTGATGTTTCCTAGTATGACATTAATTCTCATTTTCCAGATTGTGTGTGTGTATATATATATATATATATATATATATATATATATATATATATATATATATACATACGCAAAACCACATGTAAATGATTTCACAGTGCATAAATGGTTGTGGTCACAGATAACAAGCACTCATTTAACTTGTTAGTGTTTCTTACCAAAGTGCATGTGTTCTTTAGACTATTGTGGAACAGTCCTCAACTCTATGCATTGTTTTCTTATTGTAGATGCTGTTACAGTGCTGTAAATGTCACATGCACCTACTTATGCATGATATACAAACACTGTATGTACACTGTGTTAGTGTCAGTGGTACAACAGGTAGCATACTTACCTTTGGTGAAGAAGGCTGTTAATTCTATTCCCATACCAGGTAGAAGGATTGCTGGCATTGCAATAAAGCATAAAGGGGTACTGTACTCCTGAGTGCGTCATCCTACAGGTGAAACATTAAAGTGGTCCCATTTGCTATGGTGGAGGGCTGGCATAGTGATAGTCTGCAGACTGATAGCCTAGTATGAACTAGACAGTGTACTGTGTAACAATAACATTCTAATATGGTTACCACAAGGATATAATTCAAGGTGGGTTAATAGTACATTTATCTACATGCTACCAGACCATTTCTTGATGCCAGTTTAAACTTAAATTTCACCCAATTCATATGTCATGACATTTTGTTTCTGGAAGCAGGGTAATGTGGTCATTCAAGAGTTTTCAACTAATGATAAATTTGTTTCAGTGTTTCTCCAGATTTCTGTTATAATTATTTCTCCATGCCCATTCCATTTCTGTTACAGGCTTATAATCAAGGGATTTGAAACATTTACATTTTTTCTATAAATTTCTCTACACAAAATCCATCTAAACTGTTGACTAAAACTATAAAAAAGTTACATATTCTAGTCAGCTCACTGGCACAGTATGTGGTAAGGGGAGCTTGACTAAATAAGTTTGCATGTGAATTGCTCTAAGCCTGCTGTTATCTGTGAAAACATGTTAGGAGTTCTTGATTTGGACACGGGGAATTAAACAGTGGGTGTCAGATGAGGTGAAAATGTCCACATTCAGTTTCATGAGACAATAACTACTACACTGTTTTAGCTGGATCCTAAACAAATTTCATTGCATTACATGAGAAGCTTAGATGACAATACTGTTTAAAATATATGCATTAAATGAATGGATAAATTTTAAGCAGGGTACTGCACTAATTGCAAAGTGTTAATTTTAGTTATCTAGAGTGAATCCTGTACAGAATGTGATTTTTTTTAAATTTGTTGTGGGTGTCTTGGCTGGTGAGTGTTTTTATCTAGTTTTAGAACTGCTGATACAGGATGGTTAGATGACAGTTTAGTGCAGTCTTTTTTTTTTTGAATATTTACATTGTATACACTTTATGGTTGGTGACATTAGATGCATGAACTAGAATTAGTGGACTGTGTGGAAAGGACCCTTTGTAATTTGTTTGGAAAACAACAATCTGTGTAGAATGAGACATCTATTTAACCAGTTCATAAACCACGCTTATACTACATAGCTACTGGACATTACAGGTAAGTAGAGATTTTTATGTTTGAGATACTCTTATTTAAACTGTGATGAATTATTTATGCCATCCATTTTGTTTGATGTAATTGTCGCTGGAGCAAAGAAGCCTGGATTATCAATTTAGTGTAACTCTTGTAGTATTTTATGTTTCCAGTGGTACAATGTTTTGTGCTCCCAGTTTCATTTTCTTACAGGTTGCTAGTTTTTAAATGCACATTATTTGCTGAATAATTTTAGTGTGTGGTTGATATTCCCCACATTTTATACGTTTTTTTTTTTTTTTATTATATTCAGTTTCTATTATCTTGTGTAGAAGGGCCAGTCTGAAGGAGATTGGAGACTGTATAGTGGTGGCAGGGGAAAGTGTAGTTAGGCAGCATAGGATGGTGGTTTGTAGGATGACATTGGTGATCAAGAAGAGGAGGATGAGTGTGAGGGCAGCACCAAGGATCAAATGGTGGAAATTGAAAAAGGGTAATTGTGAGGTGATGTACAGGGAAGAGTTAAGACAGGCACTGGGTGGCAGTGAAGAGTTACCGAATAGCTGGGTAACTACAGCAGAGCTAGTAAGAGAGATGGCTAGAAAGGTGCTTGGTGTGACATCTGGAAAGAGGAAGGAGGACAAGGAGACCTGGTGGTGGAATGAAGAAATACAGGAGAGTATACAGAGAAAAAGGTTGGCGAAGAAGAAGAAGTGGGATTGTCAAAGAGATGAAGAAAGTAGACGAGTATAAGAAGATGAGGTGCATGGCAAAGAGAGAGGTGGTGAAAGCTAAGGATAAGGCGTATGAAGAGTTGTATAAAAGGTTGGACACTAAGGAGAAAAGGACCTGTACCAATTGGCTAGACAGAGGGACCGAGCTAGTAAAGATGTGCAGCAGGTAAGGGTGATGAAGGATAATGAGGGAAACTTACTCATAAGCAAGGAGTGTGTGTTGAGCAGATGGAAAGAGTACTTTGAGGGGTTGATGAATGAAGAGAATGAGAGGGAGAGAAGGTTGGATGATGTGCGGATAGTGAATCATGAAGTGCAGTGGATTAGCAAGGAGGAAGTAAGGATAGCTATGAAGAGGATGAAGAACGGAAAGGCTGTTGGTCCAGATGACATACCTGTGGAAGCATGGAGGTGTTTAGGTGAAATGGCAGTGGAGTTTTTAACTAGATTGTTTAATGAAATCTTGTAAAGTGAGAGGATGCCTGAGGAATGGAGAAAAAGTGTTTTGGTACCGATTTTTAAGAATAAGGGTGATGTGCAGAGCTGTCGTAACTACAGAGGGATTAAACTGATCAGTCACAGCATGAAGTTATGGGAAAGAGTAGTGGAAGCTAGGCTAAGAAGGGAGGTGATGATTAGTGATCAGCAGTATGGTTTCATGCCAGGAAAGAGCACTACAGATGCGATGTTTGCTCTGAGAGTGTTGATGGAGAAGTGCAGAGAAGGTCAGAAGGAGTTGCATTGTGTCTTTGTGGATTTAGAGAAAGCATATGACAGGGTGTCTAGAGAGGAGTTGTGGCATTGTATGAGGAAGTCGGGAGTGTCAGAAATATGTAAGAGTGGCGCAGGATATGTACGTGGGTAGTGTGACAGTGGTGAGGTCTGATGTGGGAGTGATGGATGTGTTTAAGGTGGAGGTGAGATTACATCAAGGATCAGCTCTGAGCCCTTTCTTATTTGCAATGGTAATGGACAGGTTGACAGACGAGATCAGACCGGAGTCCCCGTGGACTATGATGTTTGCAGATGACATTGTGATCTGTAGTGAGAGTAGGGAACAGGTGGAGGAGACCGTGGAGAGGTGGAGATATGCTCTAGAGAGAAGAGGAATGAAGGTCAGCAGGACTGAGACAGAATATGTGTGTGTGATTGAGAGGGAGGATAGAGGAATGGTGAGGATGCAGGGAGTAGAGGTGGCGAAGGTGGATGAGTTTAAGTACTTGGGATCAACAGTTCAGAGTAATGGTGAGTGTGGAAGAGAGGTGAAGAAGAGAGTACAGGCAGGATGGAGTGGGTGGAGAAGAGTGTCAGGAGTGATTTGTGACAGACCTGTACCAGTAAGAGTGAAAGGGAAGGTCTACAAGAGAGTAGTGAGACCAACTAGGTTATATGGGTTGGAGACAGTGGCATTGAGAAAAAGACAGGAGTCAGAGCTTGACGTGGCAGAGTTGAAGATGTTAAGATTTGCACTGGGTGTGATGAGGATGGATAGGATTAGGAATAAGTATATTAGAGGGTCAGCCCAGGTTGGAAGGTTTGGAGACAAAGCCAGAGAGGCAAGATTACGTTGGTTTGGACATGTGCTGAGGAGGAATGCAGAGTATATTGGGAAAAAGATGCTAAGGATGAAGCTGCCGGGTAACAGGAAAAGAGGGAGGCCTAAAATAAGGTTTATGGATGTCGTGAGAGAGGACATGGTGGTGGTTGGTGTGACAGAGCAAGATGCAGAGGACAGGAAGAAATGGAAACAGTTAATCTGCTGTGGCGACCCCTAACGGGAGCAGCCGAAAGAAGAAGATTCAATTTCTATTTGTTTGAATATATTACGGTGGGTCATTTATTTCTGGCAGGAAGAATTTGTTTCAGGCTTTGTGCTCATTTACTTGTGCCAATAATTCTATGTGACTTTTTAAAAGGATCGATTGATAGCTATTGGTTTATTTGTATGCTTATGTAAATTTTATTTTAGCATTTGTTTACTGGGATAGTCTGACTTGGGCTATAGTTGCCCTTTTTCAGTGGAGGCCCGGAGGAAAAAAGCACTACAGAAAAAAAGACAATACAAAACAATATACGTAGTGCAGTACTATTCCATAAAGAAAAAAAAAAAAAACAGAACAGCAACCTTGGCACTCTGCAACCACAGTCTAAGTACTGGCTTTGTCCCAGCGGAGTAAAAAAACAGCAACAGTAATTCCTTTGCACAAAGGATGTCCATCAACTGACCCTGGGAACTATAGACCCATAAACCTAACCAGTCTTATCTACAAGGCCATGGAGAGAATCATCATGGACCTTATCAACAAAGACATAGTTAACCTTCAAATTCTTGACCCGACCCAATTTGGCTTTGAAAAGGGTAGATCATGCATATTAAACCTGGTGGACTTCTTTGAGAATGTCACCAAAGCCCTGGACAAAGTTAAAACAGTACATACAATCGATCTTGACTTAGCCAAGCCTTTGACACAACCCCCACTCAGGCATCATTGAGAAACTCACCCAGCTGGGAATTAACCCATATGTCACTAGATGGTTAGCCAACTGGGTCACCAACAGAACGCATACCGTCAAAGTAAGGGATTCCACCTCTACCAGCAGACCTATTACCAGTGGTATATCACAAGGATCTGTGCTGGACCCCCTACTGTTTGGAAGCTATTTCTCAGAAGTCCAGGTGAAAATAGATGGCCTGTGGCTTACCAAGTTCACCGATGATTGCAAACTGGGTGCAATCATTGAGTCATCCAACGATGTTGACATACTACAAAAAGGGCTTACACAGACAAATGACTGGTTCCAAAGCCATGGACTTAAACTAAACACAAAAAAATGCATTATCATCGCTTTTGGCAAAGGGGAAGTCCCTGCAAATTACAATTTTAACAGTGCCCTCCTTAGATCAAATCCTGTGGTGAGAGATTTGGGAACACAAGTTGACAGCAACCTTAACTTCGATCACCTGGTGTCCACAGTGGTAAGGAAGGCCTTCTACATTGCAGTCTAAAAAGAAAGGGCATCGCATCCGGAGCCAAGGATGTTATAACTCCACTGTCCTCATCAGACTGCTAATAGAGTACAATGCTCCCTTCTTTGTGTACCTCACCAGACACCTGCAGCAACTGGAGAGATTTTGGAGGTTTCTCAACAAGAAAATTCAGGTCCTTCGACACGTGACGTACATGGACAGACTGAAAGCCCTGTCAGTGTACTCTGTGTCTCATAGGCTGCTGAGAGGCGACTTGTGCCTGGCCTACACAGCAGTCTTGGACCCTGCCATAATGAAAATGATGATCATCCACAAGTCATATGGGACAAGGTTGACTCGCTCTAGGGATCTTAATGAAGCCTACGCCATTAACAATACATGCTGGAGAGGTAGATATGTCTCCCAGAGATTGCCACCCCTCTGTAAGAAACTCACAGTTCAAGTAAAACACAGCTCCTTGACCCCAGTTCAAGTAAAACAGAGCTCCTCAACGACCCTCTTTAAGAGTAACTTGGACAACTAGATGGGAGACCATAAATTTACCTCAGGGGTGTCACCTATGTCCCTCTTGGATAAGGATGGTCAGTGCTGATCATGGACTCACCCTGCAAATATAGACCATGCAACTTGGGCAATAAGGGAACAAGGGTGTAACATGGCTATGCTTATAAAGGCCTAGGGCCAATAGCCTAGTAACCTCCTATGAACCTGTGTGTGTGTGTGTGTGTGTGTGTGTGTGTGTGTGTGTGTGTGTGTGTGTGTGTGTGTCTCTATATGTGTGTGTGCGTGTGTGTGTACCTATATATATCTATATATCTATATATATATTTATTTAATTTAACATTTGTTTACTGGGAAAGTCCGACTTGGAATGAAGCCAATTTTCAATGGAGGCCCAGGGAGAAACGCTCCAGAAGCATGTCTTTTTAATGTGGGAGGAAACTGGAGCACCCAGAGGAAACCCACACGAATGCAGGGAGGACATGCAAACTCCGCACAGAAGGCATCCCAGCTGAGAATCAAACCGGAGAACCTCTTGCTGTGAGGTGCCAGCATTACTGCTGCACCACTGTGCCATATAAATGTGTGTGTATATGTATATATATATATATATATATATATATATATATATATATATATAAAATATATACATATGTTTATATATTTATATGTATGTTTGTGTGTGTATGTGTGTGTATATATATATATATATATATATATATATATATCATACACATACACACACACATATATATATATATATATATATATATATATATATATATATATGTATATACATATATACATATATATATATATATATATATATATATATATATATATATATATATATATATATATATATATATATATACATACACACACGCACACACACACTTGATTTGACTTGCAACTCCTAAGAACCTGTAACATATGACTAAGTCACATCCTTGTATGGAACCAGAGTTAGTTAGGCCTGCTTTTCTGGGCATTCTTGGGTAACCTGCATGGACTTGCAGTCTGTGGGACTGGAGAAGGAGTACATGCTGGCTTGTCTGTTCCAAAGGCCGAGATCTTTTAGAGTGAGTGTAGAAGACTTAGACAAAAAGAATATGCGTGGTATTTTTATGGACGGTGTCGCACTGGTGAGTGCTTTGCAACACTGTTACATTTTTGAGCAAAAGAGTACAAAACAAACCAAAATCAGATGTAGTCCAAGAAGAAAGAGCCAAGACCAGCGAAGCAATAATACACCTCTTTATTTCTGTGACCAACTAATAATCCACTCGATAATAAGTCCAATAATACACTAATACAAGAACAAGATTAAGCGCTTTCATCCACTGTAACGTGGACTTCTTCAGAATCAATTTAATTAGTTAATTAGTCCATTTTAAAACATTTTTGGCGCCAACTTCATATGTTATTTAAAGACATATTCCATGTTCATTTTCTAAAACTGTTTTGTAACTTTGAAAACAAAGAACAAAACATAAAACATACTATATCTATAAAGCATAATTACTAAAATTGATATACATAATATGTATTAAAACTGTATTGAAATTGTATAAAATTACAAATCAGCAATGCCTATAAAAGTCTATCACTCTAGTTAAGGATAAATCAAATTAAAATAAAAATATCCAAAACTTCTAAACAATGTGATATGAATAATGTAAAATATGAAATATTAAAATATTAAGACCTAACCAAGACCTAACAATAGAACATAGCAAAAAGCAGCATAAAATTTAATAGCCTGTTGTTTAAGCTGAATGTAAATATAAAAAAATATAAATATAAGTGCATTCGTGCATAGTATAGTGAGAAATATATGAAATGTAAACAAAAACAAATAAAATAAAATCTAACTATACTATATAAAAATATAAGTAAAAATATATATGTATACTATATGTAGAACCATATAAGCAAGATGTAAATATACATGAATAGCCAACAAATTCAGTTTACTCTAACCAAGCACAAAGTAATGGAATAGACCTACGCAACAAAACGCAGGACAATAGTAAATTAACTGAGAGGGATTTCACCTTTGATTTTTCCATGTACAATATTGATGACGAATCTAAACGTACAGGTACCAAACCTAAGCGAGTAATGGCAGGTAAATCCTTTTCTTCTGCCATTACTAGTGGTATGAAATCTACCACTAAAAATGTTCAACCAAATTCTAGTCCTAAAACGAATGTGACAGTAACCAAAGACAGTACTAATAACCACTGTTCTAGTGGTATTAGGGGTAGATTGGATGATTTTTTGGCAGTGGATATTTGTTTTGAAAATGCAAAAAGCAGTGTTATTTTAAACAAAGAAAGTGTTGAATATAGCCAAGGAACATTAAAGCAAAATATATATGCATTGGGCAAATATATGGGTATAATTAGAGGCATTAAAATAGATAATGCCTATTTGAACAAATGTATAACAATGAACATTGTCCCTAAGGGACTGAGATTTTTTAAGAAACCTATGGGCATTGAATTAAATGTGTGTAATTGCAAAGAATTTGAGAAGTTGTTTAATTTAGAGGTTGCAGTTTCACTCCACTCTGCAGTTATTTCTGTGTGTGTGTGTGTGTGTGTGTGTGTGTGTGTGTGTGTGTGTGTGTTATTTACTGTAGTATTTTTTTCCATGACTGGTTGGGAGTCTGGTTTTGCAGAAGGTATACAATGTTCGTTTGCTTTGCTCTGCAGGACTTTAGCTAATCTGAGAGCATGTGATCATTGTTGAAGGTTTTTGTGTATCTTATTAGTTAGCTTTTTTTACACTGTTTATTGTGTTTTACTTTTGTGGAAAGTCACAAAATGTTTAGAAATAGTTTTCCTGAGGGGTTGTGAAACGAGTTGATTTCACTTCCTGGTATTGTATGTGGTAGCAATTATGGCCATGTTTTATTGCTTAGATACTGGGTAGGTTTTCCTCCTGGCTCAGTTGAAACAGCAGTACACTTCACACAAAAACATGACTCCAGTAAGACATTGTGGTACATGCTTACAAGCCTATTGAAGGATTCTACAGGTTAGTGTAAATTTTCATGTTTTGAGCGAATATTTAAATTCTCTTAAGTTATTTATTTCAACTCTTGAATTTGGAGTATATGTTGTAGGAAGAAATAAGTATAAATGTATCTAGTGTAATTTTTGTGCCACGTTTTGTGCATAAGTAATAGGTTCATAGGTTTACACTAGCCACCAGGGTCTTTACAAGCCTAGCCATGCAACCGAAGCAGTTTTATCCATGAGTTTCTTGGACGCCTACATGGTGGAGTACATTAGTAAAGAGATAGCTAAGGGTTTTGTGGGGGGATATATTAGTTGGGGATTAATTTACTTACTATTGACCTCTATCCATCAGAGACATGTGAGCCAGTGTGTGTTTGTGTGTGTGGGGGGGTGCATTTATTGTGTCCCATCCAATGATCAAAATTTCTTTTAAATAGGGTCAGGGGATGCATTTTGCTTCACGTAGATGAGGAGCTTATTCCATAGCATGCCGATCCTTTGAGACACACAGCAGTCTCTCCAGCAAGTTCTATTTATGTCACAGGCAAAGTTCAGGTGTTTCAATCTACCTGTTGTTTGTGTTGCAGATGTGCAAGATATCCATCACAGCTGGATATGAGGATGCCTTATATGCCATGCATAGATCATCTCTCAGTAACCTGTCGGAGACTAAATACAGATAGGCATTAAGGTGATCTGTATAGGACAGGGTATTTGAGTATTCTTGCCCTGGATTCTCCTGGTGAAGAACCTTTGAGGGCATTCCAACTGCTGTAAGTGCCTGGCTAAGGACATGCCAAAGGAGGCACCGTGGGACTGATAAGGGCTGAGTATACTGGTACTGGAACTTCCCTGGACTTGGATCCCATACCTTGGCTTATGAGTTGGGTGACATAGAATGATTTTTTTTTTTTTTTTTTTACTTTTTATTTATTTATTTATTGTTTGTTAACCAGGTTGGTCCAACTGAGCCAATGGCCCATTTTCAGTGGAGACCAGAGGAGAAAAGCTCCAGTTACATTTACAGAAATTGGACAATAGAAAAATAAATAATGGTTACAATAACAAGAACTTGTACATCAGTATTAAAGAAACAGTGTTATACAGTTGTGTTGTAGTAGAAAAACTATATATACAGTATAGCAAGGTAAAATTCAATGCAAAAAAATTATTAACAATGCAAAAATATTTACAGGAAAGAGAGTATGAGTCTATAGCAAATTATATAATTAGACAAAGAAACAAAAGGGCAAATAAGGGAGTGGGACAGGGTATAGTTAGATAGCATGTAGTTAGGATATCAGGTTAGAGCCTGATATTAGAAAAGATAGGGGATTAGTGAGAGAGGAAGGTAAGAGTAGAGGTGAAGATGAAGTGGAAAAAATGAGAGGATGGAGAGTAGGGAGACAGGGGTATAACAGAGGAAAGTCGGGTAGGGCAGGGGTTCCCAAAGTGTGTGCCTCGGCACCCTGTGGAGCCGCAAACTAATACCCTTCATGTAAGATTTTTTTTCTTTTATTTTTTTTTAATTTTTGCTCTGTTTGAGCTGACATCATCACGTGCGCAATGACATCAGCTCCGTCAGGTCTACCAGCCTGTCAGAACTGAGCAACGAGCTCATTCATTTCTGGCATCCCTGATTTTTGAAGAAAGCAATAGTCACTGTTTTAAATTTGACCTTCATCTTTCCTTTTCACATCAAAGCCACGTCCACTTCCCTCCTTTTGTTTCCTGATTAACCAGAGGCTTACAGCATCCCTCTTTCACAGTCTAACCTTGAAGAATCTTCGTCTCTCTCCCCTTCATGTACATGCATCTCAGTGCTTTGTGTGTCACTTTCAAATTTTGTATTAACTTGCCTATCCTTGTATTCACTTTCCTAGTTTCTGTAAATAAATTTGTGACCTTACCTGTCCGTTTACCTCGGCTTGTCTTTTACAGTTCTCACTGGCTGAAATCTGTCTTTCGGCTGTATTCCCGTTAGCCACTCCTTTTATTATGCTTAATACAGTGCGGTGTTTGGCCATTCCCAAATTGTAATGGTGTGTCTGTGTCTGAATTAAGTAGTATCTCTTCTGAGAAGCCTTACAGATGTGTCACTACCTTGATTTTTTTATGGTAAACATTCTTATGCATTTGATAACCTATGCACTGGTGTTGTTTAATATTTCAGGGTTATAACAATGTCTCAGGTTCCATTTTTTTATAATCTAATAGATTTAAAGATGTTTTCCTTACCTCTATATCGCTTTGTCATTTTGCAAGACCCTTACCTGTGGGTCTGGTGTGAGATAAGCAGTACACCGATCACCTTTCATTTAGCACAGTGATAAATGATTAAGAATCTTGTGCATTTTGAACATGAGAATAGTGGGGTGAAGGGTGATTGGCATTTGTTTTGGGTATAAGAACAAGATCAGCTGTGCTGTCAGTATTAGGAATGTTTTGTTTTCTCTATTACTTTATGGACATTTGGCATTCTGGAGGTACAGGGCTTACTGTATACACACAGTGGATAGTCGTGTATAGTTTTTTATTGCTGTGTATTACATGGTGTGAGCAGTGTAGGATTATGTCAGTGGCCTACACAGTCGGACCTGCACTAGACCATATGGATCAGCTGACTGTTTTAAAGAAGGCAGTAGTCTGTCTGTTTTCAGAGGAAGCATTCTTCAAGACCATTGCTCATTCATTGCAAAGGGTTGCAGCTCCTTACTCTCCAAGTATGTAAGCTTGAAGCAGATACTCAGATTGCAACCTGACAAGCTCTAAAATCAAAGTAGTAAATCACTCCAAACTTTTTGTGGTGGTGCTGAGATGTTCTGCCATTGCGCATGTGCGAAGGTGTCCAAACTGACAGTGTTAGAAAGATAGCAAGCCTGGATTGAGAAAGCGAGGGAAAGAGAGAGAAAAAGAGAAAAGGAAGGAAATATCCAAGAGAAATACAACAGTGTAACGCTGCACGCCTGGCGCCATGAGATCCAAAGGCAGGGCGAGGAAACTGGCCACAAGTAGGTACAATCTCCCTTTCTATGTCTTTAAGACTGCCATCTTGCATGTAGTGGATATATATTATGTGTTGAGTGCTTTCATTTCACAGCTTAGCAACAGCCCGTAATTTTCACACTAACCGCTACAAACAGCGGTGGGTAGACACAGAGGGAGGGGCGCGTGTAGGAACAATAGCTCAAGCCTCATTTGAGACAATATTACCATAGACCCTTTAACTAAACTCGTATGCTTAGGAGCAGCTGCATGGAAAAGCCAGCAGGACTCGAGCATATCGAGTTGTAAAAAAAAAGAGTTCAAAGAGTGACAGTGGAAGTGTACAGTTTGGAAGAAACTGTCTCGAGTTGGAGTTACAAATAGTGGGTGCTGTTATGCTTTGGGAGCTAAATGTAGAATCTCTGCAAACTAGGTGAGCTGCTGAGCTGAAGACTGGAGCCCTCCAGATGAAGCAAACTGAGCTGGCCAGAGGGCAGGTGGTTCTCTGAGCTAAGACTGGGAACTTGAAACCTAGCTTTGTGTACGCATCGATTGGGATGCAAGCAGCCAACAAGGAGTTGGATAGCTATGCACGCCACATGACGGGGACTCGCATGCCTGTCTGTTCATGGGGGAGAGTGATACATTAATAACATAAAGATATTAAATTAATTTCAAAAATAAAAAAAAATACATCAATTTAATTTTGTCTTTGTAGCCAACACTTGCTTATAGAGTTTAAATATTGACAGAGGCTTTCATATTATTACTTCTTTCATTATTATTGCTATCATACAGGATGGCAGTCTTGGTGATGCAGGAAACTGAAACTTGACCCGCCTTAGTAAAGACCGCGGCTGGGAACTGCATCGACATACAGCGTTATGTGTAAAACTAGTTTGTTATATAATTTTGAATTATTTCAGGGCAAAGGACACACATTTTAAGTGCTATAATGTGTTGGATTTAAGGTTAGGGAGAATTTTTAATAGTGTCATTGGGAGCAGGATTAAAATTGAAGACAAGCTTATCTGTGGATTGTTGGAGGGTATTTTAAATTTGTCTGATAGGTGGCTGCTAGGAGTAGATGCATTTTCAATGAAGCATGTGTTGAATTGGATGGCAATGGAATCTACATGGTTTGCACTGGTAGGAGGCAGCTCAGCTGGGACACCAGGGTTAAATAGATTATTTACGGAGGTCCAGAACAGTTTTGGATTCTTTTAGTGGGTATTTTGAAGAGAAGTATAAGTTTCTTACCAGCTCTAATGTGTAGTTTGGTTTGATTCTGTAGTAGTTCTTGAAAATGTTGTAGGTTGGATTGTATTCTCTTTAGAAGCTAGACCTTCCAGGCTTTATCTCTACTTAGCCACATGAGTTATTTTTTGACTTTTGATAGTCATGTAGCAGAGTTAAATTTTACTGTTTTGCATCTGATAGGTGCTTATTGTTTTGTTTAGCACACTGAGAAAGGTTTCATTGAAATGAGTGACAGTTTCATCCTGGGTCAAAGATTTTAGTATTTGCCAGTTGTAATGTTTTAGGTTGGATATGAAGGTGTCACTGTTAAACTTACTTAAATTGTGTAAAAGTTGTAGTGATTTTTTTGTGGTATGAGTTTCTTCTTACAAGTTTTGGAAGGTGATCTCTAAGAGAGTTTGAATGGGTGCAAATACATGCAGTGTTGTTTGGGTTGGATGTAAGATTTCAGTTAAAGGTAGATTTTTTTTTATGGTTTGACAAAGCCCTATAATATTCACTTTATGCGCGCCACGGGGGGGGGGGGGGGGGGGGGCTTGGGAAAACCTGGATTCAGCAAGGGAGCCGAGAATCGAAAAGATTTGGGGACCACTGAAGTAGGGTGACAGCAAGAGCACTCCCAGTGAGATGATAGGTGGGAGTGGAGCAAGGACTTAAAGGCACAGGGGTTGTTGGTGGTATGAATGTGTGGTGGGAGAGAATTCCAGAGTCTCCTGTCTAAGTGTTAGACAAAGGCCAGATTGCTATCTATATTTATTCCGAGATCCTTAGCTATTAAGTCAACTCTTAGTGGTGTTTTATATATGGTTCATAGGTGTTTACTAGGCTAACAACCACAGGGGTCTTTATAAACCTAGCCATGCATCCCAAATCTCTGATAACTTCTGCTAGCCTTGATAAGTGTAAGCAGAGGCCTGGGAGATGAAACATTTCCAAGCAGGGGCCTGAGAGATAAACCATTTACAGATTGCCTGTGTCCATTAGAGACATAAGTGCCAAGCTAAGGAATGGGATGAATTTCCTGTTCCACATCCAGTTATCCGAATTATACTTGAATTGGGTTAGGGAGGAACTCTGCTTCACGTGGATGGGGTAGCCTGTTCCAGAGATGGGGTGGTGTCCAGGATACATAGCTTTCTCTCCAGTCGGTTCTATTTATATCATAGGCAAGATTTAAGTCTTTAGATGGGTAATTCTGTTGCTGTTTGTTTTGGAGATATGCAGGAGATCCATCAGAGTGGAGTCTAACAATGCCAGGCATAGATCTCTCGTCAATAGCCTGTAGGAGACAGAGTACAGGGATAGGGCCTAGAGGTGGTCTGCATAGGAGATTTTACTTATGCCCTGTATTGTTTTAGTGAGGAACCTCTGTCAATGTTTCATCTGTTGGATATGCCTGGTTAGGTGCATACCAAAGGGGGCACTGTACTCAATGATAGGTCTGAATGCCGACTACAGTGGAACAGTGACTTCCTTGGACCTTGATGCCATACCTTTGTTTATAAGTTGCACAACATAAAATGATTTCCTTACTACAGTAGACATGATGGTCAAAGGCTAGAATACTGTCTATGTGTGTTCCCAAGTCCCTAACCACTGGGTCAACTCTAAGGGGTGTGTTGTCAATATGATAGTTACCAGGGCTGGATGACTTCCTGAAGGATCCTGTTATACATTTCTTGGCATTTAGTTTTAGTCTGTGGCTCTGACACCAGCTGTCTGTCTGTGTCAGCCCTTCCTGGAGAACATTTGTATCAGTGTGGGATTGAATGACAGCTTCTAATTTGCAATCATCTGCAAATTTAGGTTCACAGGTCCATAGATTAGCTCTAGGCTAACTGCTCTTGGGGGTCATTTTAAGCCTAGCCAATTACCCCATGTGAGAATCAAACCCCGCACCTTATGTCTGTCAGGTAAACACCTTAACCATTATGCCAGCTATAGTTAGCCAGAGATCACTGACAATGGCCTTTACTTCAGAGATGTAAATGTCAAAAGGAGTGGTCCAAGGACTGATCCTTGAGGAAGTCCACTTGTGACTGGTCTGTTTGTAGAGGTGGTTTTATCTTCCTGGGTCCTGTCTGTGAGCCAGTTGGCTTATCCACTGGGTGACATACGGGTTTGTACCTAACCTCTTGAGTTTGTCAACAATGCCTGAGTGTGCTGGTGTGTCAAATGCCTTGGCCAGGTCAAGGTAGGCAGTGTGAACCATTTTGCCCTCACCTATTACTTTGGTGAACTTTTCGACTAATTCCACCAGATTGAGTAGGTATGACCTGCGCTTGATGTAACCAAACTGGGTTGGGCCAGAGTCTGGAGATTTACTATATCATTATTGATCATTTCTATGATAAGTATTTCCATGGCTTTGCATACACGACTAGTAAGACTTATGGGTCTGTAATTTCCAGGGTCTGTAGCTGGCCAAACTTTGTGCAGAGGGATGTCTATTGCTGTTTGCCATTCATGAGGCACAAAGCCTGTTTGGAGGCTACAGTTAAACAACAATTCCAGACGGCCTGATAGGTCAATGTTTCATGCAATTTAGAAGGCATCCTGGGTTATTGTCTTTGCCCATTGATGCAGTGTACTTGGCCTTAGACAGAGCAGTAAGGACCTGTTCCCTAGTGATAGCAGATGAAGTTATATATTTGATGGTATTTCCTGGGGGGAGAGAGAGGTAAAGTTGAAGCATAATTTGTCAGCCAGTTGGTTTGAGATATCTTCTGGCTTTTTTTAATTTCTCCAAGTCTTTTGGGTTTCTAATACCATGACAGGAATGGACCCCATTCCTAAGTCAAAGTATGATTAAAGTTCATGAAATTAGTATTGTTTCAATCTTTGATGTTAGCCAGAAGTGCGCTTCATAGCACCCTCAATGTGCCCAATAATGACTCCTCCTGCAATTTGTATGGAGTTACATGTATCGGTAACGTATCTAAATATGACTGTAGATTATTTTTTATAAGACTTGTTGCTCCTACTACTACTAGAACTGTCTGGGTATCTTTCTTCCACGTTGCTGACGTTTCTGCATGCATATCCTGATATTTTATGACTTTGTGGCTCTCTGTACACAAGACACTGTAGTCACGTGGTGTAGCAATTTCAGTGATCAATGCTACTTTTGTCTTCTTTTCGTGGACCACTATATCTGGTTTTCTCACATCTGTCTTTTGAAATGTTGGTAATGGGTGATCCCATGTAATGCAGACTTCATTTTCTGTGAGGCTTTGTGGCTCATGTTTCCAGTGATTTCAGCTACTTAATATAATAATGTTTGCACAATCCCCAGTGCAACAGTCTTGCTACATTCTTATTCCTTTCAGTATATAGTCCTTCTGCCATTAATATATCACAACCAGCAACCAGGTGTGCAACTGTTTCCAATTCTTTTTCACAAAACCTACATTTGTCTGTTTTTCCCACATTGTTCAATGGACCTTGTAAACCAGGATGTACGTAGTCTACTATCTTGGGCCACCAATATTAAACTTTCACCTTTTGCTTTGAATTTACCTCTCCTTAACCATTCATGTGTTCAGTCCTGATCAACATGAGGTTGTTCCAGGAGTTTTCTATACTTGCAACTATATTTATGCATTTTCCATATTTCTTGCCTTCTCATCTGATCCTTCTCTTTATATTATTTCTTTTGTTTTTTGACACATTTAGTTGCTGCCTGATTTTTTTATCTACTTCTGGTTTGATTTCCATTCCTGCTTGATGCCGATATGCTTCTGCTAGACTAAGCAGGGACGTCATCTTAGATTTATTCTCCTCATGTTTCAAACCTTTGTACTCTGTTTGGTTCTTGTGAGGTCAGCAAATATGTATGCAGTCCCACGATTGCAGGTCTGTACATGGAATCAATTTCAAGGAGGCCCATACCTTCTTTGGAACGGGGAATATATAATCTTGATATGCAGTGATTTTTATAAATCATTTGAAAAGCATGAAGCATCCTTCTTGTTTTCCTGTCTAATCTATCCAACAACTTTTGGGGCCAGTCAATCACTTCAAAACTGTAAGTTAGGACAGGAAGAGCAAATTTGTTTATAGCTTGAACTTTATTTCTAGATGTCAACGCTGTTTTCAGGATTAATTTAAGTCTTCTGAAATATTCTTTACTACGTTTTATTCACATTTATTCATGTTTTATTGTTGACCCTTCATCAATTCCCAAATATGTATACATTCGCTCTTGCTCAAGTTCTTTTATACAGCAGTCCCCGGGTTAAGGACGAGATCCATTTTTTTAGTCTGTTCTTCAGTCATATTTGTATGTAAGTTGAAACATGTACATGGAACATTCAACTGTACTGTACTGCACTACAGTACAGTAGAATGTTCCATACAAAAAAAAAAATGTCAAAGTTACCTCCTCTTAATCTTCACTTCACATTTATGTACTACAGGCATCGCCCACAAATGTTTTCCACTCTTTCCAGAAGTTTCAGACCTCCGCCAAACCTCCTGCTGTCACCTAGACCCTTCTTAGCTGCAATGTCATTTGCCCATTCTACTGTACAGTAGAGTAACTGCTTCAGTACCGTGTACTGTGCGAGCCATCAGTTTTGACCAATTAGATTGCCAATACAGTGATCTCTCAGCCAGTCAGATTACTTGTTGTTCGTGAAGGCGGAAGTAACTGCTCTAAAAAGGCGTGCGAGCAGCTTCATGAACAGGGAAAACAGGCAAAAGGAAAGTACAACAGAATTCTTCATTTTAAGGTAAGATTTGGGCAACTTTAAACATTTTTATTTATTTTCACGTTACTTCCGACATTGCGGCAACCTGTTTGTATCTATGAGTTGTCCGCATGCCGGATGTCTGTAATCCGGGGACTGCTTGTATCATATTCTTGTCCCAAACTGATGTTTTCTTGGTGCTGCAGCTTTCCTCCTTTCAAGGTTGCATGTGCACATTTATCAAGACGAAATGACATTCTTATATCATCTGAAAAAGTTTTGACTACTTGCAGTTGTGCTTTCAGTTTCTTATCTGATGAGCTATACAGTTTTAAATCATCTACAAAGAGAAGATGAGAAGTCTTTACACTTTGTTGTTTTCAGGGAGCCAAATTATAGCCATGACCTAATCTGTTAAGCAGACAGCTTAATGAGTTAAGGACAAGACGAAAGAGTAGTGGTGATACAGATTCACCTTGAAATATCCCCCTTTGAATTTTTGTCCCTGGAATAATAATTTGCCCTTTATCATGGCTTAACTGTAAAGTGGTTTTCCACTGTTTCATGGTCTCTGTGATGTAACTTATTAGTGTAGGGTGCATGTTATACATTTTAAGCACTCTTTTATCAATGAATGTGGGATACTGTCAAATGCTTTTTGTAGTCTATCCATGCCATACTTAGATTCTTCTCCTTTTTACAGTTCTCCATTATGACTTTAACAACAAATGATGCTTTGTTCCATATGACTTTCTGTTCTTACCCTTTTGTTTTATTCCCATAATTGAGTTTTCTTCTAAATAACTATAAACACAGTCAGCATCAATTCCGGTGTATAGTTTATATGTCATTGGAAGGCACATTATTGGTCTATAGTTTTAAGGGTAGCTCTCAGGTTTGTTCTTAAATAGGAGCATTGTTTTTCCTATTGTTAACCATGTTGGTGTCTGTTTGGGATGCGCATATAAATAGTTAATACTTTCAGCCAGATGTTCGCTACTGCACCTGGGCCTGGGGTTTTCCAGTTAAAGGCTTTGCTTAACTTTATTTTAATCTCTCTGGCCGTTACTTCATCCCATTTCATATCCTGTACATTTGAACTTCTTCTTTCTTTTAGTTCTTCTTTTCATTTAGCCTCTTTATGTTCCACATGATCTTCATAGATCTTTCTCCAAAATGTATCTGTTTCTTCTTTTTTGGTGGTCATTCAATTCCTTTTACCTTGTTTCCTAATTCTCAGTAAAACATTTTTGGGTCATCAATAAATTATTTTGTACTTTTCCTTTATATAGTTTTTATGCCTGTGCGGATATTTTGTTTATTTGCGATAGTACATGATAAATCTTGATCTGTTATAATACTGCACATTGCTTTTATCACGTCTATCTTTCTGAGTATTTTTGTTGATCTATTCCTCCTTCTATACTTTTCTAACAGTGACACTTCTTTTCTTAATTGCTTTATAGTTTTCTCTGTTTGATACTCCCATGATGGCATTTGATTTCTCCCCGTCATTTTCTGTATTACCTTGTGTTCTTGTGGTAGGAGTTTATCTGTTATTAATTTGGCTGCACAGTAATGTATCCTATTTACTTCTTTTATATTGCATGAATCTCTATGGACAGTCGTAATTACTGTGTTCATTTGTTTTATCAGACTTCTAACTTTTTGGGTTTTATTGACCTTCTGCAGTCTATTTCTTGCATTGATCTTAATATGTGTATCCATCTCTGTGAAATCAAGCAACTCTTCTCTTAGTTCATTTTCTTCTAAACTGAGGGCACATTCTTTGTTCTGCATTTCCTGCGGACATTCTATAAAAAGTTCCAGAGCATATTCCTGTGCCATGTTCTCTTCAGTTTTGCTATGTGTGATTCGTTACTCTTTCGTATGGGAACTCAGTGGTCTATAATTCCATGTCACTAACTATGTCAGAGTTGCCACAGTTTCCTGTTCTTTCTCTTGCTGTATAGTTCCAACTGAACATTTGCACTGGTTTCCTATGGAAGGCACCAAAGTATCTTCATATGTCAACGGATTAGATGCTTCTCGCTCCACTGGTTTCTCCTTAATTTCGGTGTCCATTGCTCTATCCTGTTGTATTATCTGAGTTAAATTTTCTACACTAAATCCTTCACTTTGATTGTAATCCATAACCTCAGTTTGTAGTTCTTTAAATTCTTCAGTATTCATCCTCTTTTCATCTATGTTATCTTTTTTTTTTTGTATCGTAAAATTTTCCTTTTTCGGATGTCTTTGCCTGTATTTCTCTGCAAATATCTTTGGTGATGCTCTTTTTGCATTGATTAGTTTTGCTTTCTCCTTTGCATAAATAAAACGTCTTTTAGCTTTTCCCGGTTAGGGGTTGCCACAGCAAAACTCCAGTCCTCTCATGATTGGCAGTGGATTTTACGGTGCCGAGTTGCCAGCCCGATGCCCAACCTTCAACGAAGGCACGCCCATTCATGCTTGCACCTACCTGCATGCCTTTAACGTCATTTGACCATGGGGAGGGCATGCAGACTCCACACAGAAGGCGCTCCAGCCGAGAATCGAACCTCTTACTGTGAGGTGACAACGCTAACCGCTGCACCACCGCGGCAGACGCAAATCGCTTTTTCAGAAATCTCCTGCTCCTCTTGTTTCTCTCTACTTTGAGGACTCGTTGTTCCATCATGCTGTGATATAACCTGTGTTAGACTTTCTACACTGAATTGTTCAATTTGCAAATATTCCATAACTTCAGCTTCCATTTTTTAACCTCTGCTTTACTAATCTTCTTTTCTACATTCCCTCTTTGTGATCTTATTTTTTTATTGTGAAATTTTACATGTCCGAATGCCTTTGCCTATGTTTCTCTTCAAATTTATTTGGGGCTGCCTTTTTTGTGTTGAATAATGTGGCTTTCTGTTTTGCATAAATATTGTATCATATCAGATCTCTCTTCCTTTCCCATGTCTATATTTGTTTTTTATACCCTTCAAACATCTCTAAATGTTGTTCTTTAAATGTTGGCACTTCCTCAGTCACTTCTTTTTCCAAACGGCACAATGTTTCTTGGTCTATATAGTGTTTTTCATGGATCTGTTGTATTAATTAACACAAATTTCTAGTTGAAGCTTCTGATAGTTTGTCTTGTGGAAGTATTTTTCTTTCCTGTAATTTCTGTCTTAATGTTTTCGTATATCTTTTGTCTGGAAAATCTGGGATTCTTGCATAATAGTAACAATACAAAATTTCTTTCTTATCCTCAGTAGTCCACTCTATAGTGTCTGTTTTTTGGTCTATCTTTTTTGTGGCCTGCTACTTTCTCCTACAGTGAGGGAGGGGGCTTCCTCACCCTGGGCCTGGCCTAGCCCCATTGTAGGAATATTTCCGTGTCTTGAGGATTCTACACTGTCATTTTTTACAGTCCTGATACCAGTGTGCCTACCCAGGGTTGGGCACTTTTTTATCCTGTGTCTTGCACACCCAGCTGTCTTCTTTATTTTATAACCTACATATTATGTCCATGGTATATGCTATATAAAATACAGTCTGTATATCAGTGTTGTCTTGATGAGATTTTTTTAAAAAAACGGGTCCACTTTGTGAAGGTATTCACCAAGACTTGAGGATGAGTTCACTTCTAGCAATACTTCTCTCCTTTGCTTGCTGATTTTATCATCTCTCCATTCCGACCCCTTTTGTTATCTCTCCATTTACAATGAGCTTTGCACACAATTGTGTGTTGCCTTTGAGATTGTGGATATAGCTAAAGAAAGCCTTGTGGTTACCCTTGGGCTGGGAGGCCAAATTTATCTCAAATTTGGCTTTGGAAGATTTTATTTGTCATCCGAGTTGTTTGCTTAGTTTAAGAACACTTTTATCTTGCTGGGTGGTACAGCTTTACCATAGCAGAACATTGCAAAGTCTTTATCATAAATAGAAACAGAAAAAAATATATAGAAAAATATATATATATATATATAAAAAAAAATATATATATATATATATATATATATATATATATATAGATAGATATGTATATATGGGTCTACTTCACATGGTCGACAGGCCATATGATCGACGCTCATTTGGTCGACAAGCATTTTATGTGGGGGGCTTCGCCCCCCACACACCGCCTAACTGTATATATCAACTCCAGGGTCACACAACATTGGGGAGGGGGGGGTAAATCTGCTTGTCGACCAAATGAACTGTCGACCAACTGAGTGTCGATCATATGGCCTGTCAACCATCTCAGGTAGACCCATATATATATATATATATATATATATATATATATATATATATATATATATATATATAGGACACAAATAGGTATACAGAGAAGGGACAAAAACGTTGACTAGGTAATACTGTTGTCACACTGGTCGACTGGTTTTAACCACATACATTTTTCTGTTTTTAACTATATATATATATATATATATATATATATATATATGTATATTTATTTATTTATTTTATTTTACATTTGTTGACCGGGCTAGTCCAACTGGATACATGTCCATTTTCAGTAGAGGCCTGGGGAGATGAGCTCCAAAATTAAGCTAATAAAACAGTACAGCAAAACTAAAAATAATTTGAAATACATTGTTGATGGAGATTTACATCAAAAGGCTAAATTTAAAGCAATTGACTACAGAGTTTAACAAAAACAATACAGTACTATTTACATGGTAAAGGGTTAGACATCATCATAAGGTAGGTTAGGAAAGAAGTAAGGATTGAAATAAAAGTATTACAGTTGATAAAGTCTATCTCTAAGATAATAAAAAAGTTTGCATATATACACCTAAACAAATAATACTGTCAAAGTAAAAAGACTGTTACTCTATATACAAGGTGGAGCAGTAGTGCTCACAGCTAGATGAGTGTTACAAAGTACATACTCAAATGGTAGTTCCCTGAGAAAAACTAGACTTAAAATTGGGAAAAAGGGAGGATTACTAATCCTACTTTAAGGGTAATGGGAGAGAGGTAAACAGTAACAATATACTGGGTGAGTGTTAGTCTGGGTTGGTACATGGGCATAGCCATTGTGTCTTTAGTAGAATTTTTAGTTGGATTTTGAAGAACGGTAATGATGATGATGCAAGTTTGCTAAGAAGCCTATTCCAAATCTTCCCCACAGAATTAGAGAAAAGAGAATCACCTGATTTGTTGTGGGATTTCTGGATGATAACCAGAGATTTATTTGCTGAGTGAAGGGCAGTAAGATTTACATGGGGGGGGGGGTAAGGCTACAGAGAGTAGGAGTATTACTAGGATGGTACAGAATCTTTTGGGTGATGGTGAGTTGTTGAAATATCAGCTGGTTTTGCAGTTCTAGCCATCCCAGCTGTTTGAGATTCAGGCAGTGGTAAGTTCTAAATGGAGAGCCTGTAGCAAATCTGGCAATGTTGTTATAGGAGGTTGCCAGCTTAATAAGGTTGTTTTTGGAAAGATTAGTATAAATGGGTGAGACATAGGGAGGGTAGAAATCAGATGGGTATGGGCAAAGGTAGTTCTGGCTTCAGGGGTAAGGAAAGGTTTTATCCTATACAGAGAACCAAGTTTTTTGTTTAGAGTTGATATGTTAGTCAAAGTTAAGGTTGTGGTCAATTATTACACCTAAGAGTTTGGTAGTTGGGTCAGGAGCTTTGACAGTACCATCATTGGATGTAATGGAGAAATTTATTGGGGAGGATTTTAGAGTTGGAGTAAATAGCAATAGTTTAGTTTTTGTGGCATTTAGGAGAGGGCAACGTTGTAGGAACCAGTTTTCAACTTGGTTAAATACTGTTTGGATGATGGATTGGAGTTCTGATGAAGAAGAGGCATTAAAATTAGTGTGGAGTCATCTGCATATTGTATGCAGGTAGCTAGAGGAAGATTTATACTAAGATCATTGATGAAAATGGAGAAGAGGTCCCAGGATAGATCCTTGAGGGACACCAAGGGTAATAGGGAGATGTGTGGATAGGTTATTGTCCCAAAGGATAGCTTGCTGTCTATTATGTAAGTAAGAGTTGAACCATTATAATGTCTGTGTGTTGAGTGAAAGTGATTTTAGTATGTTCAGAAGTAGTTGAAGGTTAACCATCTCAAAAGCTTTAGATAAGTCAATAAAGAGTGCAGAGGAGAGCATGGTATTATTGCGATGTTTGTTAATGCAGTCAGAGAAGGATAGGAGAGCAGTGGTAGTACTATGGAAAGGTCTAAAACCATGCTGACAGTCTGCTAGTAGGTTATTTTGGAGAAGGTGATCCAGAAGTTGCTGATGGATGCATTTTTCCATGATTTTGGCTAAAGGAGAAAGTAGGGCTATAGGATGAAAGTTAGAGAGTTCAGTTGAGTTACCACCCTTGTGAAGTGGAATAATGTGAGAGATTTTCCAGAGAGATGGGATGGAACCTTCAGTAATGGTTCTATTAATTAGGATAGAGATTGGATGGGCAAGAACTTTTGCTGCAGTTTGAAGGTATTCAGCTGATAGGAGATCAGCTGAGGGAGTACATGGTTTAAGTTTGTGAAGTAGGGTGTAGATAAAGGATGTAGGAATTGGTTTTAAATGAAAGGTAGTAGGTATTCTAGCTAGGGAGGATGGGGGGGTTGAGCTAACCGGAGGTAAGGAGTTTGTTAGTGATTAGGCAGTTTCAGTGAAAAAGGTATTGAAAACATCAGCAATCTGGTTGGGAGTGTTAAGGGAGAGACCCGATGGGGTTGGTGTCTTGGAGTGGCCAGGGTGTAATAGTCTATTTATGCCTGACCAAAAGGTTTGTGGTTGTTGTTGGTGCTTTTGTTGGAATTTAAAGTAATAGTTTTTTTATCAAGTAGTATTGATTTTTTGGTGGCATTTCTCAGTTGTTTAAAATTTTGATGATCAATTGGGTTTTTAGTGTTTCTCCAATTAGACCAGATTTAATTTCTTTGTAAGATTTGTTGCCTAGTCTCTTTAGTGAGCCATGGAGCTGCTTTATTTCTAGTTCTTGAGTGAGAAGGGGCATGGAATTCTAAGATTTGTAAGAATTTGGAGTTAAAGTAGGATACTGCTTCCTCAAGTGGGAGTTGTTTTAAGGGTGACCAGTCACAGGCTTGAAGCTCTGCTTGGAAGCTTGCTGGATTAAAATTCTTTTTGTTCCAGGTAGTTTTAAAGGTAGTTTGGTTGGGAATAAAGTTTTTTTGTTTGAGTATATAAGTGAATGGTCAGGAAGGGTACCAGCTTTATAAGAGAGGGGATGACTATTTACTATGATCCAGTCTAAGATACTCACTCTGCTACTGGGTTTTTGGATTCTGGTGGGGGTGGTGATTGTTTGGGAAAAACCATAGAGGTTTATGTGGGCTGTGGGTTTGTGTGAGGTGTAGGTGTTCCAGTCTATATTAAAATCACCAAGTACAACGGTTTCTTGTGGGAAGGATGTAGAAAGCCAGCAGAGGATATTTTCTAGGATGCTGATGTTATTGCCTGGAGGTAGGTAGGAGCATATTATGTATATAGATTTGCTGGCATTAACCTATAGCTTGGAGATAAGGATTTCAACATTGCTATCTATAGGTGGTTGTACATTTAGTGAAGTAACCTGTAATTGAAATTACAGGTTATATATATCTTTTTCTATATATTTTTTCTGTTTCTATTTATGATAAAGATTTTGCAATGTTCTGCGATTGTAAAGATTTCATTTATATTTAACTATATTACAGTACTAGTAATGTAGCTTTTTATTCCCACTTTGGCGTTCTGTGTTGCAAAATGTTTTTTTCTGGTAATATCTCTTTAATTTAAAAAAAAAATGGTTTTAATTGTGTAATTGATATGGCAGTCTGAAAGTATTTAAACTGCAACTACATGTTATGTCATTTGTCTGATGAAGTTGGTGGAGTACACTAACGAAAGTGCTTACTTTATCTACAATAAAAACAGTGTTGCTGTGGTTCTGCTGCTGCCGTTTTTCTGCTTTTTATAGGCAGCAGTGTTCTCAGGGTTTAGGAGGACTTCAAAATATGCCAGGTTATCACTTAGTAGCAGGAAGTTAGCCTTAGAGTAGTGCTTAAATATTACAGGGTTAGTTGGGGGTCCAGGTTTTATTTTTTACTTCAAAGGAGACCATTTTGTGGTCTGACCATAGCAGAGAAAACAATACACTAGGGAGTGTGCAGCACTCTCGCATATTAGTGAAGACCAGATCCAGTATGATTGCACCCCTGGTTGGTGTATTGACAGTCTGGTCCAGGAAGTTTGTGTTTACAAAATCCAGGAATCTCTGTGCCTGTATGTTTGGTGTCATAGAGAATTCCCAGTTAATGGTGGGGGTAATTAAAGTCACCCATGAATGTGGTATTGGGTTGGATGGTGAGTGTTTCCAGTAAGTTTAAATACATGGTATGGGTTTCTCGGTCCATAGAGGGGGACCTATAGCTTGCAAGGAAGTGGTATTGGATTTTGCTTATGGTAATTTGAACTAGGAAGTGGCTTACGTGTATTGTCCTGTTTGACCAACCTTGAGCTATATTAATTTTTGATAAGTTGAGACACTTCTACATATAGTTCCTGTCTGTGGAGTAACTGGTGTAAATGTGTGCAAGGCATTATAACCTTGTACTGTCAGTGTGCTCTCTGTGGCTTTAAACCATGTATCAGTGACTGCACAGACGTCAGCATTCTCTAGGGTGAGGAGTGCTTCTAGGAGGTGGAGTTTTTTGTTTAGACTCCTAGCACTGAGCAGTAATACCTTTAGATTTTCTTGGTTTTGATTTGCTATATTGGAAATGCTTTCAATTCGGCATTGCTTAAGAAAGGCACTATGGGGGAAGACAATGTTTTAGCTTATATTCAGAATTCTAGAGAGGTGAGGTGCTGGCAAAGCAGCGTGGTCTTCCATGCTGACACATACTGCACCCCCTTAGAATGACATCAGAAACTAAGCCAATTATTAAAGCCAGTCATCTTTTGTTTATATTGTGGCATCATCCTTGGAGAAGGTAAAATACTGCTCAATGCTAGGCTCATACTTGTTTGGGACACACATTCCGAGAGCTCCATGATGTCTCTCTTCATATAGTCTAGAGAAGTACGTCTCAGGTGATTTACACCCACATGGACTATGAATGAGTCATACTGGTACTTGTGGTCCAATGACCTGAGTGCATGTATAATGTGATGGATCCTAGCCCCTGATAAGCAACTGACTGTGACTTTCTGCTTACTCAGTCTGGAGAGAGGGATATCAGTATGTCTCATGCTGGAGTCTCCAGTGACCGGAATGTTGGACTATGTGGTGGCTTGCCTTATGGGCTTAGAAGTAGAAGCTCCATGAAATGTGGCTGTATGTGTTGATGTGAGTGTTGTTTTGAAAGACTGCATTTGGGGCTGCTGAGGGTATTTGTTATGTACATTTCATCCTGGAGGTCTTTTGAATTTAGGAAGGTTACATTTAAATACCTCAGCATTATGTAGGCCTGTATGTCTGCTTTCAAATGTGTGATGGGTGCAGCATGTGTACTACTGAGAACCTTATTGACATTATGAGTACTTTTGTGTGACATCTTTCCCTCTGGTGACATTGTGTAGATACAGATATCAGTTTGTTTGAGAATAAATTGGCATTAAGTAAACATGAGGCAATTTCTACATTGCCCCAGGATGCCCATATACACCAAGCTGGTAACAGAGATAGTGGGAAAGTTCATATCTATTGCAATGGACCCTTTTTATTGATTAGACAGTTGGAGTGAGAATATAAAACAGTGTCAGGAGTATCCAGTTTGCAACTCTGAGGACAGTGCTTGTCCCTGCAAACTGGCTGTCCTGTGTGCAGCTAGGTATTGGTGAAATTTCAGTTGTGCTTTTACAGGAAAAATGTCACTCTAGCTGTCTGCGTCAATACAGGGCAGTGCCAAACACTTGAGGGGAAACTAATAAGTAGACACTAAAAATTTAAGAATGAAGTATTTAGACAGATCTTCTGAAGTTAGAAACAAATCAAGCAGTACTTACTGAAAACAAAGAATTAGCTTGTCAAGAATGATGAAAATGGTGAAGTTTTGTGCCAGTTGCATTGCTGCTTGTTACTTGATTTGATTTTAAGTTATTATCTGAACACTTATTTTGTGACTGAATTTTTTCTACAGTTTATAGATGTCCACCTTGTTAGTATTATGTTTCACTCATTTGCGATTGCAGGGTAATGCAGGGGTATTTGCAACAAGGAATTATTAAAACTCCATTAATTATAAGGTTTGAGACAGGATAAGCAATTCTATTGGCTGCTATTTTTAGGTACTCACTCGGAAGGTCATCAGCTGAAGAAGAGCACACTTTGTTTAAGAGTCATTTTATATAGGATGTGAACACAGCAGATTCCAAAATGGTGGGCAGCCTGTGAGCACACTAGCTGTGCAGCTCCCTTAGCTTTCATTAATATCTGACCTCCTGCCTGCACATCCTAAGGAAATTTTTCAACAAAAAGTAAGGCAACAAGAAGTCTACATACTTACTTCAGCTTTATTTTTGTCAGAAAAAAACTCTTCTACAGGAAAAATACTACTTACTGTAATCAGAACCCTGAAACGCATGGTGTAGATTCTTCCAGGCACGTATGCCTATGGGAAAAGGAATAGGAAAAGGAAAAATAAGTTTTGTCTCAATATAAAGTCTATTGAATACAGATCATCTTCCTAAATTTTCCCTTTCTTGTTTTATCTTCATTCGAAATACATTTAAACTCAAGGCTTCAGATGGAAAATCAATCAGAGCACATGGAAACTGTGACATCTAAGACTAAACTGTCAAATATAACTGCTCCAGAAAAAGATACCTCATCCAAAAGGCAAAAAAATAAATCTCAGATGGAATCAACTAAATTATCCCTCCGATCAAAACAAGAACAAACATCAACGCAAGAAGATCTTAAAAGTGCCTTACAACCACTGCAACTAGAAGTACAAGGATTCTCACACAAACTATCTACTTTTAGCTCTAACATGGATAAAATTATGCTCAGACTAGAACAGCACAAGACAAAAATTATGGACAATGAACTGAAAATAACTGACCTGAAAGAGAGTCTGCAGACTAATGAAAAGAGCATTAAAGAACTACAACAAAAGGTACTGGATTTGGAGGCTAGAAGCAGGCTCAATAACCTTATCAGAGGAATTCCAGAGAATGTTGAAAACACTCAACACAATAATTAAAGGAATACGAAGCACACTACTAAATGATAAAGACCTTATGGATGCTATAACAATTGAAAGAGCCCACAGATCCGTAAGATGTTCGCAAACTGCAGATTATCCAAGACATATCTATGTCAGGATCCTAAACTCAGCACATGTGCAAGTAATACGGTCAGCTTACAAAACCAAAAAGTCTCTCACATGGAGAGGACAAAAAAATCACTTTAAACCAAGGTCTTCCTCTTGAAGTCAAACAAAACCGCCAAAAACTTAGCAAATACTGTGCTGATAGAAATCCACATACGCTTTCAGATGAAGTATCCTGCCACATTAACTTTTTACCATAAAAGTGAGAAAATATCCATTGATACATCTGAAGAGGCAAAATCCACATTCCTTTGTCTCTGTAAAATTAGTCCAGCTTGAAGAAATCTAACTCAACTTTACTGGAACATCTGACTGACATCCTCTTCAACTTCAGATTTATTCCTGCTTGCCTCGGTAAAAAGCATAATCCGTTTTTTCTTTCATTTTTCAACCAGGCCGCGATCTCCGTTAGCATTGCGACATTCCATTACCCACAATTCTACTCAGCTACAAGTGCCTGCTCTGACCTTTTATCTGTCAACTCCTTACCTCATCAAAAACAACTTTGGAGCCCCAGTGCATTACTGGGAACGGACTAAAACGGCCAAAACGTGCCGCAAATACAGGAATGTATTAAAACAACACTTTGCAAGAAGAAATTGCCTTCTCTCAAGATGAAACTACCTCAGAGGGCTTGCATATGTCAGAACCTGGACCCAAACACCTAATGCAAGCTGATTGTAGGCTGATTGACTATAAAGTGATCCTTTTCAGATTAGAGACCGTGAAGCTACTGCAGTAAAATCAAATGGTTTTTGCGGACTTCATTTCAAACTTTGCTGTTAATTTTGTCACTTCAAACTGTTTTTTTTTCACAACATACTAGCAGATTCCTCACCTGGGATATTAACAAAATTCTTCACACTCCATATACTACATGTACTTTTGCAATGGAGCTTGTGTTAAAAAGAAGAGTTAAATACTATTATTGTTATTATTATTATTATTATCAGTATTATGCCGTGGTGGTATGGCAGTAGCGTTGTTACCTCACAGCAGGAGGTTCTCCCGTTTGATTCTCGGCTGGGCCTGGGAGTGCCTTCTGTGTGGAGTCTGCATGTCCTCCCCGCAGTTGGGTAGTGTTTGAAAGACATGCGTGCGTAAATGGGCGTGCCTTCGTTGAAGGTTGGGCGTCGAGCTGGCACCTCGGCGTTTCATAAAAATCTACTGCCAATCATTAGCGGACCGGAGTTCTGCTGTGGCGACCCCTTACCGGGACAAGATGAAAGACAAACAACATTATCAGTATTATTATTATTATTGGAAGCAGCTGCATGTATTCTTGATGTTTTAAAGCAGTTATTTAAAAATGGTATTCTTGTCCCAATACGGGCATAACATTGTCAATTACTTCAAAGTTTTTATCTGACTGAATTATGTCTCTTCTTTCTTTTGAGATGAAGTACGTAGAATCCTTTTGTAAATAGTAGCTGCTTTCTCTTTCTAGATCATTTCTACAGTCCTAACTAATAGCCTTCGGTAATAAGTAGGACATTTTTGAAAGGATGACATGTGTTGGCAGCATACATATAGTTAAAGTATGTACTAGAAGCTGAACTCCAATGGCTAGAGACAGGTTTAACTTTAGTACTCAGTATTGCCTTCTTCCTTTTTGTTTTTTGATTAGAGGTAAACGCAGTTCTGGATCTAAGGACTATAATGTGTTACTAATAACTAATTACCTTTTTCCCCACTAAAGATTATCTTTTTGACTTAATAAGCCCATAAATCAGATGGCACGCTGACATTTTTTATTGCTTTTATGGAAATTAGCCTAAGATCCAATGCCTTTTAGTGCATTGCTTTTATTTAGTGCTACCTAAAGTTCTCTTGTTATATAAACTAATATGTAAATACCATGTATATATGACCAGATACATACTTCTCGATTAGCATTTTTGGTATAGGGAAGCTGCCTTGCGGGGTTGTTGCAGATGGTTGCTTACGTCTGGAACTTAGTAGGTATTTTTGACATCCCTCTATTTCATGAGCACTCCATTCAAACTCACTCTCAAACACTCTATATACTTACACTACATATTAATCTACCAGTACAGAGGGATGGGTGGTTAGGCATATACAAGGGGGGTAGGAGTGAAGAAGTCACTGCACAGAAGGTATTACTTAGCACAAATAGCTGACAGTTCTTATCTCTATCTTTTGTCACTTACTCTTATTTTACTATCATTAAATAATGACTGCAATTTAAATTCTTTGAAATTATATCTCTAGACTCATGGAATGTTAAGGAGGTCTCAGACAAAGGTAAAAGGAATGTAATCATGCATATCATATACCAAAGTAAATCAGTGATAACTTTTGTCCAAGAAACTCATCTGATCACGCAACTTTGGGACAAGGAAAGGAAAAGGAAATGGATCAAGCATGTAGTAGCTGCAGGGTATAACTCTACTTCTAGAGGGGTAGCTGTTATAATAAATAAATCCTACCAGGGGGAATTATCTCCATGAAAACAGGCCCAAATGGTAGATGGGCTCTTTTTACTAGTAAACATCATAGCATAGATAAACCCTTACTTTTTGTTAATATTTATAGTCCCTGTTCTAACCAACAATTTTTACTTATGAAGTCTTTAATCTTCTAGCTGAGTACCCAAATCATTTGTACGTAGTTGGGGGAGACTGGAATGCACCATTAGATCCTGACAAAGATAGGTCCCACAAAGAAACCAGGCAATCACACCGTATAACTATGGCCTTTGATGAACTACAAACTACTTTCGATTTGTTTGATCCTTATGTTAATTCCCAATATAATGAAACAGTATCTAGATTTACCTTCTTTTCGTCCTCCCATTAATCTTGGTCAAGGATAGATACCTTTCTAATCTCACAGTTTTTTCAATCATACAGGTTAATGTATTCCATTTCCCCTAGATCCATCTCAGACCACTCAGAAATTAGCCTATTCATTAATCCTTTAAACTTCAAACAAACCATCCCTTACTTCAATAAGTGGACATTAAACCCTAAAATTGTTCAAAAACAGGAGGAAGCTAAGGAAATAAATAGCATAGTAGCACAACTGGATGAGGACCTTATAACCACTCAAATACTCTATGACAAGCAATGGGAGGTTGCTAAAGCAGTTATGAGAGGTGTTATAATAAAAAAATCTGCCTGGTTTAAAAAAAGGTATACTAACACCAAAATCAAACTAGAATTTCAGATCGCATCAGCTGAATTAGAACTACAACATAATTACTCAAGAGATTTAGACGAAAAAAATATTGGATGGCAGAAGCAGTTACATAAGCATTACTTCGAAAACTTAACTTTTTTAGAAAGTATGTCCTTATACCAATACTCAGAATGGGCACAAACACCCTCAAAATTTTTAGCCAGACTAATAAATATTAAGAATGGCCCACCAAGAATCAAAGAGATACACTATGAAGGACGTATAAATCATGAAGACCAAGACATTCTAAATGTATTCCAGTCCATTTATAAAAGTCTGTACAACATGCCCCTTCTGCTGTCAAACGAAAAATTTCAAGAATTTATTCTAAACTTAAAATTCCCACAAATTACTCAAGATCAGCAAAAACTTCTAGTAGCATCAGTACACCTAAAAGAAATAAACGGCTCAATAAACCATCTTAAGCCAGGTAAATCAACAGGACCTGATCGATACACTTCTGAATTTTATAAACTATTCGCAGAACCTGTCTCAAAAATCCTATTAAAAGTTTACAACTATATAATATGGCATGGTATAACAGATATGTATATAAATAACTCTAAAACTATTCTCATACCCAAACCAAATTCTGACCCAACAGATCCAACTAGCTATAGGCCAGTTGCCCTCATAAATACTAACCTTAAAATACTAGCTCAGATTTTAGCCAATCGGTTGAAAAATGTACTTCCCTCTATCATACCCCATGATCAACTGGGTTTCATGGTAAATAGGCAAACTTATGACAACACTTTGTGATTGGACTCTGTTATCAGGCTACTTAAATCAGACAGACATTCCAAATATGTCATTGCTGCAGATGCTAGTAAGGCCTTTGATAATGTTAACTTAAACTTTTTATTTAGTGCAATGCCTCTATTTGGAATTCCTCAAGAATTTATAAATATTGTTAATGTTCTCTACCAGATGGCTTCTACTTCTCAACAGATGAATAATATTAGAACAAAATCTATTCCCATCTCCAGTGGCACAAGACAAGGTTGTCCACTCTCCCCTTACCTCTTTAACTTATACCTTGAACCCCTGCTCCTTTTATTTCGCAAAAAGCTTTTAACCACATTCCAAGAATATTAAATATCAAACTTATGTATTCGGCCTTCGCAGATGATTTAAATATTTATTTGCAACTCTCCTCAACTGACCTCCCTAAAATACTTAAAGCAATCGACAAGTTCTCGGAAATCTCCAACTATGAATTAAACCCCAACAAGTCCCATCTTTTCCCTCTAAATCCTCTTGGACATATGGATTACTACTTCCCAGTGACCCAGATTAAATTAAGCTATCAACTGAAATATTTGGGGATAATTTATACCACAAATTTTAATGAAAGTATTAAAAATAACCTAACCCGCACCTGGACCATTATTGAGAATGACCTGAATAGATGGAAAAATATCAACATGTCCTTGCTTTCAAAAAGTAGTGTAGTTAAGATGAATCTGCTACCAATAATTATTTTCCAGCTAAACACCACCATCTCAACTATCCCCCCAAAAATATTTCCTAGATATGGAGAAAACTATATCTAGATTTCTTTGGCACCCTAAATCTACTAGAATTAGATTTGATAAACTTGTACTTCCAAAAATTAAAGGAGGGCTAGGGTTACCTGACTTTAAACTATACTATAGTGTTATTACGTCCTATAGGTTACTTCAAATATTAAATTATGAATCTAACACAAATACATGGTTCCCCCTATAGTCCAAAATTTGGTTTGAACAAATTAACTCACTGGGTTGCAATCCCAAATCTCTCCTTTTCCTCAATTTAAATCAAAAGTCTGCTTATATTATGAATTTATACCCACTCATTAAGCATATGGTTTTAACTACTCAAAAGCTTTTTAAGTTATTACAACTTTTTAATGCCCTCTTCTTCCTGCAACCGCTTCACCTTAATCCCAATTTGCTCTTAAATAACCAACTTAAAAGACTATCCCTTACTAAGGGATCTTACAGTTTGGGACATCTGCAAATGGAAACAATTTGATACAGCACAACTCTGACTGAAACTAAATCTTCCAACTAAATACGCAAGCATTCTTAATATACAACGATATGTCATAAACATTAAATTCCTACCAGATAACTATGATATGCAAGACATTAATACATCTCAGTTAATTCTCAAAAACCTAGTGATCAAGGGGAAAACAGTTTCTAGAGTCTATAAACTTGTAATGGATATAAAATGTCAAAACCATCTTTTCTTCTCCCTGTACTGCCAAAAGAAAACCCCACAAATTACTGAACAAAACAAAAGGGATGACATTAAAAATGTGGTTAAATTCACTACATTCATGAAGTTGCTATACACCCAACTTATGATCAACAACGGCGCTTAACTTACCCCACTAAAACTTAGTAAATTTAATATCAATTACTCACCTAAATTTCCACATTGCCATAGTCAAGTAGCATATATTCTCCCTGTTATGTAAGAATGTAGTAAGGTTCACAATCTTTGGTGTTCATTAAGGGCAAGACTGGAGAAAATGAGCTACATAAAAAGTTCCCTGTCATGGGAAATGGCTATATTGCACATCAACTGTATCAACTTCCCAAGAATCTTAAAGCACGTCCTCATCACCATCTGTGCTGTTATCAAATTCTATATTACAAAGAACGGGACTCTTGCACCCCCTCTCTCATGGGATGGTTTCAGCAACTCAGCCATTAAATACACCTCATCTCACAAACTACTCTGCTTAACCACAAAATGTAAATATTACAATAAATATTGGGAATGCTTGCTGGATATTATTCTCAAGAGGTAAAAAATACAAAGCAAAGGTATATAGCGTCTGCTAACTCCAAGGAGCTGATAAGAAATCTTATATAAACCTATATACACACTTTTCCTTTCTTCTTCCTCTGGTAGATAGCTGATTTCAGATTGATCTATCCTGGATAAACGATATAGTTTTTTCCTCTCCTTCCTCTGGTACTATCCCCTATAAATGGTTTCTGTAGTTCCTCTTATCACTACAGACTAATGTATTACTAAGTTGGCTGCCTAGAGTGACTTCTTATGTACATATTGTAGATAAATTGTTTTTTTGTGTGTGTTTTTGTTTTTACTGTTAATGCAGTTTTCTTTTTTCCTTTGTAATGTTGTGCATTTTGGAACTTTCTCTCTCTGAAAACGGTAATAAAGAAATTTTTGAAAAAACAAAAAGGATGTGAGCTCAGCTTCATGAATGAGGTGGGCATATCGCATCATATGGGTTGTAATAAATCATGCAATTTGCTTCCATAAAAAAGCTGTTGGTACTAGTTTGTAAGCACTCAAGTGAATTTTCTAACAAGAGGGACAAAAACATTCACTGTGATAAACTTGGTTTGTTGTATGACACATCTTCAATTTTTGTTTTTATGAGTGCGTTCATGAAGTGCATTCTCTGTGAAGGGTTTGTTTCTGTTGATTTATCTATGTAGATATCTTTCTGTCTATATAAAACCATGTACAGTGTGTTTGTGTGTGTGATATATAAGTCAAGCAGCCGAGACACCATACTTTTTTAACATGAAATGTTGAGCAACCATTCTTTTTTAAAATAACAGGAAGCATCTTTCCTAAATTATCATTTATGACATATGCAATTATGTATTTATATAAATAAAAACAAACCCATTTGACATAATTTCACTTTCAAACATTATACATCACATACAATCTTCTATATAGTCATTGTCAATAGAACATTGCATAGCTCATTCAATTTCTGCCTTCCTTTAACCTCATTCCTCCCCAAAACATATTCTGCATGCATTGTTCCCAGAATTCCCATTTTTTCTATGCAGTTTGCTCCTATTTATACATATCCCACATACAGTTCTTTTATCTCTGTTCTATTACTATATTCACTACTTATGGTATGGTTGGTTTATACTTTAATTTCCATTTTCCAGTAACTGCTTTTTTGGCAGACACCAGAATTAAACTTAGCAAGGCCTTACTATGTCTAGGAAATTCCACTTCCGTATCACAGAGCAACAAATAATTTGTTTAGTTACATCAATTGGCTCACCAAGACAGACTAGTCTGCGTTGATTTTTAAAGTCTGACAACTCCTTATACTCCCAAAAATATGTTCCCAGTTAAGTCTTTTTCCCCATCACACCAACAACATTTGCAATCTACCTGAGGAATAATTCTTTGGAGTCTGCTTGAGGTGTGAAAATATGTATGCAAACACAAGCAAAAAACTGTATATTATAGACTTTGTTGTATATTTGGGAGTCATATATATATCCTCCCACTGTTTCTTTGTTCATTGCTTATCCAGTCTCTCTTCCCAATCCTTTCTAACCTTCTCTCATTGATTCCTGTGTTTGTCATGCAGTATTTTATATGCTCTTCAAATTATCCCCTTTTAACAGCAGTTTTCTGCTCTAGATTCTACTAAAAACTCCATGAGTACTGGTCTTTCCCTTAGAATCCCCTATTCCTTTCTCTTTGCTTTGGTCTTTCACTTAGGATCCCCTATTCCTTTCTCTTTGCCTATACTCATAGCCGGCCTTAGGCATAGGCCAACTAGGCGGCCGCCTAGGGTGCCACTCTAGTAGGGGTGCTTTTCCAGTACTTATTTGGTGTAGGTAGACCAGGATGGGGACACCGAGTGGTGTGGTAGGGGCGCCATGGAGCCCTTTTGCCTAGGACACCAGCTGACATAAAGACGCTCCTGACTGACATAAAGCCGCTCCTGCCTATACTCTGATATCAGTCCTGAATAGGGAAGGCAATCTGCAGTGCAAATGTATTATTGGCCTCTTCCCATTCTATTACCTTTCCCTCTCTAATTATTTGCTGACAATATCTTGGTTCATTTGCTAGCTGTTTTCCAGTAAGATCTAGCCACCTTTTTCTTATTCCTTGTATCCCTAATTTCAGTCACCCTTATCATCAGAATTGCCTCTCTCAATTCCAGAGTTGAGTTAGAGTAGTTTCTGCTAGATTGAGTGTAACATTATTTATAGTTATTGTTATTTTCCTTAAGGATCAATATCCAAATTCCCAGTCACTCTCTATTTCTTCAGCTTCCCCCCAGTTTCATCATCATCCCTTTCCAATTTTAATTATAGCTTTCTGCTTGTGCCTAGGTATAGAAGCCTCAACTGTGTAGCTGTGAAATACACCATTCAAATCATGTAGTCCCAAACCACCTTGTTCTGTTGGAAGGATCAGCTTATCCCGCTTAACTCTTGCCCTCTTCCTCTCCCAGATAAATTCTTTATTAATTGCTGTCCACAACTTCTCTTCTAGTTGATTAAAATATGTCAGACCTGTGTATAAAACTAAACGACTACAATATTTTCACTGCTTGTATCTTTCTATCCATAAAAGAGAATTTCCAGTTTCTCAGTTTTTGTATTATGTTTTGTTTAGTCTCTTCCTACATATCCTTAGCTTCCATAACGTAATTATTTTTAACCCATACTCTTAAGTTCTTCAATTTATCATTTCCCCATAAATGTGGATATTGCAGAACCAATTAATATGTGGGTACATTACAGCTATTGCCTTTGTTTTATCTTTATGAATTTTGTTCCACAATTCTGAATTGTCCTTCATTGGTTTTATTAGGTAAAAAATAATATCCTCTGCAAATAAAGCCACGATTTCTTGATTGCAATATTAATTATATCTTGAATTTCTGAGCCCTTATTTTCTTTACCAATGGTTCTAAATACAACACAACACAGGGAAAGGGGCACCCCTGCCTGGTTTCTCTTTTCAAACAGAACTCATCCGACAGAACCCCCCACTTTAATTTTCACCTCCAATCCACCATATATATCCCCCTAATTAACCTTATTATTATTGTAGGGAATGCAAATGATTCCATTGCCCTGCTCATAAAATTCCAGCTTACTCTGTTGAATACTTTCTCTGCATTAAGATCCACCATGGTATTTTCATACATTCTGCTTCCGTATGGATCATCATTGTTCTATTAATGCTGCAAAATGTTTGCCTATCCTCCATAAAACCATATTGATTCATATCAATCAATTCTGGCATCATCTTTGTTATTCTTTTAGCCACTGTAGGCAATCACTTTATAGTTATGGTTTACAATCAAAATGGGTCTTTACCATCTTAAGGTATTACAATCACAACAGCTTTTCTCAAGGATGTTGGTACTTCTCCTCTTTTTAAAATACTATTAAACAAAAATTTCCAAATCTTTATCACTTTCTTCCCTTGGAGCTTCCAAACTTCCACAGGTATACCATCTATTCTTGTAGAATTTCCTTTAGATTGGTTATACATCACTTTTTTTAAATTTCATCTTGTCATATCATCCATATATAATATGTTTTCATAGTATCTAAATAGGTTCACAGGTACTTACAAAGCTATTGATCTGTGAGTCGACTAGCCTTACATTCCCATAGTAGATTTTAGCCTTTATATTTTG